>NC_092722.1:21914253-22214563 GCF_047496885.1 Scyliorhinus torazame
CGCTCCCCTAACACCGCTCCCCTAACACCGCTCGCCAAACACCGCTCGCCTATCACCGCTCCCCTAACACCGCTCCCCTAACACCGCTCCCCTAACACCGCTCGCCTAACACCGCTCCCCTAACACCGCTCGCCTAACACCGCTCCCCTAACACCGCGCCCCTAACACCGCACCCCTAACACCGCGCCCCTAACACCGCGCGCCTAACACCGTTCGCCTATCACCGCTCGCCTAACACCGCGCCCCTAACGCCGCTCCCCTAACACCGCTCCCCTAACACCGCGCCTCTAACACCGCTCCCCTAACACCGCTCGCCTAACACCGCTCCCCTAACACCGTTCCCTACACCGCTCCCCTAACACCGCTCCCCTAACAACGCACCCCTAACACCGCGCCCCTAACACCGCTCGCCTAACACCGCTCGCCTAACGCCGCGCCCCTAACGCCGCTCGCCTAACACCGCTCCCCTAACACCGCTCGCCTAACACCGCTCCCCTAACACCGCTCCCCTAACACCGCGCCTCTAACACCGCTCCCCTAACACCGCTCCCCTAACACCGCTCGCCAAACACCGCTCGCCTATCACCGCTCCCCTAACACCGCTCCCCTAACACCGCTCCCCTAACACCGCTCGCCTAACACCGCTCCCCTAACACCGCTCCCCTAACACCGCTCCGCTAACACCGCTCCCCTAACACCGCACCCCTAACACCGCGCCCCTAACACCACGCGCCTAACACCGTTCGCCTATCACCGCTCGCCTAACACCGCGCCCCTAACGCCGCTCCCCTAACACCGCTCCCCTAACACCGCTCCCCTAACACCGCGCCTCTAACACCGCTCCCCTAACACCGCTCGGCTATCACCGCTCCCCTAACACCGCTCCCCTAACACCGCTCGCCTAACACCGCTCCCCTAGCACCGCGCCCCTAACACCGCGCCCCGAACAGCGCTCCCCTAACAGCGCTCCCCTAACAGCGCTTCCCTAACACCGCTCCGCTAACACCGCTCCGCTAACAGCGCTCCCCTAACAGCGCTCCGCTAACACCGCTCCGCTAACACCGCTCCCCTAACACCGCTCGCCTAACATCGCGCCCCTAACGCCGCTCCCCTAACGCCGCTCCCCTAACACCGCTCCCCTAACACCGCTCGCCTAACACCGCTCGCCTAACACCGCGCCCCTAACACCGCTCCCCTAACACCGCGCCTCTAACACCGCTCCCCTAACACCGCTCCCCTAACACCGCTCGCCAAACACCGCTCGCCTATCACCGCTCCCCTAACACCGCTCCCCTAACACCGCTCCCCGAACACCGCTCCCCTAACACCGCTCGCCTAACACCGCTCCCCTAACACCGCTCCCCTAACACCGCTCCGCTAACACTGCTCCGCTAACACCGCTCCCCTAACACCGCTCCCCTAACACCGCACCCCTAACATCGCTCGCCTAACACCGCTCGCCTATCACCGCTCGCCTAACACCGCTCCCCTAACACCGCTCCCCTAACACCGCACCCCTAACACCGCGCCCCTAACACCGCTCGCCTATCACCGTTCGCCTAACGCCGCGCCCCTAACGCCGCTCCCCTAACACCGCTCCCCTAACACCGCTCGCCTAACACCGCTCCCCTAACACCGCTCCCCTAACACCGCTCCCCTAACACCGCTCCCCTAACACCGCTCCCCTAACACCGTGCCTCTAACACCGCTCCCCTAACACAGCTCCCCTAACACCGCTCGCCAAACACCGCTCGCCTATCACCGCTCCCCTAACACCGCTCCCCTAACACCGCTCCCCTAACACCGCTCCCCTAACACCGCTTCCCTAACACCGCTCCCCTAACACGGCTCGCCTAACACCGCTCCCCTAGCACCGCGCCCCTAACACCGCGCCCCGAACAGCGCTCCCCTAACAGCGCTCCCCTAACACCGCTCCGCTAACACCGCTCCCCTAACAGCGCTCCCCTAACAGCGCTCCCCTAACACCGCTCCGCTAACACCGCTCCCCTAACACAGCTCCCCTAACACCGCTCGCCTAACACCGCTCCCCTAACACCGCGCCCCTAACGCCGCTCCCCTAACACCGCGCCCCTAACACCGCTCGCCTATCACCGTTCGCCTAACGCCGCGCCCCTAACGCCGCTCCCCTAACACCGCTCCCCTAACACCGCTCGCCTAACACCGCTCCCCTAACACCGCTCCCCTAACACCGCTCCCCTAACACCGCTCCCCTAACACCGCTCCCCTAACACCGTGCCTCTAACACCGCTCCCCTAACACAGCTCCCCTAACACCGCTCGCCAAACACCGCTCGCCTATCACCGCTCCCCTAACACCGCTCCCCTAACACCGCTCCCCTAACACCGCTCCCCTAACACCGCTTCCCTAACACCGCTCCCCTAACACGGCTCGCCTAACACCGCTCCCCTAGCACCGCGCCCCTAACACCGCGCCCCGAACAGCGCTCCCCTAACACCGCTCCCCTAGCACCGCGCCCCTAACACCGCGCCCCGAACAGCGCTCCCCTAACAGCGCTCCCCTAACACCGCTCCGCTAACACCGCTCCCCTAACAGCGCTCCCCTAACAGCGCTCCCCTAACACCGCTCCGCTAACACCGCTCCGCTAACAGCGCTCCCCTAACAGCGCTCCGCTAACACCGCTCCGCTAACACCGCTGCCCTAACACCGCTCGCCTAACATCGCGCCCCTAACGCCGCTCCCCTAACGCCGCTCCCCTAACACCGCTCCCCTAACACCGCTCGCCTAACACCGCTCGCCTAACACCGCTCCCCTAACACCGCGCCCCTAACACCGCTCCCCTAACACCGCGCCTCTAACACCGCTCCCCTAACACCGCTCCCCTAACACCGCTCGCCAAACACCGCTCGCCTATCACCGCTCCCCTAACACCGCTCCCCTCACACCGCTCCCCGAACACCGCTCCCCTAACACCGCTCGCCTAACACCGCTCCCCTAACACCGCTCCCCTAACACCGCTCCGCTAACACTGCTCCGCTAACACCGCTCCCCTAACACCGCTCCCCTAACACCGCACCCCTAACATCGCTCGCCTAACACCGCTCGCCTATCACCGCTCGCCTAACACCGCTCCCCTAACACCGCTCCCCTAACACCGCACCCCTAACACCGCGCCCCTAACACCGCTCGCCTATCACCGTTCGCCTAACGCCGCGCCCCTAACGCCGCTCCCCTAACACCGCTCCCCTAACACCGCTCGCCTAACACCGCTCCCCTAACACCGCTCCCCTAACACCGCTCCCCTAACACCGCTCCCCTAACACCGCTCCCCTAACACCGTGCCTCTAACACCGCTCCCCTAACACAGCTCCCCTAACACCGCTCGCCAAACACCGCTCGCCTATCACCGTTCCCCTAACACCGCTCCCCTAACACCGCTCCCCTAACACCGCTCCCCTAACACCGCTTCCCTAACACCGCTCCCCTAACACGGCTCGCCTAACACCGCTCCCCTAGCACCGCGCCCCTAACACCGCGCCCCGAACAGCGCTCCCCTAACAGCGCTCCCCTAACACCGCTCCGCTAACACCGCTCCCCTAACAGCGCTCCCCTAACAGCGCTCCCCTAACACCGCTCCGCTAACACCGCTCCCCTAACACAGCTCCCCTAACACCGCTCGCCTAACACCGCTCCCCTAACACCGCGCCCCTAACGCCGCTCCCCTAACACCGCTCCCCTAACACCGCTCCCCTAACACCGCTCCCCTAACACCGCTCCCCTAACACGGCTCCCCTAACACCGCTCCCCTAACACCGCTCGCCTATCACCGCTCCCCTAACACCGCTCCCCTAGCACCGCTCGCCTAACACCTCTCCCCGAACACCGCACCTCTAACATCGCTCCCCTAACACCGCACCCCTAACATCGCTCCCCTAACACCGCTCCCCTAACACCGCTCCCCTAACACCGCTCCCCTAACACCGCTCCCCTAACACCGCTCCCCTAACACCGCTCCCCTAACACCGCTCCCCTTACACCGCTCCCCTTACACCGCTCCCCTAACACCGCTCGCCTAACACCGCTCGCCTTACACCGCTCCCCTAACACCGCTCGCCTAACACCGCTCCCCTAACACCGCTCCCCTAACACCGCTCCCCTAACACCGCTCCCCTAACACCGCTCCCCTAACACCGCTCCCCTTACACCGCTCCCCTTACACCGCTCCCCTAACACCGCTCCCCTAACACCGCTCCCCTTACACCGCTCCCCTAACACCGCTCGCCTAACACCGCTCCCCTAACACCGCTCCCCTAACACCGCTCGCCTAACACCGCTCGCCTTACACCGCTCGCCTAACACCGCTCCCCTACCACCGCTCGCCTAACACGGCTCGCCTAACACCGCTCCCCTAACACCGCTGCCCTAACACCGCGCCCCTAACACGGCGCCCCTAACACCGCGCCCCAAACACCGCGCCCCTAACACCGCGCCCCAAACACCGCGCCCCTAACACCGCGCCCCTAACACCGCGCCCCTAACACCGCGCCCCTAACACTGCTCCCTAACACCGCGCCACTAACACCGCTCCGCTAACACCCGCTCCCTTAACACAGCTGCCCTAACACCGCTCCCCTAGCACCGCTCCCCTAGCACCGGGCCCCTAACACCGCTGCCCTAACACTGCTCCCCTAACACTGCTCCCCTAACACCGCTCCCCAAACACCGCTCCCCTAACATCGCTCCGCTAACACCAATCCCCTAACACATCTCCGCCAACACCGCTCCCCTAACACCGCTCCCCTAACACCGCTCCCCTAACACCGCTCCCCTAACAGAGCTCCGCTAACATCGCTCCCCTAGCACCGCGCCACCAACACCGCTCCCCTAACACCGCTCCCCTAACACCGCTCCCCTAACACCGCTCCCCTAACACCGCTCCCCTAACACCGCACCCCTAACACATCTCCCCTAACACATCTCCGCTAATACCGCTCGCCTAACACCGCTCGCCTAACACCGCTCCCCTAACACCGCACCCCTAACACTGCTCCCCTAACACCGCTCCCCAAACACCGCTCCCCTAACATCGCTCCGCTAACACCAATCCCCTAACACATCTCCGCCAACACCGCTCCCCTAACACCGCTCCCCTAACACCGCTCCCCTAACACCGCTCCCCTAACAGAGCTCCGCTAACATCGCTCCCCTAGCACCGCGCCACTAACACCGCTCCCCTAACACCGCTCCCCTAACACCGCTCCCCTAACACCGCTCCCCTAACACCGCACCCCTAACACATCTCCCCTAACACATCTCCGCTAATACCGCTCGCCTAACACCGCTCGCCTAACACCGCTCCCCTAACACCGCACCCCTAACACCGCTCCCCTAACACATCTCCCCTAACACATCTCCGCTAACACCGCTCCCCTAACATCGCTCCCCTAACACCGCGCCCCTAACACCGCTCGCCTAACACCGCTCCCCTAACACCGCACCCCTAACACCCCTCGTCTAACACCGCTCCCCTAACACCGCGCCCCTAACACTGCTCCCCTAACACCGCTCGCCTAACACCGCACCCCTAACACCGCGCCCCTAACACCGCTCGCCTAACACCGCTCCCCTAACACCGCTCGCCTAACACCGCGCCCCTAACACCGCTCCCCTAACACCGCTCGCCTAACACCGCTCCCCTACACCGCTCCCCTAACACCGCTCCCCTAACACCGCACCCCTAACACCGCGCCCCTAACACCGCTCGCCTAACACCGCTCGCCTATCACCGCTCGCCTAACTCCGCGCCCCTAACGCCGCTCCCCTAACACCGCTCCCCTAACACCGCTCCCCTTACACCGCTCCCCTAACACCGCTCGCCGAACACGGCTCGCCTAACACCGCTCCGCTAACACCGCGCCACTAACACCACTCGCCTAACACCGCTCCCCTAACACCGCTCCCCTAACACCGCTCGCCTAACACCGCTCCCCTAACACCGCTCCCCTAACACCGCTCCCCTAACACCACTCCCCTTACACCGCTCCCCTAACACCGCTCGCCTAACACCGCTCGCCTAACACCGCTCGCCTAACACCGCTCCCCTAGCACCGCTCCCCTAACACCGCGCCCCTAACACCGCGCCCCTAACACCGCGCCCGTAACACCGCGCCCCTAACACCGCGCCCCTAACACCGCGCGCCTAACACCGCGCCCCTAACACCGCTCCCCTAACACCGCTCCCCTAACAACGCGCCCCTAACACCGCGCCCCTAACACCGCGCCCCTAACACCGCGCCCCTAACACCGCGCCCCTAACCCCGCACCCCTAACACCGCGCCCCTAACACCGCTCCCCTAACACCGTGCCCCTAACACCGCGCCCCTAACACCGCGCCCTTAACACCGCTCCCCTAACACCGCTCCCCTAACACCGCTCCCCTAACACCGCGCCCCTGACACCGCGCCCTTGACACCGCTCCCCTGACACCGCGCCCCTAACACCGCGCCCCTAACACTGCGCCCCTAACACCGCGCCCTTGACACCGCGCCCTTGACACCGCTCCCCTAACACCGCTCCCCTAACACCGCTCGCCTAACACCGCTCCCCTGACACCGCTCCCCAAACACCGCTCGCCTAACACCGCTCCCCTAACACCCCTCCGCTAACACCGCTCCATTAACACCGCTCCCCTAACACCGCTCCCCTAACACCGCTCCCCTAACACCTCTCCCCTAACACCCCTCCGCAAACACCGCTCCCCTAACAGCGCTCCCCCAACACCGCTCACCTAACACCGCTCCCCTAACACCCCTCCGCTAACACCGCTCCCCTAACACCGCTCCCCGAACACCGCCCCCCTAACACCGCACCCCGAACACCGCGCCCCTAACACCGCGCCCCTAACACCGCGCCCCTAACACCGCTCCCCTAACACCGCTCCCCTAACACCGCTCCCCTAACACCGCCCCCTAACACCGCGCCCCTAACACCGCTCCCCTAACACCGCTCGCCTAACACCGCGCCCCTAACACCGCTCCCCTAACACCGCTCGCCTAACACCGCTCCCCTACACCGCTCCCCTAACACCGCTCCCCTAACACCGCACCCCTAACACCGCGCCCCTAACACCGCTCGCCTAACACCGCTCGCCTATCACCGCTCGCCTAACTCCGCGCCCCTAACGCCGCTCCCCTAACACCGCTCCCCTAACACCGCTCCCCTTACACCGCTCCCCTAACACCGCTCGCCTAACACGGCTCGCCTAACACCGCTCCGCTAACACCGCTCGCCTAACACCGCTCGCCTAACACCGCTCGCCTAACACCGCTCCCCTAGCACCGCTCCCCTAACACCGCGCCCCTAACACCGCGCCCCTAACACCGCGCCCGTAACACCGCGCCCCTAACACCGCGCCCCTAACACCGCGCGCCTAACACCGCGCCCCTAACACCGCTCCCCTAACACCGCTCCCCTAACACCGCGCCCCTAACACCGCGCCCCTAACACCGCGCCCCTAACACCGCGCCCCTAACACCGCGCCCCTAACACCGCACCCCTAACACCGCGCCCCTAACACCGCTCCCCTAACACCGTGCCCCTAACACCGCGCCCCTAACACCGCGCCCTTAACACCGCTCCCCTAACACCGCTCCCCTAACACCGCTCCCCTAACACCGCGGCCCTAACACCGCGCCCTTGACACCGCTCCCCTGACACCGCGCCCCTAACACCGCGCCCCTAACACTGCGCCCCTAACACCGCGCCCTTGACACCGCTCCCCTAACACCGCTCCCCTAACACCGCTCGCCTAACACCGCTCCCCTGACACCGCTCCCCAAACACCGCTCGCCTAACACCGCTCCGCTAACACCGCGCCACTAACACCACTCGCCTAACACCGCTCCCCTAACACCGCTCCCCTAACACCGCTCGCCTAACACCGCTCCCCTAACACCGCTCCCCTAACACCGCTCCCCTAACACCACTCCCCTTACACCGCTCCCCTAACACCGCTCGCCTAACACCGCTCGCCTAACACCGCTCCCCTAGCACCGCTCCCCTAACACCGCGCCCCTAACACCGCGCCCCTAACACCGCGCCCGTAACACCGCGCCCCTAACACCGCGCCCCTAACACCGCGCGCCTAACACCGCGCCCCTAACACCGCTCCCCTAACACCGCTCCCCTAACACCGCGCCCCTAACACCGCGCCCCTAACACCGCGCCCCTAACACCGCGCCCCTAACACCGCGCCCCTAACACCGCACCCCTAACACCGCGCCCCTAACACCGCTCCCCTAACACCGCTCCCCTAACACCGTGCCCCTAACACCGCGCCCTTAACACCGCGCCCTTAACACCGCTCCCCTAACACCGCTCCCCTAACACCGCTCCCCTAACACCGCGCCCCTAACACCGCGCCCTTGACACCGCTCCCCTGACACCGCGCCCCTAACACCGCGCCCCTAACACTGCGCCCCTAACACCGCGCCCTTGACACCGCTCCCCTAACACCGCTCCCCTAACACCGCTCGCCTAACACCGCTCCCCTGACACCGCTCCCCAAACACCGCTCGCCTAACACCGCTCCCCTAACACCCCTCCGCTAACACCGCTCCATTAACACCGCTCCCCTAACACCGCTCCCCTAACACCGCTCCCCTAACACCTCTCCCCCCGAACACCGCCCCCCTAACACCGCACCCCGAACACCGCGCCCCTAACACCGCGCCCCTAACACCGCTCCCCTAACACCGCTCCCCTAACACCGCTCCCCTAACACCGCCCCCTAACACCGCGCCCCTAACACCGCTCCCCTAACACCGCTCGCCTAACACCGCGCCCCTAACACCGCTCCCCTAACACCGCTCGCCTAACACCGCTCCCCTACACCGCTCCCCTAACACCGCTCCCCTAACACCGCACCCCTAACACCGCGCCCCTAACACCGCTCGCCTAACACCGCTCGCCTATCACCGCTCGCCTAACTCCGCGCCCCTAACGCCGCTCCCCTAACACCGCTCCCCTAACACCGCGCCCCTAACACCGCGCCCTTGACACCGCTCCCCTGACACCGCGCCCCTAACACTGCGCCCCTAACACCGCGCCCTTGACACCGCTCCCCTAACACCGCTCCCCTAACACCGCTCGCCTAACACCGCTCCCCTGACACCGCTCCCCAAACACCGCTCGCCTAACACCGCTCCCCTAACACCCCTCCGCTAACACCGCTCCATTAACACCGCTCCCCTAACACCGCTCCCCTAACACCTCTCCCCTAACACCCCTCCGCAAACACCGCTCCCCTAACAGCGCTCCCCAACACCGCGCCCCTAACACCGCTCCCCTAACACCGCTCCCCTAACACCGCGCCCCTAACACCGCGCCCCTAACACCGCGCCCCTAACACCGCGCCCCTAACACCGCGCCCCTAACACCGCACCCCTAACACCGCGCCCCTAACACCGCTCCCCTAACACCGTGCCCCTAACACCGCGCCCCTAACACCGCGCCCTTAACACCGCTCCCCTAACACCGCTCCCCTAACACCGCTCCCCTAACACCGCGCCCCTAACACTGCGCCCTTGACACCGCTCCCCTGACACCGCGCACCTAACACCGCGCCCCTAACACTGCGCCCCTAACACCGCGCCCTTGACACCGCTCCCCTAACACCGCTCCCCTAACACCGCTCGCCTAACACCGCTCCCCTGACACCGCTCCCCAAACACCGCTCGCCTAACACCGCTCCCCTAACACCCCTCCGCTAACACCGCTCCATTAACACCGCTCCCCTAACACCGCTCCCCTAACACCGCTCCCCTAACACCTCTCCCCTAACACCCCTCCGCAAACACCGCTCCCCTAACAGCGCTCCCCCAACACCGCTCACCTAACACCGCTCCCCTAACACCCCTCCGCTAACACCGCTCCCCTAACACCGCTCCCCGAACACCGCCCCCCTAACACCGCACCCCGAACACCGCGCCCCTAACACCGCGCCCCTAACACCGCGCCCCTAACACCGCTCCCCTAACACCGCTCCCCTAACACCGCTCCCCTAACACCGCCCCCTAACACCGCGCCCCTAACACCGCGCCCCTAACACCGCTCCCCTAACACCGCGCCCCTAACACCGCGCCCCTAACACCACGCCCCTAACACCGCGCTCCTAACACCGCGCCCCTAACACCGCTCCCCTAACACCGCGCCCCTAGCACCGCTCCCCTAACACCGCGCCCCTAACACCGCGCCCTTAACACCGCTCCCCTAACACCGCTCCCCCATCACCGCTCCCCTAACACCGCGCCCCTAACACCGCGCCCCTAACACCGCTCCCCTAACACCGCTCCCCTAACACCGCTCGCCTAACACCGCTCCCCTGACACCGCTCCCCAAACACCGCTCGCCTAACACCGCTCCCCTAACACCCCTCCGCTAACACCGCTCCATTAACACCGCTCCCCTAACACCGCTCCCCTAACACCGCTCCCCTCACATCGCTCCCCCAACACCGCTCCCCTAACACCGCTCCCCTAACACCCCTCCGCTAACACCGCTCCCCTAACAGCGCTCCCCCAACACCGCTCACCTAACACCGCTCCCCTAACACCCCTCCGCTAACACCGCTCCCCTAAAACCGCTCCCCTAACACCCCTCCGCTAACACCGCTCCATTAACACTGCTCCCCTAACACCGCTCCCCTAATACCGCTCCCCTAACACCCCTCCGCTAACACAGCTCCGCTAGCACCGCTCCCCTAACACCGCGCCCCTAACACCGCGCCCCTAACACCGCGCCCGTAACACCGCGCCCCTAACACCGCGCCCCTAACACCGCGCGCCTAACACCGCGCCCCTAACACCGCGCCCCTAACACCCCTCCGCAAACACCGCTCCCCTAACAGCGCTCCCCCAACACCGCTCACCTAACACCGCTCCCCTAACACCCCTCCGCTAACACCGCTGCCCTAACACCGCTCCCCGAACACCGCCCCCCTAACACCGCACCCCGAACACCGCGCCCCTAACACCGCGCCCCTAACACCGCGCCCCTAACACCGCTCCCCTAACACCGCTCCCCTAACACCGCTCCCCTAACACCGCCCCCTAACACCGCGCCCCTAACACCGCGCCCCTAACACCGCTCCCCTAACACCGCGCCCCTAACACCGCGCCCCTAACACCGCGCCCCTAACACCGCGCCCCTAACACCGCGCCCCTAACACCGCTCCCCTAACACCGCGCCCCTAGCACCGCTCCCCTAACACCGCGCCCCTAACACCGCGCCCTAAACACCGCTCCCCTAACACCGCTCCCCCAACACCGCTCCCCTAACACCGCGCCCCTAACACCGCGCCCTTAACACCGCTCCCCTAACACCGCGCCCCTAACACCGCTCCCCTAACACCTCTCCCCTAACACCGCTCCCCTAACACCGCTCCCCTGACACCGCTCCCCAAACACCGCTCGCCTAACACCGCTCCCCTAACACCCCTCCGCTAACACCGCTCCATTAACACCGCTCCCCTAACACCGCTCCCCTAACAACGCTCCCCTAACACCGCTCCCCTAACACCCCTCCGCTAACACCGCTCCCCTAACAGCGCTCCCCCAACACCGCTCACCTAACACCGCTCCCCTAACACCCCTCCGCTAACACCGCTCGCCTAAAACCGCTCCCCTAACACCCCTCCGCTAACACCGCTCCATTAACACCGCTCCCCTAACACCGCTCCCCTAATACCGCTCCCCTAACACCCCTCCGCTAACACAGCTCCCCTAACAGCGCTCCCCCAACACCGCTCACCTAACACCGCTCCCCTAACACCCCTCCGCTAACACCGCTCCCCTAACACCGCCCCCCTAACACCGCGCCCCGAACACCGCGCCCCTAACACCGCACCCCTAACACCGCTCCCCTAACACCGCTCCCCTAACACCGCTCACCTAACACCGCTCCCCTAACACCCCTCCGCTAACACCGCTCCCCTAACACCGTTCCCCTAACACCCCTCCGCTAACACCGCTCCCCTAACAGCGCTCCCCCAACACCGCTCACCTAACACCGCTCCCCTAACACCCCTCCGCTAACACCGCTCCCCTAACACCGCTCCCCTAACACCGCTCCCCTAACACCGCTCCCCTAACACCGCTCCCCTAACACCCCTCCGCTAACACCGCTCCATTAACACCGCTCCCCTAACACCGCTCCCCTAACACCCCTCCGCTAACACCGCTCCCCTAACAGCGCTCCCCAACACCGCTCACCTAACACCGCTCCCCTAACACCCCTCCGCTAACACCGCTCCCCTAACACCACTCCCCTTACACCGCTCCCCTAACACCGCTCGCCTAACACCGCTCGCCTAACACCGCTCGCCTAACACCGCTCCCCTAGCACCGCTCCCCTAACACCGCGCCCCTAACACCGCGCCCCTAACACCGCGCCCGTAACACCGCGCCCCTAACACCGCGCCCCTAACACCGCGCGCCTAACACCGCGCCCCTAACACCGCTCCCCTAACACCGCTCCCCTAACACCGCGCCCCTAACACCGCGCCCCTAACACCGCGCCCCTAACACCGCGCCCCTAACACCGCACCCCTAACACCGCGCCCCTAACACCGCGCCCCTAACACCGCGCCCTTAACACCGCTCCCCTAACACCGCTCCCCTAACACCGCTCCCCTAACACCGCGCCCCTAACACCGCGCCCTTGACACCGCTCCCCTGACACCGCGCCCCTAACACCGCTCCCCTAACACCGCTCCCCTAACACCGCTTGCCTAACACCGCTCCCCTGACACCGCTCCCCAAACACCGCTCGCCTAACACCGCTCCCCTAACACCCCTCCGCTAACACCGCTCCATTAACACCGCTCCCCTAACACCGCTCCCCTAACACCGCTCCCCTAACACCTCTCCCCTAACACCCCTCCGCAAACACCGCTCCCCTAACAGCGCTCCCCCAACACCGCTCACCTAACACCGCTCCCCTAACACCCCTCCGCTAACACCGCTCCCCTAACACCGCTCCCCGAACACCGCCCCCCTAACACCGCACCCCGAACACCGCGCCCCTAACACCGCGCCCCTAACACCGCGCCCCAAACACCGCTCCCCTAACACCGCTCCCCTGACACCGCTCCCCTGACAACGCCCCCTAACACCGCGCCCCTAACACCGCGCCCCTAACACCGCTCCCCTAACACCGCGACCCTAACACCGCGCCCCTAACACCGCGCCCCTAACACCGCGCTCCTAACACCGCGCCCCTAACACCGCTCCCCTAACACCGCGCCCCTAGCACCGCTCCCCTAACACCGCGCCCCTAACACCGCGCCCTTAACACCGCTCCCCTAACACCGCTCCCCCAACACCGCTCCCCTAACACCGCGCCCCTAACACCGCGCCCTTAACACCGCTCCCCTAACACCGCGCCCCTAACACCGCTCCCCTAACACCGCTCCCCTAACACCGCTCGCCTAACACCGCTCCCCTGACACCGCTCCCCAAACACCGCTCGCCTAACACCGCTCCCCTAACACCCCTCCGCTAACACCGCTCCATTAACACCGCTCCCCTAACACCGCTCCCCTAACACCGCTCCCCTCACATCGCTCCCCCAACACCGCTCCCCTAACACCGCTCCCCTAACACCCCTCCGCTAACACCGCTCCCCTAACAGCGCTCCCCCAACACCGCTCACCTAACACCGCTCCCCTAACACCCCTCCGCTAACACCGCTCCCCTAAAACCGCTCCCCTAACACCCCTCCGCTAACACAGCTACCCTAGCACCGCTCCCCTAACACCGCGCCCCTAACACCGCGCCCCTAACACCGCGCCCCTAACACCGCGCCCCTAACACCGCGCCCCTAACACCGCGCGCCTAAAACCGCGCCCCTAACACCGCTCCCCGAACACCGCGCCCCTAACACCGCGCCCCTAACACCGCGCCCCTAACACCGCGCCCCTAACACCGCGCCCCTAACACCGCACCCCTAACACCGCGCCCCTAACACCGCTCCCCTAACACCGTGCCCCTAACACCGCGCCCCTAACACCGCGCCCTTAACACCGCTCCCCTAACACCGCTCCCCTAACACCGCTCCCCTAACACCGCGCCCCTAACACCGCGCCCTTGACACCGCTCCCCTGACACCGCGCCCCTAACACCGCTCCCTAACACCGCTCCCCTAACACCGCTCGCCTAACACCGCTCCCCTGACACCGCTCCCCAAACACCGCTCGCCTAACACCGCTCCCCTAACACCCCTCCGCTAACACCGCTCCATTAACACCGCTCCCCTAACACCGCTCCCCTAACACCGCTCCCCTAACACCTCTCCCCTAACACCCCTCCGCAAACACCGCTCCCCTAACAGCGCTCCCCCAACACCGCTCACCTAACACCGCTCCCCTAACACCCCTCCGCTAACTCCGCTGCCCTAACACCGCTCCCCGAACACCGCCCACCTAACACCGCACCCCGAACACCACGCCCCTAACACCGCGCCCCTAACACCGCGCCCCTAACACCGCTCCCCTAACACCGCTCCCCTAACACCGCTCCCCTAACACCGCCCCCTAACACCGCGCCCCTAACACCGCGCCCCTAACACCGCGCCCCTAACACCGCGCCCCTAACACCGCGCCCCTAACACCGCTCCCCTAACACCGCGCCCCTAGCACCGCTCCCCTAACACCGCGCCCCTAACACCGCGCCCTTAACACCGCTCCCCTAACACCGCTCCCCAACACCGCTCCCCTAACACCGCGCCCCTAACACCGCGCCCTTAACACCGCTCCCCTAACACCGCTCCCCTGACACCGCTCCCCAAACACCGCTCGCCTAACACCACTCCCCTAACACCCCTCCGCTAACACCGCTCCATTAACACCGCTCCCCTAACACCGCTCCCCTAACACCGCTCCCCTCACATCGCTCCCCCAACACCGCTCCCCTAACACCGCTCCCCTAACACCCCTCCGCTAACACCGGTCCCCTAACAGCGCTCCCCCAACACCGCTCACCTAACACCGCTCCCCTAACACCCCTCCGCTAACACCGCTCCCCTAAAACCGCTCCCCTAACACCCCTCCACTAACACCGCTCCATTAACACCGCTCCCCTAACACCGCTCCCCTAATACCGCTCCCCTAACACCCCTCCGCTAACACAGCTCCCTAACAGCGCTCCCCCAACACCGCTCACCTAACACCGCTCCCCTAACACCCCTCCGCTAACACCGCTCCCCTAACACCGCCCCCCTAACACCGCGCCCCGAACACCGCGCCCCTAACACCGCGCCCCTAACACCGCACCCCTAACACCGCTCCCCTAACACCGCTCCCCTAACACCCCTCCGCTAACACCGCTCCCCTAACAGCGCTCCCCCAACACCGCTCACCTAACACCGCTCCCCTAACACCCCTCCGCTAACACCGCTCCCCTAACACCGCTCCCCTAACACGGCCCCCTAACACCGCGCACCGAACACCGCGCCCCTAACACCGCGCCCCTATCACCGCACCCCTAACACCGCGCCCCTAACACCGCTCCCCTAACACCGCTCCCCTAACACCACTCCCCTAACACCGCCCCCTAACACCGCGCCCCAACACCGCGCCCCTAACACCGCGCCCCTAACACCGCACCCCTAACACCGCTCCCCTAACACCGCTCCCCTAACACCCCTCCGCTAACACCGCTCCCCTAACAGCGCTCCCCCAACACCGCTCACCTAACACCGCTCCCCTAACACCCCTCCGCTAACACCGCTCCCCTAACACCGCTCCCCTAACACCGCTCCCCTAACACCGCTCGCCTAACACCGCTCCCCTGACACCGCTCCCCAAACACCGCTCGCCTAACACCGCTCCCCTAACACCCCTCCGCTAACACCGCTCCATTAACACCGCTCCCCTAACACCGGTCCCCTAACACCCCTCCGCTAACACCGCTCCCCTAACAGCGCTCCCCAACACCGCTCACCTAACACCGCTCCCCTAACACCCCTCCGCTAACACCGCTCCCCTAACACCGCTCCGCTAACACGGCCCCCTAACACCGCACCCCTAACACCGCGCCCTTGACACCACTCCCCTGACACCGCGCCCCTAACACCGCTCCCCTAACACCGCTCCCCTAACACCGCTCGCCTAACACCGCTCCCCTGACACCGCTCCCCAAACACCGCTCGCCTAACACCGCTCCCATAACACCCCTCCGCTAACACCGCTCCATTAACACCGCTCCCCTTACACCGCTCCCCTAACACCGCTCGCCTAGCACCGCTCGCCTAACACCGCTCGCCTAACACCGCTCCCCTAGCACCGCTCCCCTAACACCGCGCCCCTAACACCGCGCCCCTAACACCGCGCCCGTAACACCGCGCCCCTAACACCGCGCCCCTAACACCGCGCGCCTAACACCGCGCCCCTAACACCGCTCCCCTAACACCGCTCCCCTAACATCGCGCCCCTAACACCGCGCCCCTAACACCGCGCCCCTAACACCGCGCCCCTAACACCGCACCCCTAACACCGCGCCCCTAACACCGCTCCCCGAACACCGTGCCCCTAACACCGCGCCCCTAACACCGCGCCCTTAACACCGCTCCCCTAACACCGCTTCCCTAACACCGCTCCCCTAACACCGCGCCCCTAACACCGCGCCCTTGACACCGCTCCCCTGACACCGCACCCCTAACACCGTTCCCCTAACACCGCTCCCCTAACACCGCTCGCCTAACACCGCTCCCCTGACACCGCTCCCCAAACACCGCTCGCCTAACACCGCTCCCCTAACACCCCTCCGCTAACACCGCTCCATTAACACCGCTCCCCTAACACCGCTCCCCTAACACCGCTCCCCTAACACCTCTCCCCTAACACCCCTCCGCAAACACCGCTCCCCTAACAGCGCTCCCCCAACACCGCTCCCCTAACACCGCTCCCCTAACACCGCCCCCTAACACCGCGCCCCTAACACCGCCCCCTAACACCGCGCCCCTAACACCGCGCCCCTAACACCGCTCCCCTAACACCGCGCCCCTAACACCGCGCCCCTAACACCGCGCCCCTAACACCGCGCCCCTAACACCGCGCCCCTAACACCGCTCCCCTAACACCGCGCCCCTAGCACCGCTCCCCTAACACCGCGCCCCTAACACCGCGCCCTTAACACCGCTCCCCCAACACCGCTCCCCTAACACCGCGCCCCTAACACTGCGCCCTTAACACCACTCCCCTAACACCGCGCCCCTAACACCGCTCCCCTAACACCGCTCCCCTAACACCGCTCGCCTAACACCGCTCCCCTGACACCGCTCCCCAAACACCGCTCGCCTAACACCGCTCCCCTAACACCCCTCCGCTAACACCGCTCCATTAACACCGCTCCCCTAACACCGCTCCCCTAACACCGCTCCCCTCACATCGCTCCCCCAACACTGCTCCCCTAACACCGCTCCCCTAACACCCCTCCGCTAACACCGCTCCCCTAACACCGCTCCCCCAACACCGCTCACCTAACACCGCTCCCCTAACACCCCTCCGCTAACACCGCTCCCCTAAAACCGCTCCCCTAACACCGCTCCCCTAACAACCCTCCGCTAACACCGCTCCATTAACACCGCTCCCCTAACACTGCTCCCCTAATACCGCTCCCCTAACACCCCTCCGCTAACACAGCTCCCCTAACAGCGCTCCCCCAACACCGCTCACCTAACACCGCTCCCCTAACACCCCTCCGCTAACACCGCTCCCCTAACACCGCCCCCCTAACACCGCGCCCCGAACACCGCGCCCCTAACACCGCGCCCCTAACACCGCAACCCTAACACCGCTCCCCTAACACCGCTCCCCTAACACCCCTCCGCTAACACCGCTCCCCTAACAGCGCTCCCCCAACACCGCTCACCTAACACCGCTCCCCTAACACCCCTCCGCTAACACCGCTCCCCTAACACCGCTCCCCTAACACCCCTCCTCTAACACCGCTCCATTAACACCGCTCACCTAACACCGCTCCCCTAACACCGCTCCCCTAACACCGCTCCCCTAACACCCCTCCTCTAACACCCCTCCGCTAACACCGCTCCCCTAACAGCGCTCCCCCAACACCGCTCACCTAACACCGCTCGCCTAACACCCCTCCGCTAACACCGCTCCCCGAACAGCGCTCCCCAACACCGCTCACCTAACACCGCTCCCCTAACACCCCTCCGCTAACACCGCTCTCTAACACCGCTCCCCTAACACGGCCCCCTAACACCGCGCCCCGAACACCGCGCCCCTAACACCGCGCCCCTATCACCGCACCCCTAACACCGCGCCCCTAACACCGCTCCCCTAACACCGCTCCCCTAACACCACTCCCCTAACACCGCCCCCTAACACCGCGCCCCAACACCGCGCCCCTTACACCGCGCCCCTAACACCGCGCCCCTAACACCGCGCCCCTCACACCGATCCCCTAACACCGCTCCCCTAACACCGCGCCCCTAACACCGCGCCCCTAACACCGCGCCCCTAACACCGCGCCCTTAACACCGCTCCCCTAACACCGCTCCCCTAACACCGCTCCCCTAACACTGCGCCCCTAACACCGCGCCCTTAACACCGCTCCCCTAACACCGCTCCCCTAACACCGCTCCCCTAACACCGCGCCCCTAACACCGCGCCCTTAACACCGCTCCCCTAACACCGCGCCCCTAACACCGCTCCCCTAACACCGCTCCCCTAACACCGCTCGCCTAACACCGCTCCCCTGACACCGCTCCCCAAACACCGCTTGCCTAACACCGCTCCCCTAACACCCCTCCTCTAACACCGCTCCATTAACACCGCACCCCTAACACCGCTCCCCTAACACCGCTCCCCTCACATCGCTCCCCCAACACCGCTCCCCTAACACCGCTCCCCTAACACCCCTCCGCTAACACCGTTCCCCTAACAGCGCTCCCCAACACCGCTCTCCTAACACCGCTCCCCTAACACCGCTCCCCTTACACCCCTCCGCTAACACCGCTCCCCTAACAGCGCTCCCCAACACCGCTCCCCTAACACCGCGCCCCTAACACCGCTCCCCTAACACCCCTCCGCTAAAACCGCTCCCCTAACAGCGCGCCCCTAACACCGCGCCCCAAACACAGCGCCCCTAACACCGCGCCCCTAAGACCGCGCCCCTAACACCGCTCCCCTAACACCGCTCCCCTAACAGCGCGCCCCTAACACCGCGCCCCAACCACCGCGCCCCTAACACCGCGGCCCTAACACCGCGCCCCTAACACCGCTCCCCTAACACGGCTCGCCTAACACCGCGGCCCTAACAACGCTCCCCTAACACCGCTCCCCTAACACCGCTCCCCTAACACCGCTCCCCTAACACCGCGCCCCTAACACCGCTCCCCTAACACCGCTCCCCTAACACCGCTCCCCTAACACCGCGCCCCTAACACCGCTCCCCTAACACCGCTCCCCTAACACCGCTCCCCTAACACCGCTCCCCTAACACCGCTCCCCTAACACCGCTCCCTAACACCGCTCCCCTAACACCGCTCCCCTAACAGCGCGCCCCTAACACCGCGCCCCAACCACCGCGCCCCTAACTCCGCGCCCCTAAGACCGCGCCCCTAACACCGCTCCCCTAACACGGCTCGTCTAACACCGCTCCCCTAACACCGCTCCCCTAACACCGCTCCCCTAACACCGCGCCCCTAACACCGCTCGCCTAACACCGCTCCCCTAACACCGCTCCCCTAACACCGCGCCCCTAACACCGCTCCCCTAACACCGCTCCCCTAACACCGCTCCCCTAACACCGCTCCCTAACACTGCTCCCCTAACACCGCTCCCCTAACACCGCTCCCCTCACATCGCTCCCCTAACACCGCTCCCCTAACACCGCTCCCCTAACATCCCTCCGCTAACACCGCTCCCCTAACAGCGCTCCCCAACACCGCTCCCCTAACACCGCGCCCCTAACACCGCTCCCCTAACACCCCTCCGCTAACACCGCTCCCCTAACACCGCGCCCCTAACACCGCGCCCCTAACACCGCTCCCCTAACACCGCTCCCCTAACACCGCGCCCCTAACACCGCGCCCCTAACACCACGCCCCCTACACCGCGCCCCTAACACCGCACCCCTAACAACGCGCCCCTAACACCGCGCCCCTAACACCGCGCCCCTAACACCGCTCCCCTAACACCGCGCCCCTAACACCGCGCCCTTAACACCGCTCCCCTAACACCGCTCCCCTAACACCGCTCCCCTAACACTGCGCCCCTAACACCGCGCCCTTAACACCGCTCCCCTAACACCGCGCCCCTAACACCGCTCCCCTAACACCGCTCCCCTAACACCGCTCCCCTCACATCGCTCCCCTAACACCGCTCCCCTAACACAGCTCCCCTTACACCCCTCCGCCAACACCGCTCCCCTAACAGCGCTCCCCCAGCACCACTCCCCTAACACCGCGCCCCAAACACCGCGCCCCTAACACCGCGCCCCTAAGACCGCGCCCCTAACACCGCTCCCCTAACACGGCTCGCCTAACACCACGGCCCTAACACCGCTCCCCTAACACCGCTCCCCTAACACCGCCCCCCTAACACCGCTCCCCTAACACCGCTCCCCTAACACCGATCCCCTAACACCGCGCCCCTAACACCGCTCCCCTAACACCGCTCCCCTAACACCGCTCCCCTAACACCGCTCCCCAAACACCGCTCGCCTAACACCGCTCCCCAAATACCGCTCCCCTAACACCGCTCCCCTAACACCGCTCCCCTAACACCGCTCCCCTAACACCGCTCCCCTAACACCGCTCCCTAACACCGCTCCCCTAACACCGCTCCCCTAACACCGCTCCCCTCACATCGCTCCCCTAAGACCGCTCCCCTAACACCGCTCCCCTAACACCCCTCCGCTAACACCGCTCCCCTAACAGCGCTCCCCCAACACCGCACCCCTAACACCGCGCCCCTAACACCGCTCCCCTAACACCCCTCCGCTAACACCGCTTCCCTAACAGCGCTCCCCTAACACCGCGCCCCTAACACTGCTCCCTAACACCGCGCCACTAACACCGCTCCGCTAACACCCGCTCCCTTAACACAGCTGCCCTAACACCGCTCCCCTTGCACCGCTCCCCTAGCACCGGGCCCCTAACACCGCTCCCCTAACACTGCTCCCCTAACACTGCTCCCCTAACACCGCTCCCCAAACACCGCTTCCCTAACATCGCTCCGCTAACACCACTCCCCTAACATATCTCCGCCAACACCGCTCCCCTAACACCGCTCCCCTAACACCGCTCCCCTAACACCGCTCCCCTAACACCGCTCCCCTAACAGAGCTCCGCTAACATCGCTCCCCTAGCACCGCGCCACTAACACCGCTCCCCTAACACCGCTCCCCTAACACCGCTCCCCTAACACCGCTCCCCTAACACCGCACCCCTAGCACATCTCCCCTGACACATCTCCGCTAACACCGCTCGCCTAACACCGCTCGCCTAACACCGCTCCCCTAACACCGCACCCCTAACACCGCTCCCCTAACACATCTCCCCTAACACATCTCCGCTAACACCGCTCCCCTAACATCGCTCCCCTAACACCGCGCCCCTAACACCGCTCGCCTAACACCGCTCCCCTAACACCGCACCCCTAACACCCCTCGCCTAACACCGCTCCCCTAACACCGCGCCCCTAACACCCCTCGTCTAACACCGCTCGCCTAACACCGCTCCCGTAACACCGCTCCCCTAACACCGCTCCCCTAACACCGCTCGCCTAACACCGCACCCCTAACACCGCGCCCCTAACACCGCTCGCCTAACACCGCTCCCCTAACACCGCTCGCCTAACACCGCTCCCCTAACATCGCTCCCCTAACACCGCACCCCTAACACCGCGCCCCTAACACCGCTCGCCTAACACCGCTCGCCTATCACCGCTCGCCTAACTCCGCGCCCCTAACGCCGCTCCCCTAACACCGCTCCCCTAACACCGCTCCCCTTACACCGCTCCCCTAACACCGCTCGCCTAACACGGCTCGCCTAACATCGCTCCGCTAACACCGCGCCCCTAACACCACTCGCCTAACACCGCTCCCCTTACACCGCTCCCCTAACACCGCTCGCCTAACACCGCTCCCCTAACACCGCTCCCCTAACACCGCTCCCCTCACACCACTCCCCTTACACCGCTCCCCTAACACCGCTCGCCTAACACCGCTCGCCTAACACGGCTCGCCTAACACCGCTCCCCTAGCACCGCTCCCCTAACACCGCGCCCCTAACACCGCGCCCCTAACACCGCGCCCGTAACACCGCGCCCCTAACACCGCGCCCCTAACACCGCGCGCCTAACACCGCGCCCCTAACACCGCTCCCCTAACACCGCTCCCCTAACACCTCGCCCCTAACACCGCGCCCCTAACACCGCGCCCCTAACACCGCGCCCCTAACACCGCGCCCCTAACACCGCACCCCTAACACCGCGCCCCTAACACCGCTCCCCTAACACCGTGCCCCTAACACTGCGCCCCTAACACCGCGCCCTTAACACCGCTCCCCTAACACCGCTCCCCTAACACCGCTCCCCTAACACCGCGCCCCTAACACCGCGCCCTTGACACCGCTCCCCTGACACCGCGCCCCTAACACCGCTCCCCTAACACCGCTCCCCTAACACCGCTCGCCTAACACCGCTCCCCTGACACCGCTCCCCAAACACCGCTCGCCTAACACCCCTCCGCTAACACCGCTCCATTAACACCGCTCCCCTAACACCCCTCCGCTAACACCGCTCCATTAACACCGCTCCCCTAACACCGCTCCCCTAACACCGCTCCCCTAACACCGCTCCCCTAACACCCCTCCGCAAACACCGCTCCCCTAACAGCGCTCCCCCAACACCGCTCACCTAACACCGCTCCCCTAACACCCCTCCGCTAACACCGCTCCCCTAACACCGCTCCCCTAACACCGCCCCCCTAACACCGCACCCCGAACACCGCGCCCCTAACACCGCGCCCCTAACACCGCACCCCTAACACCGCTCCCCTAACACCGCTCCCCTAACACCGCGCCCCTAACACCGCTCCCCTAACACCGCTCCCCTAACACCGCTCCCCTAACACCGCCCCCTAACACCGCGCTCCTAACACCGCGCCCCTAACACCGCGCCCCTAACACCGCGCCCCTAACACCGCGCACCTAACACCGCTCCCCTAACACCGCGCCCCTAACACCGCGCCCCTAACACCGCGCCCCTAACACCGCACCCCTAACACCGCGCCCCTAACTCCGCTCCCCTAACACCGCGCCCCTAGCACCGCTCCCCTAACACCGCGCCCCTAACACCGCGCCCTTAACACCGCTCCCCTAACACCGCTCCCCCAACACCGCTCCCCTAACACCGCGCCCCTAACACCGCGCCCTTAACACCGCTCCCCTAACACCGCGCCCCTAACACCGCTCCCCTAACACCGCTCCCCTAACACCGCTCACCTAACACCGCTCCCCTGACACCGCTCCCCAAACACCGCTCGCCTAACACCGCTCCCCTAACACCCCTCCGCTAACACCGCTCCATTAACACCGCTCCCCTAACACCGCTCCCCTAACACCGCTCCCCTCACATCGCTCCCCCAACACCGCTCCCCTAACACCGCTCCCCTAACACCCCTCCGCTAACACCGCTCCCCTAACAGCGCTCCCCCAACACCGCTCACCTAACACCGCTCCCCTAACACCCCTCCGCTAACACCGCTCCCCTAACACCGCTCCCCTAACACCCCTCCGCTAACACCGCTCCATTAACACCGCTCCCCTAACACCGCTCCCCTAACACCGCTCCCCTAATACCGCTCCCCTAACTCCCCTCCGCTAACACCGCTCCCCTAACAGCGCTCCCCCAACACCGCTCACCTAACACCGCTCCCCTAACACCCCTCCGCTAACACCGCTCCCCTAACACCGCTCACCTAACACCGCCCCCCTAACACCGCGCCCCGAACACCTCGCCCCTAACACCGCGCCCCTAACACCGCACCCCTAACACCGCTCCCCCAACACCGCTCCCCTAACACCGCTCCCCTAACACCCCTCCGCTAACACCGCTCCCCTAACAGCGCTCCCCCAACACCGCTCACCTAACACCGCTCCCCTAACACCCCTCCGCTAACACCGCTCCCCTAACACCGCTCCCCTAACACCCCTCCGCTAACACCGCTCCATTAACACCGCTCCCCTAACACCGCTCCCCTAACACCGCTCCCTTAACACCGCTCCCCTAACACCGCACCCCTAACACCGCGCCCCTAACACCGCTCCCCTAACACCCCTCCGCTAACACCGCTCCCCTAACAGCGCTCCCCAACACCGCTCACCTAACACCGCTCCCCTAACACCCCTCCGCTAACACCGCTCCCCTAACACCGCTCCCCTAACACCGCGCCCCGAACACCGCGCCCCTAACACCGCGCCCCTATCACCGCACCCCTAACACCGCGCCCCTAACACCGCTCCCCTAACACCGCTCCCCTAACACCGCTCCCCTAACACCGCCCCCTAACACCGCGCCCCTAACACCGCGCCCCTAACACCGCGCCCCTAACACCGCGCCCCTAACACCGCGCCCCTAACACCGCTCCCCTAACACCGCTCCCCTAACACCGCGCCCCTAACACCGCGCCCCTAACACCACGCCCCTAACACCGCGCCCTTAACACCGCTCCCCTAACACCGCGCCCCTAACACCGCTCCCCTAACACCGCGCCCCTAACACCGCGCCCTTAACACCGCTCCCCTAACACCGCTCCCCTAACACCGCTCCCCTAACACCGCGCCCCTAACACCGCGCCCTTAACACCGCTCCCCTAACACCGCGCCCCTAACACCGCGCCCCTAACACCGCACCCCTAACACCGCTCCCCTAACACCGCTCGCCTAACACCGCTCCCCTGACACCGCTCCCCAAACACCGCTCGCCTAACACCGCTCCCCTAACACCCCTCCGCTAACACCGCTCCATTAACACCGCTCCCCTAACACCGCTCCCCTAACACCGCTCCCCTCACATCGCTCCCCCAACACCGCTCCGCTAACACCGCTCCCCTAACAGCGCTCCCCAACACCGCTCACCTAACACCGCTCCCCTAACACCCCTCCGCTAACACCGCTCCCCTAACAGCGCTCCCCTGACACCGCTCCCCTAACACTGCTCCCTAACACCGCGCCACTAACACCGCTCCGCTAACACCCGCTCCCTTAACACAGCTGCCCTAACACCGCTCCCCTAGCACCGCTCCCCTAGCACCGGCCCCTAACACCGCTCCCCTAACACTGCTCCCCTAACACTGCTCCCCTAACACCGCTCCGCTAACACCACTCCCCTAACACTGCTCCCCTAACACCGCTCCCCTAACACCGCGCCCCTAACACCGCTCCCCTAACACCGCGCCCCTAACCGAGCTCCGCTAACATCGCTCCCCTAACACCGCGCCCCTCTCACAGCCTGCCGACCCCATTATAACCCCTTTACCCACGCATTCACCTCTCCTTTTGCTGACCCCTTACACTGCCCTAAAGCAGTCAAAAAATGGCTTCCACCTCCGAATGAACCCATCGACTCACCTCCTCAAAACCAACCTGACCTTCTCCGGCCTCAGGAATTCCGCCGTCACTTACCCGCACCCCCACTCTCGGCGGCTCCGAGTCCTGCCACCCAAGCAAGATCCGTCTCTGGGCTATCAGGGAGGCAAAGACCCCCCCTCCCGAATTCCCACGTCTTCCGACACCCCGAATATCGCCACCTCTGGACTCAGGGCCCAGCACCTGGGACATTATGTCTGAGAACCCCTGCCAGAACCCTTTCCGTTTCGGACATGACCAGAACATGGGGATGTCATTCGCTGTCCTCCCCACCGCCCATGCTATACTCTACCCCTTGTCCTTGTTTTGTAAGGGCCACGAAGAACCAGCACGAGTTTTTAAGGATACAAAGTAACAACATTTATTTACTATAACATATATACATAGCAGTAGCAGTAACTTCCCTTGCTGCACACTCCTTCCTGCTGTTTCCAAACTGGCCAGCTTTATTTATACTAGGAGTTTACTAGTGGTTTCTCCGCCCCCCTCATTGGGGAAGCTCATACTCCCACAGGATTGTGGGATAGTCATTAGTCCCCAGCCAATGGTAAGCAGGCAGGTGAAAACATCCCTCCCCCCAAAGTCCAAGGAATCCACCGAAGACCCTGGCGAAGGAGGGCGTCGGACTCGTTTGGCCGCAGGCCGGACACCATTTGCACGCGGCGCTGGATCAGGCGGCGTGTAACGAGACGGAGACCGGCGCTTCCGTGATGAACGGCGCGGTTGTACATCCACGGCCCGTGGACCCGAGGATTCCCCCTCTGATGCATCCTGTGTCTCCATCTCGGAGTCTGAGTCTGCTGCCTCCGTCATGTTAGCGTCTCTATCTCCATTCGGTCCCGTAACGACCTGCGCAGGCTTCGCGTGAGGCACCAGTGGAAGACTGTGAGGACTACCTTCCCTTGTCTCTGGTCTCTGCGGCTGTAGAAATGAGCTCCGGGGGCGGGGAATCTTTTGAGGGGATAGTCTTCTGGACCGAACGTGGTCTACATGTTTTCGCTGGAGACGACCCTGGGCTTGCACTTGGTAAGATATAGGGCCCGTTTGGCGAAAGATTACACCAGGAACCCATTGGGCACCACCAGCAAAATTCCGAACAAACACTGGGTCACCGGGCGCAAACTGCCGAATCGGCCGATGCCGAGAAAATCCCTGTCCCTGCCGTTCTTGTGTGCGGGTACTTTTGCGCCAATGTCCGGGAAGACCATACTAAGGCGGGTGCGAAGTCTCCGGCCCATTAGGAGTTCTGCGGGAGCTACCCCAGTCACTGTATGGGGGGTGGTCCTGTACGTAAACAAAAACCGAGCCAGTCTCGTGTCCATTGATCCGGAAGACTGCTTCTTTAGGCCTCTTTTGAATGTCTGCACTGCGCGCTCTGCCAACCCATTTGAAGCCGGGTGGTAACGGGCAGTGCGGATATGGCGTATGCCGTTCATCCTCATGAACCTCGCAAACTCCTCACTCATGAATGGAGTGCCGTTTTCCGTGACCAGCACCTCGGGGAGGCCATGCGTACTAAACGATAAACGCATCTTTTCAATTGTTGCGCAGGACGTTGTCCCCTGCATCTTATGCACCTCTAGCCATTTGGACTGGGCGTCAATTAGTAGAAGGAACATGGATCCTTGAAAAGGGCCTGCGAAATCTGCATGCAAGCGTGCCCAAGGCCGCCCTGGCCATTCCCAGTGATGTAGGGGCGCGGCCGGCGGAAGCTTCTGATGCTCCTGGCAAATGGAGCAGTTTTGGGCCACCTTCTCAATGTCGGTGTCGAGGCCTGGCCACCAGACATAACTCCGGGCCAACATTTTCATTTTGGTCACGCCTGAATGCCCATTGTGCTAGTCTGTTAGTATCAGCTCCTGGTCTTTTTCCGGGACAATCACACGCGTCCCCCCCCACAAGAGGATGCCGTTTTCCATGCTGAATTCTGACAGCTTGGAGGAAAATGCCCGCAACTCGCCTGGGAACTGTCTATGCTGCCCACCATACAGGACTATGTGCAGAACCTTTGACAGGACTGGCTCCGTCTGGGTCCACTCACGGATCTGTGATGCCGTGACAGGCAAGGTGTCCATAAAATTTAGGGTTGCAACCACCTCACCGGTCGTGGGGGTCGACATGGGGCCGGTCGATAAAGGCAATCGGCTCAGTGCGTCGGCATTTGCTATCTGCGTACCTGGTTTGTGCTCCAGAGAATACTCGTATGCAGCAAGCAACAAAGCCCAGCGCTGGATCCGTGCAGAAGCAGTGGGCGGTATTGGCCTATCCTCTCTGAAAAGTCCCAGCAGGGGCTTATGATCAGTCACGATAGTGAAATGGCGGCCGTACACGTACTGGTGGAAGCGTTTCACCGCAAAAACCACTGTCAGGCCCTCCTTCTCGATCTGCGCGTACTTTTTCTTCGCTGCAGTCAATGTGCGGGAGGCGAAAGCTATCGGTCGCTCGGCACCGTTCTCCATCTTGTGGGACAGGACGGCCCCAATACCATACGGGGATGCATCACATGTGATGAGCAAAGGCTTTCCAGGATCATAGTGGGTTAGTAACCCAGACGACGACAATTGTTGCTTTACCCGCCGGAAAGTGGTTTCTTGCGGCTGACCCCAAACCCAGGTGTGATTTTTCTTTAGCAGAAGGTGTAAGGGGGCCAGCGTAGTTGCCAGATTGGGGAGGAACTTCCCGTAATAGTTTACGAGACCGAGAAAAGAACGAAGATGCGAAGTGTCAGTCGGGGCGGGGGCATGTTGAATTGCGCGCACCTTCTCTGCGACGGGGTGCAGACCTTCGCGGTCCACCCGATAACCTAGGTAGACTACTTCCTTTGCCTGAAATACGCACTTTGTGTGACGTAAACGGACTCCAGCCTCCGAAAGGCGCCTAAGGACAGCCTCCAGATTTTCCAAATGTTCCTGCTCCGACGTCCCTGTAATCAAAACGTCATCTAGGTAGACAGCCACACGTGGTAAACCTCTCAAAATGCCCTCCATAACACGTTGAAAAATTGCGCAGGCAGAGGATACTCCAAAGGGCAACCGTGTATATTCATACAGGCCCCAGTGTGTATTGATCGTTACATATGGTCGGGAGGCAGGGTCCAGCTCCAACTGCAGGTAGGCGTGACTCATCTAATTTTGTGAACGAGAGTCCACCTGCAAGTTTCGTGTAGAGATCCTCTATGCGAGGCATTGGATATCGGTCGAGTCAGGAAACCGTATTCACTGTAAGTTTATAGTCGCCACACAAGCAAACTGTGGCATCTGGCTTCATTACAGGTACAATTGGTGCTGCCCAGTCAGCAAAACGGATGGGCCTGATAATACCCAAACTCTCCAAACGAGTGAGCTCCCCTTCTACCTTCTCGAGCAGGCGTAAGGCACTGGGCGCGCCCGGAAATAGCGCGGCGTGGCTCCTGGTTCGACTTGGATACGGGCTACGGCCCCTTTTATTTTCCCCAAACCAGGCTGGAATACATCTGGGTATCGTCCTAGCACCTCAGTCAACCCTTCGGTATCGTCCTAGCACCTCAGTCAACCCTTCAGAAACTGTTTGAAGGATGTGCTGCCATTGCAACCGCAAATGGCGCAACCAGTCCCGACCCAACAGGTTGGGCCCATGGCCGCGCACCACGATAAGTGGGAAACACCCCTCCTGGCATCCATAGACGACAGGAGTCATTGTAGTTCCTGCAATGTCCAGTGGTTCCCCCGTGTAGGTGGCCAACCTGGCCTGTGAGTCGGTTAATGTAAGGGTCTGTATACCCTGCTTAATGCGGTCGAATGTCCTCTGGGCGATCATGGAGACCGCTGCGACAGTATCCAACTCCATTTCAAGCGGGTGACCATTGACCCGTACTGTCACCTTAATGGGGGCCACACAGGGAGCTGCCACACAATGCAGCTGCAGGCAGTCGTCCTCCGTCTCCACGTCCTCAGGAGTAGTCGCCGCAGGTTCATCCACATGGAAGGTACGGCCTCTGGGCTGGTCCCAGTTACGGCCCCTGGGCTGGTCCCAGTTTCGGTCGGAACGACGGCACCTCTGGCGCCCCCAGGACCGCCGTCCGCGACGGGGTCGGCGCCTACAAGTCTGACACGGACATGGCTCCTCATCCATTGGCTCTGGAGAAGGCTCCCTTCGGGGAGGAATGTCCGACGGCCACTGGCGTCGGTCCGGACGTTGCCTCGCCCAAGGTACCGCAGGAGTGCGGGGAGACGTTTTTGGACGGAAGGGGTTGCGCCCCAAGGCATGCACTTCCATTCCCTGTAGCTCCTGTACTCCTCGCTCTGCGCTCTCTCGGGACAATACTATTTGAATGGCCTGTTGAAAAGTCAATGTTGGCTCCGCTAACAACTTTCTCTGGGTAGCCGCATTGTTAATACCGCAAACCAAACGGTCGCGTAACATTTTTGACAAGGTCTCACCATAGTCACAGTATTCCGCAATCCTGCGTTGCCTGGATAGAAAATCGGCAAGGGATTCTCCAGGGGTCCTCTCAGCGGTATTAAACCGGTAACGCTGGACTATCATGAACGGGGTTGGGTTAAAATGTTGCCCCACTATATTCACAAGTTCATCAAACGTTTTGGTGTCCGGCGCAGCTGGGTACGTAAGGCTCCTAATCACCCCAAATGTATGCGGGCCGCAGGCGGTGAGCAATATGACCACCTGGCGCTCGTTTTCGGTGATATTGTTTGCCCGGAAATAGTAACGCATCCGTTGTGTGTACTGGTTCCAGCTTTCCAGCGCAGCATCAAAAACATCCAAACATCCGTACAGAGGCATGGTATAATAGAAAACAACTTCCAACCTGTATCCAACAAAGATCCAGGGAGGTGGCTTCAGCAGTGTAGACAGCTATTCACTTTAACCCTCGTCGCCAGTTTTGTAAGGGCCACGAAGAATCCAGCACGAGTTTTTAAGGGTACAAAGTAATAACATTTATTTACTATAACATATATACATAACAGTAGCAGTAACTTCCCTTGCTACATACTCCTTCCTGCTGGTTCCTGAACTGGCCAGCTTTATTTATACTAGGAGTTTACTAGTGGTTTCTCCGCCCCCCCTCATTGGGGAAGCTCATACTCCCACAGGATTGTGGGATAGTCATTAGTCCCCAGCCAATGGTAAGTAGGCAGGTTATAACACCTTGCCACCGTCATATCATAGATTATCATAGAATTTACAGTGCAGAAGGAGGCCATTCGGCCCATCGAGTCTGCACCGGCTCTTGGCAAGAGCACCCTACCCAAGGTCAACACCTCCACCCTATCCCCATAACCCAGTAACCCCACCCAACACTAAGGGCAATTTTGGACACTAAGGGCAATTTATCATGGCCAATCCACCTAACCGGCACATCTTTGGACTGTGGGAGGAAACTGGAGCACCCGGAGGAAACCCACGCACACACGGGGAGGATGTGCAGACTCCTCACAGACAGTGACCCAAGCCAGAATCGAACCTGGGACCCTGGAGCTGTGAAGCAATTGTGCTATCCACAATGCTACCATGCTGCCCACTATGCAGGATATGCATCCTGTGCACTACTTTCAACTGAATGAGGCTTAACCTCACACACAAACACCCTTCGCAGGGTCTGCCCACATGCGTGCCGGCCTCCACCCCCCTCCCAGCTCCTCCTCCCACTTAAGCTTAATGTCCCCCACCAGGGCCCCCTCCCAATCCATCAGCCCCTTATAGACATCAGATAATTTCAACTTCTTTTTTCTTAAATTTCGAGTACCCAATTATTTTCTGTTCCAGTAAAGGGCAATTTAGCATGGCCAATCCACCCAACCTGCACATCTTTGGGTTGTGGGGTGAAACCCATGCAGACACGGGGAGAATGTGCAAACTCCACACGGACAATGACCCAGGGCCGGGATTCGAACCCGGGTCCTGAGCGCCGCAGTCCCAGTGCTAACCACTGCGCCACATGCCGCCCTTTCAACTTCTTCTTAATGGTTTGTTCACCAGAGGCCCTGGGACTCACACCAGCATGGCTGGCAGCTACAAAACAGAGGAATCTCTCACGCCCAGAACACATGTGTCGGCGTATGGAGCGCGTGACCTGCTCTCTGCCATTGCTTCTGGGGAGAAGATTCCATCGATTTTCAAAACTAATCTGGTCCTGGGTCAGCGTGTTGACGTCAGGAAGAGGCGGTCTACCCCGCTGGACTCCGGGCCTGCGCACTACCAAGGAACCATGGCATGCGGGACGGCTGGCATTTTTAAAAGCCGTTCGCGGCCGTTGGACACTTATTCCCGTGATTGGGAACACCGCAACCAATGGCCCCACCACCCATCCAACACCTGCCTGCAACCCACCCTCGGTGCGATTCTGAGTTTGAAAATGACTGGCCTAAGCTCTAAACTCTGGAATTCCCTCCCTAAATCTCCTTAAAACTGACCTCTTTAAGCATGTTTTTGGTCACCTGTACTATTATCTCGTCATGTGGCTGAATGTTAAATTGCGTCTGATAAGACTACCGTGGAGTGCTCTGGGATGTTTTCCTATGTTAAAGGTACAATATGAATGCAAGTCGCCGTGTCAGCGCCCAGAATTTGGCTGTGGAAGTCTTCACAGTGGGAGTCTGATCCTGTTGCTGGACAGCGTTGGGTGGGATCCTTGGCTGATTTGCCTTTCCCAGCGTGACAGAGGCTGATTTTAAAACTGCAATTGCCACTTTACCTCAGTTCAGGAATCAAACCGCGCCTAACTGCCTCGAGGCTGGGCAAGGAAGGTTCAACCTAGGGGTCCAGCTCCTGCTCATTCTCCAGTCAACTCTGCTGGAGAGGTAATCTGTGGACACATACACTGTGTGCCGAGCATGACCAAGGAGATGAGACTTGTCCAGCATGAAGCAAAAAGTGATCTCTGCCCTGTTTCTAAATCTATCAATTGGGAATAATTATCTTCAGACCAGTGCTTAATGTCTCATGTTATAGTAAGAATCTAATATTTAAATCATGTATCCCCCCTCTCGCCTGCATCTCCTCACCATCAAGGTCACTCTCCATAGAGCCGTTTACTCCTTTGACACAGATTGTACTGACAATCGCTGAGAGTAAAGTTATCTCCATGATTTCTCCACACTTTGGGCTTTCCAGGTAACTCCTGCAATAGGGAGAAGGCTCATTATTTGGACTTATCCTCTCTTGGATTCTGACTACGGTAGCACAAGTGGATAGCACTGTGGCTTCACAGCGCCAGGGTCCCAGGTTCGATTCCCCGCTGGGTCACTGTCTGTGCGGAGTCTGCACGTTCTCCCCGTGTCTGCGTGGGTTTCCTCCGGGTGCTCCGGTTTCCTCCCACAGTCCAAAGATGTGCAGGTTGGGTGGATTGGCCATGATAAATTGCCCTTAGTGAACAAAAAGGTTAGGAATTATTGGGTTACGGGTATAAGGTGGAAGTGAGGGCTGAAGTGGGTCGGTGCAGACTCAATGGGCCGAATGGCCTCCTTCTGCACTGTATGTTCTATGTTCTAATCAGTATCTAACGCATGCTCAAGTTTTCTGAAGTTTGTTTATGGCCATGTTGAGTTGGTTAAATCTCTTCTATTTTTGCTGTCCATCTCCGTCTCTCTCTCCCCCACCCTCCCCCCCCCGCCATATTCCTCTCTCGCTCTTTCCTGTATCTTGTTCCCTCCCCTTTTTCCTGCCTATTTGTCTCTCTTCCTGCTTTCCTTTGTTTATAAATTTCCTTCTTCCCCATCTCTCTCTTCCCCGCTCTTTCTCTCTCCCTTTCTCCTTCCTTCCCACCTCCCTTTTTCCTCCTTCCCATCTCTCTCTCCCTCCTTCCCACCTCTCTCTCCCTCCTTCCCATCTCTCTCTCCCTCCTTCTCACCTCTCTCTCTCTCTTTACCTCCTTTCCATCTCTCTCCCTCTCCCTCCACCTCATCACTCTTTTTCCTTCCCATCTCTCCCTCTTTCCCGTTGCTCTTTTCCCTCTATCTTTCGTCTCTTTCTTGTTTTCAAACTCTTCTTCTCAACTTGTTCACCCCTCACTCCTTTATCTGTCTTCCTCTCTTCCAATTGATCACTTTTTCCCAATTTCCTCCCCCCCCCCCCCCCCCCCCCCCAAACACTTTCCCATCTCTCCCCTTTCCTGATTCTCCCCATCAGGGCAAGAAGCTACCCGCGAATATCAGCGATGATGCCGAGGAAGGTGAGGTTTCAGATGAGGACAGTGCCGATGAAATTGAGGACGACTGCAAGTTGATGAACGGAGATGTAAGTGGAAACTGAGCTCCCGAATTCAGTGTCTCCAGGCGGGAAGTGGGCGTTGGAAAGAATAATTCTGCCTTAATTTTACACTGCAATCATTTTCAGCTGATGGGAACGGACCCTCACTAGGCCATTAATCCATTTTATATGTAAAGACAAAGACTGTAATTATTCTATCTAACATAATCCTTTGTGATGATTATTAATGGTTGAAGCTGAGTATTGAAGGTTGATGCGGGGGCTGGTGCGACGACGTAGTGCGAGGATGAGGACGGTAGTCAACACCACAAGAGCATATTTAGAGATAATTACACTTGTTTTAATTCTAGGTGCTGTTGGGAAACCCTTCAATAGTCTCAAAGCTCCCTGCCGGGTTGATTTCTCTTGAGGATCAGTGCTTCTAAAAGAACCTCAATGCTATGGTACAATGAAAATATATATCCGGAAACGAGGGATGTTCAAACCAGCACCATTTAAACTCTGGGTGGGACCAGCCAATGTACCTCTGGTGGGACCAGCCATGCTGATCTGAGATCTATTGAAAGTGGTACCACCGCCACTGATAGTAGAATCTTACTTAATGAGGAATGAATATTCATCCTCAGCGATCCTGCTAAAAACCATAAAGGGAGGGAGGGAGAGGACATTTTAGTGGACTGGACCCTGACCTCTGGATTCTGAGTTCAAGTTCAGCCGGGACTGATGAAAGTAAATTTATCTCTGTGTCCACTCATTGTCTGTGACATGGGTTTGGGAAGTCACAACTCAGCTCTACTTGTCGACGAATCACAAAGCGAACCCTAGTCCCAATTCAAGAATAAATTGGCAAGTTAGGCATGCAGGCCATGAGCAGGGAGGGTCATGTGAGAAATAGGAAATGGCACATTGGGGCAGATGGAAGTGCTCATTCTTTTTTAAAAAATAAATTTCGAGTACCCAATTCTTTTTTTTCCAAATAAAAAGCAATTTAGCGTGGCCAGTCCACCTAACCTGCCCATCTTTGGGTTGCGGGGGTGAGACCCACGCAGACACGGGGAGAATGTGCAAACTCCACACGGACAGTGACCCAGGGCCGGGATTTGAACCCGGATCTTCAGAGCCGTGAGGCAGCAGTGCTAACCACTGCGCCAACGTGCCACCCTGAACTGCTCATTCTAATTGAGGCTGAGGCATTTTGTTGTGCTTTAGAGGCGGCTTCACATTGCATTTGACTGTGCTACACCTGATTTGGGCAAGTTTGATGGGACAGTGTAGAGGGAACTTTAAAATCCCAAGGCTTTTTACACGTACATAAAAAGCAAGAGGGTAGCCAGAGAAAAGGTTGGCCCACTGAAGGATAGGCAAGGGAATCTATGTGTGGAGCCAGAGGAAATGGGCGAGGTACTAAATGAATACTTTGCATCAGTATTCACCAAAGAGAAGGAATTGGTGGATGTTGAGCCTGGAGACGGGTGTGTAGATAGCCTGGGTCACATTGAGATCCAAAAAGACGAGGTGTTGGGCGTCTTGAAAAATATTAAGGTAGATACGTCCCCAGGGCCTGATGGGATCTACCCCAGAATACTGAAGGAGGCTAGAGAGGAAATTGCTGAGGCCTTGACAGAAATCTTTGGATCTTCACTGTCTTCAAGTGATGTCCCGGAGGACTGGAGAATAGCCAATGTTGTTCCTCTGTTTAAGAAGGGTAGCAAGGATAATCCACGGAACTACAGGCCGGTGAGCCTTACTTCAGTGGTAGGGAAATTACTGGAGAGAATTCTTTGAGACAGGATCTACTCCCATTTGGAAGCAAATGGACGTATTAGTGAGAGGCAGCATGGTTTTGTGAAGGGGAGGTCGTGTCTCACTAACTTGATAGAGTTTTTCGAGGAGGTCACTAAGATGATTGATGCAGGTAGTAGGGCAGTGGATGTTGTCTATATGGACTTTAGTAAGGCCTTTGACAAGATCCCTCATGGTAGACTAGTACAAAAGGTGAAGTCACACGGGATCATGGGTGAGCTGGCAAGGTGGATACAGAACTGGCTAGGTCATCGAAGGCAGAGAGTAGTAATGGAAGGATGCTTTTCTAATTGGAGGGCTGTGACCAGTGGTGTTCCACAGGGATCAGTGCTAGGACCTTTGCTCTTTGTAGTATATATAAATGATTTGGAGGAAAATGTAACTGGTCTGATTAGTAAGTTTGCAGACGACACAAAGATTGGTGGAATTGCGGATAGCGATGAGGACTGTCAGAGGATACAGCAGGATTTAGATTGTTTGGAGACTTGGGCGGAGAACTGGCAGATGGAGTTTAATCCGGACAAATGTGAGGTAATGCATTTTGGAAGGTCTAATGCAGGTAGGGAATATACAGTGAATGGTAGAACCCTCAAGAGTATTGACAGTCAAAGAGATCTAGGAGTACAGGTCCACAGGTCACTGAAAGGGGCAACACAGGCGGAGAAGGTAGTCAAGAAGGCAGACGGCATGCTTGCCTTCATTGGCCGGGGCATTGAGTATAAGAATTGGCAAGTCATGTTGCAGCTGTATTGAACCTTAGTTAGGCCACACTTGTTCAATTCTGGTCGCCACACTACCAGAAGGATGTGGAGGGTGCAGAAGAGATTTACCAGAATGTTGCCTGGTATGGAGGGCATTAGCTATGAGGAGCGGTTGAATAAACTCGGTTTGTTCTCACTGGAACGAAGAAGGTTGAGGGGCGACCTGATAGAGGTCTACAAAATTATGAGGGGCAGAGACAGAGTGGATAGTCAGAGGCTATTCCCCGGGGTAGAGGGGTCAATTACTAGGGGGCATAGGTTTAAGGTGAGAGGGGCAAGGTTTAGAGTAGATGTACGAGGCAAGTTTTTTACGCAGAGGGTAGTGGGTGCCTGGAACTTGCTACCGGAGGAGGTGGTGGAAGCAGGGACGATAGTGACATTTAAGGGGCATCTTGACAAATACATGAATAGGATGGGAATAGAGGGATACGGACCCAGGAAGTGTAGAAGATTGTAGTTTAGTCGGGCAGCATGGTCAGCACGGGCTTGGAGGGCCGAACGGCCTGTTCCTGTGCTGTACATTTCTTTGTTCTTTGTTTGTTCTTTGTATCTCATTAAAAAAAAAAATTTAGAGTACCCAATTATTTTGTTCCAATTAAGGATCAATTTAGTGTCGCCAATCCACCTACCCTGCACATCTTTGTGTTGTGGGGGTGAAACCCACGCAGACACGGGGAGAATGTGCAAACTCCACACGGACAGTGACCCGGGGCCGGGATCGAACCCGGATACTCGGCGCCGTGAGGCAGCAGTGCTAACCACTGCGCCACCGTGCTGCCCGTACTCTTTATCTAACCCGTGCTGTACTTCCCTTGAGGGCGTTTGATGGGGACAGTACAGAGGGAACTTTACTCTCTATCTACCCCTGCGCTGTACCTGTCCTGGGAGTGTTTGATGGGGACAGTGTAGAGGGAGCTTTACTCTGTATCTAACCCCGTGCTGTACCTGTCCTGGGAGTGTTTGATGGGGACAGTGTAATGGGAGCTTGACTCTGTATCTAACCCCATGCTGTACCTGTCCAAGGAGTGTTTGATGGGGTTAGCGTCGAGAGAGCTTTACTCTGTATCTAACCCTGTGCTGTAACTGAGCAGAAAATGTTTCTGTTTCTGAATTCAGGCAGCACTTGCACTGATGGGCACAAAATTGATGGAGTTTGTACTTTGTGGATTGGGGCTGTTGAATTGTCCCGCACTAATGATGATTAGATTGTCCTGTTGCAATCTTAATGGTGAGATTTTCCTCATTGAAACGTTGATGCTCCACATCTGTCAATTGCCAAGGCGTTGCCCACGGGACTGCGAGTCTCCTACTTCCCGGCTCGTTCCCAGGAACTCCAGTTGGCAATTCCCATTCCATGGGTTACAGCTACCTTGTCAGCAGATCCCAAAGAATTGATTAATTTTCCCCTCACCTTGTTTCTATCCTGAACACAGCCGCTGGTCCATCTCTGTAAAGTGCTGTGGCTTTGACTGGGCCTCGCCCGGCTAGCATGAGCTGTCAGCATGCCAAGCATGCAGAGATCTCCGACTGGGCACGTTGCTGCGAGCTTGTGGTGAATGGGTTGGGTGGAAAGTTTACTGACTGAAAGGACTGGTGGTTGGTGGGCCTGGGGCAGCCGAATTGATTTCTCCCTCCCACGATCCATGCTCCCTCTATTTCCCATTATAGGCAGTGCCTTTGTATTGGAACCTTTACTGAAATCCCCTCCTCCCACTACAGCAACAAGAAACATCAATCCACAGTCACATCTCAGTGATACATGGATATGGCTCAATTTCTCACACTCTTGTTCGTTTAAATTGCCGTCTGCAGTCTGCGAACAAATATTATTTTATCTAATCTGTCCAGCTGGATTTAATATTCCTCCAAAAGGCAGGCCGAGTAATGCTCTTTTTTAATAAGTTTCGAGTACCCAATTATTTTTTTCCAATTAAGGGGCAATTTAGCGTGGCCAATCCACCTAGCCTGCACATCTTTGTGAGTTGTGGGGGTGAGACCCACACAGACGCTTGTGCGAACTTCACACGGACAGTGACCCGGGGCCGGGATCGAACCTGGGTCCTCGGAGCCGTGAGGCTGCAGTGCTAACCACTGTGCCACCATTCCCCCCCCCCCCCCAGACTGAGAGTTATGTTGATGTGTGTTATATATAGTCCCAGTTCCCAGGTGACGGAAAATAGGCAAGCTACTCAGTGGATTATAAAACTCTTCCCCATGATTGGGAAATTCTGTATTCAGGGCACAACGTTGTGACAAGGAACATTATTAAAGACTTTTTTTAATTGGAGGCTTTGCCAAACCTAACTTGTCAGAATGGAACTATTTTGTATTTCTGCCTAGTTTATTGCTTAATTGAAAAATAAGTTAACCGTAAATCACTGAATTGAAAGATCACAGGTACTGCCCTTCACAAGACTAAGTTGATGTATTGCTTACCTTTAAAAGGCACATCAGGACCTCTGCATGGGATCTTTGAACCAAACGTTATTTATTTGCCATGGGAATATCAGGCCTCATTCGTTAAAGGTTTACACCTCCACATTACCTATCACCGCGAACATGGTTGAGGACGGGATTGGGAAACTGTTCAGCAGCTGTAGAATGAGTCTGCTGGAGTGAAATGTGAAATACGTTAATATTTCAGCAAGTTGGGGGGGGGGGGGGGGGGGGGGAATGAGCAAATTCTTCATTTAAACAGTCGGTTACAGCTGTGCCTTTCCTCCTAAAAATGGCTCGTAAAATGTAAGCATTCTGTAAGCAGACCATGAACCGATGTCTTTTTGCTCTCTATATGCTGATTTGGTGCTCCTAACAATCTCGTGCAGTGGCCACTGTAAATCGAGAGGCTGTATAACGGTGGCGGAGGCTCATGCAGAGCAATAACCCAACCTTGGGGGCTGACGACCTGTTTTGTGCTGTATATTCGGTGTGATTCTATGTAATTTTCATGTTAATATGCCCACGCGATTCTCACTGAATTTGTATCTCTGTGTGTCTGCATCTGTACTTACTGTCTTTTCTTCCTCCCTGATGGTGCATTCATATGAAGTGGAAGGTACTGTTGACTGAACTATAACCATGTCGCTCTTCCCCTCCTCATCCCCATTGACGCACATTCCCCTTAGCGTAGCAGTGTTCAAAGGGAGTACAGAGGTGGATTCCCAGGTGAAGAAGTGTATGGGTGCGCCGCTAAATCCACGTTATGGGGGCAAGTGCATAAAATCTCAGTCTGGACACTCGTGGAAAGGATAATCTCGGAGACTGAGCACCAAAGTGCAATGATTCTAGTTTTCCATTGGCCTAATCTTATTAGGGAACCGCACAAGCCTGCTCTCTCAGAGCTGACACAATCAGAAGCAGTTCCGCAAGCTGGGTGAGGGATGATAGGGTGTGATTGCGAGTGCAAGAGAGTTGCCGACTCCTCCAGGATTTACCTGGAGTCTCCAGGAATTGAAATTCAATCTCCAGGATACCGAAACCCAGGGAAGAAATTTACAGGAGCATGAAAAACGATAGAAACTCTTCACCTGTTTGTTTATCAGTGGTAAAAATGGCAGGGAAAGACAAGGCTGCTTGTGTTCTGATTGGCTGTGGGCAGGTGAGGCACCGCGAGGATTGACATGTTGGGTGACCAAAGGTGGAAGTGTGGGAACGGGCAGTTGGAGAGAGGAGTTCGGATGTTGAAATCTCTGGGAATATAACCAGCCAGGGCTGGCAAACCAGGTGCACAGGAACTTAGTGTTGTGCCATAACCTAGGGGTGGCCAGATAGTTAATCCCTCTTAAATAACACAATAAATGTTTTGGGCAAAGGGAAGACCATCAATCCAGGGAAAGTGCCCATCCAATTATCTACTCTTGTGAGGTATCAGGAACATTTATAAAACTGCATTAAGCATGAGTCCCTTCAGAGGTTTGGGGATACATGTCCTATTTGTGTCAACTCCATTACAGTTGGTGCTCCAGATTTTCCGTTGAGGGAAGTTACCTGCAGACACCTTTTGGCCCAGCACTACTGGAAGTGGTGGTGGGAGGCGATTCAATACTAACTTTCAAAAGGGAATTGGGTAGAAGATAAAAAATTTTGAAAAGTTTTTGAGTGCCCCTCTGGTTTTGGCCCAGATTCTCCCTCGCAGCAGTGACTCAGAGATGAACCTTTAATTCTTGGGTATTCCAGGGCCGTCTTGGAGTCGCAGCCCGGTCTGATACACTGGTTTGGATAATCGGATGCCTGGGTTGTGAGGAACCACAGGGGTAACCATGCAGTGGTCTGATGCAGGAACCATTGTGTCTCTTGGAGTTCCTGTTCGTTTTCCTCTCCAGGAATTAAGTCAGGAAGCACATGCAAATAATAAGAGAGGAACTCTCTTCCCTAAAAAGGCTGTGGATGTTGGGGGACACTGAAAATTTTCAAGATTGATAGATATTTGTTGGGCAAGGGTGTCACGAAATATGGAGCAAAGATCCTTAAATAGAGTTGTGCTACAAATCAGCCATGATTTAATTGAATAGTGGAAGGGCTCAAAGGGCTGAAGGGCCTCCTCCTGGTTCTAAGGTCCAGAGCACTCTGGTGCAGACCAACAATGTAATGACAGCTCCATTTTACCCTCTGTTTATGACCCCTCAGTTTATTTTGGAAAATATTTTTATTGATATTTCAAATCACAGTTGCAGAATAAACAAAGAAAAGAAAAAGAGTTGGGTTTCATACATTGTCGCTCAGTGACCTAGGTTTGAACAGCCGCCCTCGGGCCCCTCCTTGTCACCACAGCTGTGACTGGTGCTCTGACGCTGGACAGTATTTACATTTGTACAACAATATTTGGTTTCCAGAACAGTTTTTTCGGGTCCCACGGGGGCCCCTGCCGCTTGGTGGTTGAAGTTGTTCCCTCGTTTCCCCCTTCTGTATCTGAGGTGTGGGCCCTCAGTTTTACCCTTGCTCAATGAGTAGTGAGTTGGCTTTGTTTCTGGTTGCTCCATCTTTCACTGTGATATTGGTGTAGTGAAAGGTCGCATTCATTCTCTGTTGGTGTCTCTGTCAGATACCATCCTAGGTATGTCTGTCTTTCATTAAGGAAATTAAGTATTATGTTGCTACATACCTCCTGCCATGCACCCTCCCTGGACCCAGTCAACCTAGTAAGTTTAATCATCTGATTACCTGGATAGGAGATAGTTAGCTCGTCATTTAACCCTCCAATAGACAGAGGACATTCCAAGTGTACACTGTCATTGGATTTGAGGCGTCTGTTAGGCCGGTGATCAGCTTAAAAGGCAAGTCTGGTGCCGTGTTGAGATTGAACCACGAGATGTCATCAACCCACTTCCTCAATCTTGTATCAGGCGAAGCATTTTAAGTGGGCTGGAGGCAGAACTATGCTCATATTCTTCATTCTACTTGGGTCTGGAGACGCACGAGGCAGACGAAGCACATGCTTTCACCTGGAGCCGGTTGGCAGTCTGAAGCTTGAGGGGGGCATCAAGCATGGCTGACCAGTAGTGTCCCAGTCTTACCAGCTGCATATTAGAAGGTTTGCAGGCTGATTGGCTGCATTAGGCACGCACCTTCCTTGGTTATCAGGTCCTGGAATGGGACTCAAACCTGAAGCATTTGGCTCAGGGACAGGGGGCACTCTGTCACAAGACATCCCCAAGACCCATGCTGCTTCGACCTTTTCTGCATTGAGATTCCTTGATGCTGGCTTCCTGAAGATTGGAGTCTGGGATTGAGTTGTGTGCCCTCCTCAGGGATGTCCACTGTGTCTTCTGTCTGAATCCTCTTTGGTCGCCAGCTTGCGACTCATGGAGCGCTACAGAGAACCCCACCAGTATTGTCTCTTATCAATGAGTGTGCGAGCCCCTTTAGCGAAACAAGAGTTCCAACATTCACATCATGAAAGCTGATGGGATCCGGTGCGGTGCTGATTTTATACTCTGCCCAATCATACTCCAGCTTGAAGTAAACAAAGGGTCTTGTGGGATATAAAACTGGAAGTCCACCTCATCCTATGGATTCTCACCCAGTGAGTTGGATTCACATTTCCCCCTTTATTTCAGTTTTGGTAATGCAAGTAAGTGTCTTTGTGTGCGCACACATGCCAATGTGGGTGTTGTAAGCTCAGTTAGGTGTAAGGGAGTCATCATTCCACTGAACTGAATATCACAAAGGTTAGAATAAGTTCCTGGACGAACAGTAAGTTAGTTTCTGATGTGAATAATGCCAATGGTTTAAAAAGACACGTTAACAAAGGCAGATGCTGGACAGAAACACTGACTATCCAAATCATGTTGCTCCCCCTCTACAAGGCCAGGTGTGGCATTCCACTTGATCATGTCCACGAGTTGATCAGATGATATTTGAAGATCGTTAGTCCATTGACAATAGAGGGAGAATTAGAAATCTTATGTTCAAATTAAAGATATCTGTAGTATCTAATTAGGGTTTAAAATGTTCTGATGATTGTTTCCAATTTGCAGTTGATCGTGTTGTTTAGGGACCACTTTAAGGACGTGACACAATCAGGATATTGATTCACTTGTGTTTTGTGCCCATTTCATTCCTGTGTACAAGAGGCTGGTGCTGCGTGTAAGCTCGGCATTGACCCAACATTGATGGGTGATGACTTGATTTTCCCTTTGTACAATATTGTGGTTTGATACTGATGTGGTTTCTGGACGTGATACTGATGGAACTTGAGTTGTGATACTGACCGAGTCTCAAGTTATAAATAGACATCTTAGTAGAGGTCGCTGTGCCTGGTCTGAAGGTTGCAACCTTCAGGCACAGCGACCTGTACTAAGATTAGAAGGGTTACCCAGCCCCTTCTCTTCTATATAACTCACATTTATGGCTGCGTTCATGGGACGTGCCGATTCCAAACATCCCACCTGGGCAGTTGCCAGTCTGATAGCCAGAATTATGTCATGTCCAACGCCTGCACTGTTAGCAAGTCTCGGTCACACAATGTTAGGGATGCTACAGTTTTCCTCAGCGCCCTGGGATAGGGTAGGAAACAATCAGCCTGTTTTCCCATTCCCAGTCATTACACAGTGACTCCTGCTGTATCCGTGTCTGGACATTTGTTGATGGCAGAATCTGGCTTAGCTGTGATGGTCTCTATGGTTGAACAGCTTACTAATAGGTTTGGCCGAGATGCCAGAGGGCTACATGCCAGGTGCGTGTGGCAGCCAGTGAGGACAGGAGGCGTGGGAGAAAAAAGTTGGAGAGTTGGCCGGGTAAAAGTGACGCTGGAACTGAATGCGGAATCAGCTATCACCCAGTTAGATTCAACTTCTCAAACAGTCTGTTAGTTTTTGATGTCCTTGGCAGAACACTAATGGCTTCTGTAACAGCATCGAGAGAGAACAACAGCCCTCCAACATTGATGTAAAAATCTAAAAATAGGAATTTCAGTACAACTTTCACAGAGGGTCAATGTCAGCCCGAATCACGCGGGCTGTTAATGGATCAGAGAGTTTCAGTCACCTGCTGTAGGGAGCTTCTCAGACCCATTGAGCTGAAACGTTACTTGGAACCTCTCTCAAATTAGCATCAGCCTCTTTTTCTCCCCGTGTTTTTCGCGCGTTTGCAAAACCCTGAAGGTGGGGATGGAAATAGACATCGAGGAGCAATGTCAGCACGGCTTTTATTACTCCTGCCCTGCAGGTGGGGGGAGTGAATGCTGGCCAAGAAACAGGGCAGTGGGGAGATGAGAATACATTTTATTTGCTCAGCGAGTGAAACCGGAATGGCAGTGAAAGCAGATTCGGCAGTAACGTTTCTGAATAATGTCCAGGGACATGAGGAACGAGGAGGTGGGAAGGGTATGAGCTGGGTAGCTCTTTCAATGGGCCAGCAAAGACATGACAGGCTGGGTGGCCTCTTTCGGGGCTGTAGGATTCTATGATACATCAGAAGTGGTTGAGGATTACAGGTCAGCCCCGATCTCATAGACTGGCGGAGCGGGCTCGAAAAGCGGCTCCTATTTCTCAACTTCTAATGTCAGAGAATTGTGAGAATATTTTTTTTGGGGGGGGGTGAGGCGGAATTTGTTTATTCCCTGCCAGCTAGAGGCATCTTGAGGAAAGGATTTTCAATCGGCTCCAGTCGCACAATGAAGGTTTCCATCCAACATGTAATATCACAATATTACAATATCTGGTGACTCAGTGGAACCTCCATTATGCTCATCTCCCCACCCTGCTTGCAGTGGTCCTGCACACACTCCTCATTGTACTGGTACTACGTTTAGATTGAATGGAGCAACACACCAAACCCTCAGAGTCCCCATTACACACCAACCCCTCAGTGCCTCCATTACACACCAAACCCTCAGAGTCTCCATTACACACCAAACCCCCAGTGTCTCCATTACACACCAAATCCTCAGAGTCTCCATTACACACCAACCCCTCAGTGTCTCCATTACACACCAAACCCTCAGAGTCTCCATTACACACCAAACCCTCAGTGTCTCCATTACACACCAGACCCTCAGAGTCTCCATTACACACCAAACCCTCAGTGTCTCCATTACACACCAGACCCTCAGTGGCTCCATTACACACCAAACCCTCAGTGTCTCCATTACACACCAAACCCTCAGTGTCTCCATTGCACACCAAACCCTCAGTGTCCCCACAACACACCAAACTCTCAATGTCTCTATTACACACCAAACCCTCAGTGTCTCCATTACACACCAAACCCTCAGTGTCTCCATTACACACCAAATTCTCAGTGTCTCCATTACACACCAAACCCTCAGTGTCTCCATTACACACCAAACCCTCAGTGTCTCCATTACACACCAAAACCCTCAGTGTCTCCATTTCACACCAAAACCTCAGTGTCTCCACTACACACCAAACCCTCAGTGTCTCCATTACACACCATAACCTCAGTGTCTCCACTACACACCAAACCCCCAGAGTCTCCATTACACACCTAACGCTCAGTGTCTCAATTACACACCAAAATCCTCAGTGTCTCCATTACACACCAAACCCCCGAGTGTCTCCATTACACACCAAATCCTCAGTGTCTCCATTACAAACCAAACCCTCAGTGTCTCCATTACACACCAAACCCCTCAGTGTCTCCATTACACACCAAACCCCCAGTGTCTCTATTACACACCAAACCCTCAGTGTCTCCATTACACACCAAACCCTCAGTGTCTCATTACACACCAAACTCTCAGTGTCTCCATTACACACCAAACCCTCAGTGTCTCCATTACACACCAAACCCTCAGTGTCTCCATTACACACCAAACCCTCAGTGGCTCCATTACACACAAAACTCTCAGTGTCTCCATTACACACTAAACTCTCAGTGTCTCCATTACACACTAAACCCTCAGTGACTCCATTACACACCAAACCCTCAGTGACTCCATTACACACCAAACCCTCAGTGTCTCCACTACACACCAAATCCTCAGTGTCTCCATTACAAACCAAACTCCCTCAGTGTCTCCATTACACACCAAACCCTCAGTGTCTCCATTACACACCAAACCCTCAGTGTCTCCATTACAAACCAAACCCTCAGTGTCTCCATTACACACCAAACCTCTCAGTGTCTCCATTACACACCAAACCCTCAGTGTCTCCATTACACACCAAACCCTCAGTGTCTCCACTACAAACCAAACCCTCAGTGTCTCCATTACACACCAAACCCTCAGTGTCTCCATTACACACCAAACCCTCAGTGTCTCCATTACACACCAAAACCTCAGTGTCTCCACTACACACCAAACCCCCAGAGTCTCCATTACACACCAAACCCTCAGTGTCTCCATTACACACCAAACCCTCAGTGTCTCCATTACACACCAAACCCTCAGTGTCTCCATTACACACCAAACCCTCAGTGTCTCAATTACACACCAAACCCTCAGTGTCCGCACAAAAAGTGAAAATGCTGGAATGAAAATGCTGGAATATAAGTCAAGCACTTGGTAAGTCAGGCGGCGTCGCAGAAATAGAAAGTAAGCAGATGTACGTGCCCGGACAATTGCCTTACGTCAAAACTGAGGAAAGATTTAGTGTGTTACGGGGGGCGGGAGATTCACCAAAATGGAAATTAAGTGTTCGCGAACGCGCTTAACGACGGCGCGAAACAGGCACGGGAATGACCGATTCTGTCCCCCACAGGAGGCCAGCACAGCGCTGGAGAAGGTCACACCGCTCCAGCCTCCCTTCCCAACCCGCGCATGCGTGGGGGACTTCTTCAGTGCGCTGGCCCCGCACAACATGGCGTGGGGGTTCAGGGGCCGGCCGCGCAACAAAGTAGCCCCGGGGGGAGGGCCATGATCGCGGGCCTGACCCCTCGGAGGCCTCCCCCGGTGAAGGATCACTTTTACCCGCCCCACCGGCCGCCCCCCGACCCTTCGCGCAGAAGTCCCGCCGGCAGCGACCAGGGGTGAACAGCGCCGGTGGGACTCTGCTTTTTCCGTGCAGCCGCTCGGCCCATCTGGGCCGGAGAATCGGCGGCCCCGCCGGCGCAAATGGCGCCGATTCTCCGCACCTCGGAGAATCGCGCGCCGGCATCGCGGCGCGGTTGCGGCGATTCTCCGGCCCGGCGCGGGGCTCAGAGAATCACGCCCCATATCTCCCATCCCCAAGGTCAGGATATTCCTGGGCTACAACTGAGGGAGGCAGGGAAGTCTCTTTATTATCCATCCCAATTTCATATTCATTAGAGGCTCCTTTAGCTAATATGAAGCTTGTTCTGTGCGTAGAAATCATCAAACAGCATGTCCATGCCATTCCATATTGTACAGATTAATTGTGGACCCATTTGATTTATGCTTACCCCCAACCCCCCCCCCCCCCCCCCTCCCTTCACCTCTCTGTCCGTGCTGTCTCTGCCACTTACTTGGCAAGTGGGATGGATCTAATGAGCCTGTGTCTTATCTCTTTGCGAATAGGCCATGGCAAATAGGAAACACGTGGAGAGCGTGGCTAAAAAGAAGCTTGATTCGCTGCTGAAGGAATCGAAAATCAGAGACCGGGAAGATCCCGACAGCTTCAGCGTGAACGCCATCCCTCAAGCGGGCAAAATGTGCCAGAAGTCGGACTCAAAGAAGGTAGCCCATGCCCACCACCAACACCTCGCACACTCCCACCACCTCAGGCTACCTCAGTTGCTCCTGTTTGATGGAATTCCCCCCCCCCCTCCCCCCGACAACCATGGCCTCAGTGGGTGGCTGTCTCACCTCTAGGGTCAGAAGGCCGTGCATTCAAGCCCCACTCCAGAGACTCGGGAGCAGATTCCCGCACGGCATATTCTTCGGCGGCAGAGGGAGTTCGCCGTTGACCCCGCCGGGCGGGATCTTCCGGTCCTGACGATGTCTGCAGCGTCTTGCATGGCTCGCCCGTCCCGCCGCCGGGGAACACGCCTTTGTCGGGGCTGGAAGATCCCACCTGCGGAAAAGGCTGGCTAATCCTGACCTTGAGCACAAACATCTGGGCTGATGCTCCCAGTGCAGTACTGAGCGGAGTGCTGCACTGTCAGAGGTGTCAGCTTTTGGATGAAAGGCTAAACTGAGGCCTATTTGCCCTCTCAGGTGGGGGTAGAAATTTCCATGCCACCCATTCTCTGAAAGGCAGGAAGGTTCTTCCCTGGCGCCCAAGCCAATATTTACCCTTCAAGAAGTATTTCGATATTCACTTGTGCTGCTGTAACCTCCAGGCTGTGGGCCGAGTGCTGGTAAATGGGATCAATGTAGTCAGGTCTCTGTTGGCATGGAGGCGAGGAGCCTAATGAACTCCTCCTGTGCTGTAAACGTCTATGAATAATATTATGCCATGTCATATAAAGTTTGAGAGTGACGTGGCTCAGTCTGAAACAACAATCTTAAATTTAAACAAAGACAATTACAGAGGCGAGCTGAGTAAGGTGCATTGGCAAATTAGATGAAAAGATATGATGGTTGATGAGCAAATAAATAATTCTCAAAGTGTATTCATGTGGAATGAAAACGCGGCTGGAAAGTGGAGCGACCATGGGCAGCTGAAGAGGTTAAGGAGAGTATTAGATTAAAGGGTGAGGCTTACAATGTTGCCACAACAGCAGTAAGCCTGAGGATTGAGGGGGTTTAACAAAAAAGCCACAGATGATCAAGCAATTGATAAAGAGAGGAGAAAATAGAATGAGAGCGAACCAGCTCGAAGGGCATTTACCAGGATGAAAAAAAGGAAGAGATTAATGGAAGTGAACATGGACCTTTAGAGACGGAATCAATTCGGATGTGGGATAAGGAAATTCCAGAGGCATTGACAACTATTTTGGTGATCTGAAACGAAAGAGAAAATGCTGGGGGATCTCAGCAGGTCTGGCAGCGGGGAGGGAGGGGAGCTGGCGTTTCGAGTCCGATGACTCATTGTCAAAGCTTTGGCGGGGGGGTCGTCGGGCTCGGGGCGTTGGCTCTTTTCTCTCTCTACAGATGCTGTCAGACCTGCTGAGATTTTCCAAAAAAACCCAACTATTTTGTGCCTGTCTTCAGGATAGACAATGGGCCAGATCCTGCTGGGGGGCAAGCCGCGGGTGTGTGTGTGAGTGGGCGGGGGGGGGGGGGGGGGGGGGGGGGGGGGGCGGATTGGGTGGCTGGCGGGGAGCACCTTTGGCAGCACCAGAAGATCTCGCAGGCGGGATAGGGTTGGTGGATTCAGCCCCAGTTCAATGCATGCCAGTTTTAGAGTACCCAATTCTTTTTTTTTCCAATTAAGGGGCAATTTAGCGTGGCCAATCCACCAACCCTGCACCTCTTTGGGTTGTGGGGGTGAGACCCATGCAGACACGGGGAGAATGTGCAAACTCCACACGGACAGTGACCCGGGACCGGAATTCGAACCCTGAGATTTAGCAACTTAAAGTAATTAATTTTAGTGAGAAAAGTGTACTGGGGAAATCAGTGAGACTGGAAGCGGACAATTGCCCCCTAACCTGATGTCCTACACCCTGGGGTATCACAAGAATCAACGGCAGGGGTGGTCAATACCTTACTTTTGATTTTCCGAAACTTCCTGGATTGTAAAACCGATTCTGTGGATTGACGAGTGTAAGCCCGATATTCAAGAAATGAAGGACTCGAGTCAGTCCTGAGCCCTGGCTGACCTGTATGGGTCAGTAACACGCTGAGTGGGCAGTGCCAGGACCTGATGAGCCACTGAATTTGGCAGCGCTGGCAGGTTTTCAATGATACCCAATAAACCGTCCAGTGACGGTGGGGATTGGAGGGGAGTGACGGGGAGGGGTGGGAAGGGAGTGACGGTGGGAAGGGAGTGACGGTGGGGGTGGAAAGGGAGTGACGGTGGGAAGGGAGTGATGGTGGGGGTGGGAAGGGAGTGATGGTGGGAGGGGAGTGACGGGGGGGTGGGAGGGGAGTGACGGGGGGGTGGGAGGGGAGTGACGGTGGGAGTGGGAGGGGAGTGACGGTGGGAATGGGAGGGGAGTGACGGTGGGAGGGGAGTGACGGGGAGGTGGGAGGGGAGTGACGGGGGGAGGGGAGTGACGGGGAGGTGGGAGGGGAGTGACGGTGGGAGGGGAGTGACGGGGAGGTGGGAGGGGAGTGACAGTGGGAGGGGAGTGACGGGGAGGTGGGAGGGGAGTGACGGTGGGAGGAGAGTGACGGTGGGGGTGGGAGGGGAGTGACGGTGGGGGTGGGGAGGGAGTGACGGTGGGGGTGGGGAGGGAGTGACGGTGGGGGTGGGAGTGGAGTGACGGTGGGAGGAGAGTGACGGGGGGGTGGGAGGGGAGTGATGGGGGGGTGGGAAGGGAGTGACGGTGGGGGTGGGGAGGGGAGTGACGGGGGGTGGGAGGGGAGTGATGGGGGGTAGGAAGGGAGTGACGGTGGGGGTGGGAGGGGAGTGACGGGGGGAGGGGAGTGACGGTGGGGGTGGGAGGGGAGTGACGGGGGGAGGGGAGTGACGGTGGGAGGAGAGTGACGGGGGGGTGGGAGGGGAGTGATGGAGGGGTGGGAAGGGAGTGACGGTGGGGGTGGGGAGGGAGTGACGGTGGGGGTGGCAGTGACGGTGGGGGTGGGAGGGGAGTGACGGGGGGGATGGGAGGGGAGTGACGGGGGGGGTGGGAAGGGAGTGACGGTGGGGGTGGGGAGGGAGTGACGGTGGGAGGGGAGTGACGGGGGGTGGGAGGGGAGTGACGGTGGGAGGGGAGTGATGGGGGGGTGGGAGGGGAGTGACGGGGGGTGGGAAGGGAGTGACGGTGGGGGTGGGGAGGGAGTGACAGTGAGAGGGGTGTGACGGGGGGGTGGGAGGGGAGTGACGGGGGGGTGGGAGGGGAGTGACGGGGGGGGTGGGAGGGGAGTGACGGGGGGAGGGGAGTGACGGGGGGAGGAAGGGGAGTGACGGGGGGGTGGGAGGGGAGTGACGGGGGGAGGGAGGGGAGTGACGGGGGTGGGGATTGACGGTGGGGGTGGGAGGGGAGTGACGGTGGGGGTGGGAGTGACGGGGGGGTGGGAGGGGAGTGACGGGGGGAGGGGAGTGACGGGGGGTGGGAGGGGAGTGACGGGGAGGTGGGAGGGGAGTGACGGGGGGGTGGGAGTTGAGTGACGGGGGGGGGGTGGGAGGGGAGTGATGGGGGAGGGGAGTGACGGGGGGGTGGGAGGGGAGTGACGGGGGGAGGGGAGTGACGGGTGGGTGGGAGGGGAGTGACGGGGGAGGGGAGTGACGGTGGGGGTGGGAGGGGAGTGACGGGGAGGGGAGTGACGGGGCGGGTGGGAGGGGAGTGACGGGGCGGGTGGGAGGGGAGTGACGGGGGGAGGGGAGTGACGGTGGGGGTGGGAGGGGAGTGACGGGGGGAGGGGAGTGATGGGGGAGGTGAGTGACGGGGGGTGGGAGGGGAGTGACGGGGGAGGGGAGTGACGGTGGGGGTGGGAGGGGAGTGACGGGGGGAGGGGCGTGATGGTGGGGTGGGAGGGGAGTGACGGGGGAGGGGAGTGACGGTGGGGGTGGGAGGGGAGTGGCGGGGGGAGGGGAGTGACGGGGCGGGTGGGAGGGGAGTGACGGGGGGGTGGGAAGGGAGTGACGGGGGAGGGGAGTGACGGGGGGAGGGGAGTGACGGGGGGGTGGGAAGGGAGTGATGGGGAGGGGAGTGATGGGGGGGTGGGAGGGGAGTGACGGGGGGAGGGGAGTGACGGGGGAGGGGAGTGACGGTGGGGGTGGGAGGGGAGTGACGGGGGGAGGGGAGTGATGGTGGGGGTGGGAGAGAGTGACGGGGGGAGGGGAGTGACGGGGGGAGGGGAGTGATGGGGGGGTGGGTGGGGAGTGACGGCGGGTGGGAAGGGAGTGACGGGGGGAGGGGAGTGACGGGGGGAGGGGAGTGACAGGGGGGGTGGGAAGGGAGTGATGGGGAGGGGAGTGATGGGGGGGTGGGAGGGGAGTGACGGGGGGAGGGGAGTGACGGGGGGAGGGGAGTGACGGGGGGAGGGGAGTGACGGTGGGGGTGGGAGGGGAGTGACGGGGGGAGGGGAGTGATGGTGGGGGTGGGAGGGGAGTGACGGGGGGGTGGGAGGGGAGTGACGGGGGGTGGGAGGGGAGTGACGGTGGGGGTGGGAGGGGAGTGACGGGGGGTGGGAGGGGAGTGACGGGGGGAGGGGAGTGACGGGGGGGTGGGAGGGGAGTGACGGTGGGAGGGGAGTGACGGGGGGGTGGGAGGGGAGTGACGGGGGAGGGGAGTGACGGTGGGGGTGGGAGGGGAGTGACGGTGGGGGTGTGAGGGGAGTGACGAGGGGTGGGAGGGGAGTGACGTTGGGGGTGGGAGGGGAGTGACGGGGGGGTGGGAGGGGAGTGACGGGGGGTGGGAGGGGAGTGACGTTGGGGGTGGGAGGGGAGTGACGGGGGGGTGGGAGGGGAGTGACGGGGGAGGGGAGTGACGGTGGGGGTGGGAGGGGAGTGACGGGGGGAGGGGAGTGACGGGGGGAGGGGAGTGACGGGGAGGGGAGTGACGGGGGGGTGGGAGGGGAATGACGGGGGGGGTGGGATGGGAGTGACGGGGGGATGTGAGGGGAGTGACGGGGGGAGGGGAGTGACAGGGGGATGGGAGGGGAGTGACGGGGGGAGTGGAGTGGCGGGGGGAGGCGAGTGACGTTGGGGGTGGGAGGGGAGTAACGGTGGGGGTGTGAGGGGAGTGACGAGGGGTGGCAGGGGAGTGGCGTTGGGGGTGGGAGGGGAGTGACGGAGGAGCGGGGTGGGAGGGGATTGACAGGGGGTGGGAGGGGAGTGACGGGGAGGGGAGTGACGGTGGGGGTGGGAGGGGAGTGACGGGGGGAGGGGAGTGACGGGGAGGGGAGTGACGGAGGGGTGGGAGGGGAGTGACGGGGAGGGGAGTGACGGGGGCGTGGGAGGGGAGTGACGGGGGAGGGGAGTGACGGGGAGGGGAGTGACGGGGGGAGCGGAGTGACGGGGGGGTGGGAGGGGAGTGACGGTGGGAGGGGAGTGACGGGGAGGGGAGTGACGGGGGGAGCGGAGTGACGGGGGGGTGGGAGGGGAGTGACGGGGGGAGCGGAGTGACGGGGGGGTGGGAGGGGAGTGACGGGGGGAGGGGAGTGACGGGTGGGTGGGAGGGGAGTGACGGGGGGGTGGGAGGGGAGTGACGGGGGGGGTGGGAAGGGAGTGACGGGGAGGGGAGTGATGTGGGGGTGGAAGGGGAGTGACGGGGGGGTGGGAGGGGAGTGACGGGGGGAGGGGAGTGACGGGGGGGGTGGGAGGGGAGTGACGGGGGGAGGGGAGTGACGGGGGAGGGTGGGAGGGGTGTGATGGGGGGGGGGTGAAGGGAGTGATGGGTGGAGGGGAGTGACGGGGGGAGGGGAGTGACGGGGGGGTGGGAGAGGAATGATGGGGGGGGTGGGAGGGGAGTGACGGGGGGGTGGGAGGGGAGTGATGGGGGGTGGGACGGGAGTGACGGTGTCCCGTAGATGATGAGGAGGGCTTTTGTACATTGCCCGTCCTGTACATGTGCCGGGTGTGTGAATTGACTGTGAGTTAAATATCTGACTGGGATTGTACAGTGTGAGACATACAGAAACACGGCTCTATTCGCTCACTGCCCCTGCATCTCTCTCCCGAAACCTGGTGGACCTTTTGTCTTCAATCACTTTTCCCCTCACTGGAAGTCCCACAGGTAACCATGTGTGCAGTACTGAGGGAGGACTGCACTGTCACAGAAGACAAGTTTTGGTGAGGCGTTAAACCAAGGCCTTATTTGCTTTCTCAAGGTGGCTGTAAAAGATCGCATGGCAATATTTCATAGAACAGGGGAGTTCGCACAGGTGCCATGGTCAATAGCTGGTCATCAAACAACATCACCCAATCAGATTCACTGCTCATTAACGTGTTGCTGTTTGAGGGAGATTACTGTGTGCAAATTTGTAGCCAGGTTTCCTCCATCTGAACAGCGATGACACTTTAATCAGCTGTAATGTGCTTTAGGATGCCCTGAGGTTGTGATCGGCTCTGTATAAATGCTTTCAACAGAAGTCTATCTCCAATTGGCCCCAGCCTCCAGAACCTTCTGTGGAAGAATGTTCCAGATTTCCACTTCCACTATGTGTGAAAAACCTCTTCCTGGAATCATTTCTGAACGGCTTGGGAATCCTATTAAGATTATGTCACTTGTTCTTGGCTGACCCATCAGAGGAAATACACTCTCCGTTATCTGCTCTGTCAAATCCTTTTAACATTTTAAACACCACTTTAACAGTGACAAATGAAGTTTTGCTTTCTCGAAGCTCGGCTATCAGTAATTACAGCACAATTCACAACAGGTCTCCTCAAGCTGCACAACGTTCTAATTGAAATGATAGGATCTGCAATTACAATTCAAATGATGTGTTTTATTAAAACTGAAATGAGCTTTAACATGGAACACCGTGAGCTCATTCTGTTTGGCTCAGTGTTCGGTGTAATTAAACTCAACAAACCTGGCCTCGGGGAATTTGAATTACAATTGCAGCAGCAGACTCAATGGCGTCATCCCCGCGCATGCGCGGGGGGGTTCACCTACGCGTCGGCCATCGCAGCGGCCTACCTGGCAAAGAGCCCCCCCACGGCACAGGCCCGCCCGTGGATCGGTGGGCCCCGATCGCGGGCCAGGCCACCCCTTCTCCGATATTTTTACAGCTGATAATTAAAAGAAGTCAAACGTAAATGTCCACCCTTTTTTAAATGCCCTCCTGTGATTTATCTCCTCTGGCCTTTGCTGGCACCAATGTTCAGTGTGTCAATCCATTATTGTTGGAGATTCCTGGACAATCGTGAGGAATTGTCGAACCGAGGAGATGCCTAACCTATTTTCCCCCAGCATTTGGGTCTCCCCGGTGCACCCAAAGGTGCTGCCCTGAATTAGCTTAGCCAGGTGGCCAGCAGGTGATCTGGAGTCTTCAGTTCTCCCAGCACCTGGGTCGCCATTCATTTAGGTTTGTACCAAACCATCTGTTCTGCCCGCTGTCCAACGCTGGATGGCTTTATGTCCGGAATGCGAGAGGTTTAAATCGCTGAAATTGGGTCGCTGATATTTTCCTGGCAACGCAGCTGGGCCTGGCCTGCTGCAAGGTTTGTAAGGCTTGCTGCGCGCAGTAGGCCCATGTTATTAACAATAACGGGAGAGCAGGAAAGCATTGCTGCCTTGCGCGCAATGACAGGTGGCTCCGCTGCATTCTTAGTTGTGGGCTTGCAGGTGGAAGGTTTGAAATGATGTCACCTCCATGCGTGGTGCGGTGGCCATGATGTCCTTCCCCACATGCAGCTGGCCTGGTTTCTGGCTCCCCTGGCTGCTGGTAGTGCCCACTCTACCTAGCAGGAAGATCTTTGTGACCTGTTCAAAGGTTACATAGGGACAGATCTTGCAGGAGGCCACCTCCAGGCCTATATAACTCTGGTGCGGCCTCCAGGCTGTGGAGAGAAGCCATCTTCTCTATTTAAAAATAAATCAATTTAGTGTACCCGATTATTTTTTTCCCAATTAAGGGGCAATTTAGCGTGGCCAATCCACTTCCCCAGCACATTTTTGAGTTGTGGGGGGCGAAACCCACGCAAACACGGGGAGAATGTGCAAACTCCACACGGACAGTGACCCAGAGCCGGGATCGAACCCGGGTCCTCAGCTCCGTAGGCAGCAATGCTAACCACTGCGCCACCGTGCTGCCCTTAACAGTTCCTCTTTAACCATTGAACCAGAGATGGTGACTGTACAATAGCAAGTCACTCGGCCCATCTGTCTGTGAGGGCTCTTCAGTGGAAAACCCCGCATTTCTCTACAGGGCAGAACTGAGAGAGTTCTGTGCTCTCGGAGTCTTTTGATTAAGATGCTAAACCGAAGCCAGTAAATGGTATATAACGAACCCGCCTGAAATTCACAGCTGTTGCCACAGTATTCAGTGCATGTATTGGGCTGATGTGGATAGACTCTATTCTTCATTACAGTGTCCAGTAGGCAATTAGTGTTGAGCTGGCTGTTTGTCAGTGGACTGGGAAGAGGTCTGTTCCGCCTTTCAATGAGAGAGTAGCTGGGTTGTACCTTAGCTCCATCCACCAACCTTGGCTCCGTGTCCTTGACCAGCAAGAATCTATCAATCTCAGCTTATTAACTGAGCTAGCATCAGTGGCATGAAACCCCTTTTGTCTCATGTGACTCTTTTCTCTTCCTTCACCTCAGAAATGCAGCTCTGGGTCCGTGTCTACAGTGGAGAAGCCTGTGGTAAGTCGATCATTCCTTGAACTGTGTTCATGACCAGCGGGTAATAACTGTAAAGGTCACAGAGCTGTCGCCAAGTCTCAGTTAAAGCAAGGTCGCACTGTCGTCATAACGGCAGCTGTAGATCAGTACAACCCGTGTCTCTGAATCAGAAGGCCCAACTCCCCACTCCACAACTGGCACCTCCGACAGTGCAGCACTCCCCCAGTACCCTGGATTTTGTGTTCCACCCCGCCAAGTAGGATCTGAACCCACAAACATGGCTGAATGCTCATTCCCCCCCCCCCGGGGCAAACAGAGATGAACAATAAATGCAGCTTTGCGAGCATCGTCGGCTAACAGAATCAATGGAAACGGGTAAATAAGCTTGACCGCAGGCGGAGCAGGTTTGATGGAGAGTCTGGGCTGGGCTGTAATGTGACTTTAAATCCAGCTACTGTACACAGCGAGCTGTGCCAGGCTGAGACTGTCTGCTGGGATTAATGGATGGTGTCACCTGAACTGATTGGAGACTCCGGAGACTGTGGGAAAGTGAGCGAGACAGCAAGGAGCCAGGCATGCTTGACAACCCTCCAGATATCACCGCAGTGCTGTCAGAATCAGCTCACGTTCAAGTTGCAACATCGGTGAGGCACAAGGGAGTGGAGGTTTCGTAAAATGCTGAGATAGCACCAGAACAGGCCACTCAGCCCCACACCCAGCATTCATGCTCCACAGGGGCCTCCTCCCACATCGCTTCATCTCATTCTATCAACATCTCCTTTCAACCCTTTCTCCCTCACATGTTTCTCTCGCTTCCCCTTCGATACATACAAACTATTCACCTCAACTACCCCATGTAGTAGCAAGTTCCACATTCTCATCCCTCTGTCAAGTAAGATACATTTCTCTTGATTTCCTTAAGACCATAAGACACAGGATCAGAAGGAGACCATTCGGCCCATCGAGTCAGCTCCGCCATTCAATGAGATTGTGACTGACCTGATAATCCCCAACTCCACTTTCCCGCCTTGTCCCCATAACCCTTACTTCCCTTACTGATTAACAATCTGTCTATCATAGATTATCATAGAATTTACAGTGCAGAAGGAGGCCATTCGGCCCATCGAGTCTGCACCGGTTCTTGGAAAGAGCACCCTACGCAGGGTCAACACCTCCACCCTATCCCCGTAACCCAGTAACCCCACCCAACACTAAGGGCAATTTTGGACACCAAGGGCAATTTATCATGGCCAATCCACGTAACCTGCACATCTTTGGAATGTGGGAGCACCCGGAGGAAACCCACGCACACACGGGGAGGATGTGCAGACTCCGCACTGACAGTGACCCAAGCCGGAATCAAACCTGGGACCCTGGAGCTGTGAAGCAATTGTGCTATCCACAATGCTACCGTGCTGCCCACAGTCTATCTCAGCCTTGAACATAGTTAACGACCCAGCCCCTACGGTAAAGAATTCCACTGATTCACCCCCCTCTGAGAGAAGAAATCCCTTCTCATCTCTGACTTATTTAGTGTCTATCTTATGTTCATGGTCCCTAGTTTTGAATTCCCCCACTAATGGAAACATCTTCATTATGTCGCCCCCTGTCGATAATCTAATACATTGCATTTGGCTGTGGTTTCGAGAGGTAGTGCACGGGTCTCTGAGTCAGTTGGCTGTGAGTTCACAGTCCCACTCCAGTGACCTCAGTACAAAAATCATCTTACCATAAGACCATAAGACAAGATATAGGAGCCATTCTGCCCAGGGGGTCTGCTCAGCCATTCGATCGTGGCTGATACGTTCCTCATCCCCATTCTCCTGCCTTCTCCCCATAACCCCGATCCCCTTATTGATCAAAAACACCAGGGGCGGGATTCTCCCAACGGGAGTCTAAGTGCCGACGCTGGAGTAAAAACCGGAGTGTTTTACTCCGGCGTCGGAGCCCATTCCAAGACCCTTATTCTCCCCCCGCCGTGGGGCTAGCAGGGGCGTCGCGCGATTTACGGGGGCGGGGCCTCGGCGCGGCGCTTTGGATCCCGCGCAGGCGCAGTTGAGCAACTAGTCCATGCGCGGTGGCCGTCCTCCACCAGGCCGACCCACACAAACATGGCGCATGGATCCAGGCTCGCAGGCGGAAGAAAGGAGGCCCGCCGACAGACAGGCCGGCCCGCCGATCGGTTGGTCCCTAACGCGTACCAGGCCACTCCGGAGGCCCCCCCACTCCACCGGGAACGGAGCCCCCCTCCACCCCCCCACAGGCCGCCACCCAAACCTTCGCGACGAGTACCCGCCGGCAGCGACAAGGTGTGGACAGCGGCGGCGGGATTAGGCCGTGTACGCGCGGCCGCTCGGCCCAGCCGGGCCGGAGAATCGCCGCTCACTGTTTGCGGCGATTCTCCGAGCAGCCCGGCACGTTTCGCGCGGCGCTGGTTTCAATGGGGTGGGAGATTTGCGTGCGGGGGTCAGGGTGGCGTGGCGTGGTTCACGCGGCGCTGGTTTCCGGGGGGTGGAAGAATCGCGTGCGGGGGTCAGGGCGGCGTGGCGTGATTCGCGCGCCGCTGGTTTCCGGGGGGGTGGAAGAATCGCGTGCGGGGGTCGGGGTGGCGTGGCGTGGTTCGCGCGGCGCTGGTTTCGATGGGGTGGGAGAATTGCGTGCAGGAGTCGGGGCGGCGTGGCGTGATTCGCGCGCCGCTGGTTTCGATGGGGTGGGAGAATTGCGTGCAGGAGTCGGGGCGGCGTGGCGTGATTCGCGCGCCGCTGGTTTCCGGGGGGTGGAAGAATCGCGTGCGGGGGCCGGGGCGGCGTGGCGTGATTCGCGCGCCGCCGGTTTCGATGGGGTGGGAGAATTGCGTGTGGGGGTCGGGGCGGCGTGGCGTGATTCGCGCGCCGCTGGTTTCCGGGGGGGTGGAAGAATCGCGTGCGGGGGTCGGGGCGGCGTGGCGTGATTTGCGCGGCGCTGGTTTCGATGGGGTGGGAGAATTGCGTGCAGGAGTCGGGGCGGCGTGGCGTGATTCGCGCGCCGCTGGTTTCCGGGGGGGGGTGGAAGAATCGCGTGCGGGGGTCGGGGCGGCGCCCCGGCGATTCTCCCACCCGGCGGTGGGACGGGGGGGAGAATACCGCCCCAGATTTTGTGTTTGAGGTGCTGTTACCTACAGGGCTACAGACCAAGAGCTGGATGGTAAAATTAGGCAGAATAGTTCTTTCTTAGAACATCAGGACTAGGAGCTGGAGTAGGCAATTTAGCCTCTCGAGCCTGCTCCACCGTTCAATTCGATCACGGCTGATCTCATCATGGCCTCATCTCCACCGTCCTGCACGTTCTCCGTAACCCTTCAACCCATTACCAATTAATATTCTAACTCCTCCTTAAACCTACTCACAGTCCCAGCATCCACCGCACTCTGGGTAGCGAATTCCACAGTGCTGCACCGCCGGAGATTGTGCCTTTGAGATGAGAATGTGAAAGCGAGGCCTGGTCTACTCTCTCGGGTGGATGGTGAAATCTCATGGCACTACTAAGAGCTGATCTGGAGCGATATTTATTTTTCGATCAACATCACTAAAAAAAAAAGAAAATTTGTTAATAAAGCCAGCCGAGCTGTGGCTAAATAATAACTAAAAAATACAGTGAGCGCTGCTGCATTCAGCTTACATTGAGTCTCATCTCTCACCCCATTCTCATAAAGTACACATTTTAACCCACTCCCACATCCCTTACTGCTTTTAATGTCTCTGGGAAGTTGGATGTTAGTTAACTGCCAAGAATGATTTTTTACATTGCCGTAGCGGGATCTTGCTGTGCACTAATTGGCTGCCACATTTCCTGCTCGGCAACAGTGTTCAGACTGAAAAGTGCTTTGTTGGTTGTGAAGTGTTTTGGAGAGTCCTGATGTCGTGAAGGTTGCTGCTGTGTAAATGTGAACTCCTTATTGGAATTGGATTGCTCGAAGGCCCCTTTGTCCCAGTCCAGCGCAGCGTCTGGATGTCTGTTGGCCTTTTGCAGATACCAGACAACTGATGCATTGGCGCAATAGACGCGGGGATAACATTCAGACAGCTGGCACCACCGTGCTGCACATAACCTGGGTCAAGTCCCATCTGGAAACTTGACTACTGCTACTGGATTCAGAGTGGGAACATATTGTTTAATCTCTCTAGCCCTGTGAATCTTGGAGGTGATTAAAATGCAGTGGTTGGGGAGGGGAGTGTGATATTTTAATTCAATCATTTCAAAAGATTCAGCCCTGTCTTTTTCTGTTCTCTCCCTTTCTGATTGTCTCATTCTCTCTCTCTCTTTCTCTTGCTCTGCATGTGTGCGGCCTCGCTGTCTGTTTTCTTCAAATTTGTGTCTTCATTTCTGCTTCTCTTTCTCCATATGATTGCTGCTATGTGTTTCTCTATTCATCTGATACTTGTTCTCTTGCGCTCTTTCTGTCTGTATGCATGTACTGCTCTGCCTCTCTCTCTCTGGTTCACTTTCTCTGTGCATCTCTCTGTGGTTCTGCTCTTTCTCTCTCTAATTCTGTGTGTGTGTGTTACTCTGCCTGATTGTATGTGCCTCTCTCTGTGTATCTCTCTCCGGTCCACTTTCTTTTTGTATATTCCTCCCTTGGTTCTCTCTCTCTCCACGTGGATCTCTCTCCATCTGGTTGCCGTTGTGTGTCTGTCTCTCCATCTTGTCTGTGTATATGTTACCTCCTGACAGAGTAAAACGGAAGATGGTACCGACTCTGGAGAAGATCCGACGTCTAACAAAAGGCACAGTCGCTCCTTCATCGGTAGCTTCTCCAAGCGTAAGGTGAGTGGGGGTTGGTTCGATCGGGACTGTGCAGAGCTAGCGTGTACAGAGGAAACTGCTGAGAGACACTGATGATCCCTGGTGCCGTGTCAGTGCAGCAAGTGCAAACTGGTGAGTTCATGAAGGTGGGCCTTTCGCATGACCTCTGCAGACGTGGGTCTATTTGTTAAGTGCCAGCTATGGCTCAATTACGATCTAGGCTGACTTTCCCAGTGCAGTGCATTTCAAGAGGCAGCCTTTCGGATGAGGCATTAAACCGAGGCCCGGTCTGCTAGCTCAGGTGGACGTTAATAAAACATCCCATGGCATTATTTAAATAGGAGGAGGCCACCCCCCTGCCACCCCCAAAGATGTGCAGGGTAGATGGATTGGCCACACTAAATTGCCCCTTAATTGGAAAAAAATGAATCGTGTACTCGAAATTTATATTAAAAAAAGAAGTGAATGACCCCCACCAAGTGATTCAGTGGATGAAGGCATCATCCAGAGTTGTGCTGAGCCATTCAAACCAAGATATCCAAGGTTCAGGCTTGGGCAGAGTGACGGACAGGGGCCTAGAGAGGGGGGACAATCGCCGAGGGGGGTCTCAGAGTGGTTGATCATCTGGGTGAGGCCAAGTCAGGTTTGGCCAAGATACCTGTTGTAGTCAAATAGCTTCCTGGTATTTGTGGGCCGAGGGTGAATGGCAGCGCACTAGTGAGTTGCTCCCTCCTGCAGAATGGGATCCCGGTCAGTTCTCTGACATGGTGAAGACAGTTGTCAAGCAATGTGGTGTCAAAGAGCATGTTTGTCCAACCAATTGTTGATTCAATGTTAACGGATCATTCATTGCAGAAAAAGACAGTGAAGATGAAGAAGTCATCGAGCTTGGAGGATGATGAGGAAGACCATGACCATCAGGCGACTTCCGGCCGAACAACAGTGCATATGATGAGGTAAGTGATAGGGATGAAGTAAAGAATCCCATTTGGGAAGTTACACAGAGAGACTGCCACCACCCAACTGAAGAAAGAAAAGAAACATCCAATGGACAGTCGCCATTGCAAGGAGGTCAAACACCCATCAGCCAGCCGACCATGTTTTCGAGACTCATTCAAAACTTAGCGGAGAGATCCAAGGCTAAACTCTCTCCTTTTATTGACATCTGTATAAGAAAACAGTTGCCGGTGAGATAGGCCGTTCTTCCCATCTTTATTCTTCCAGGATCTCTCCTTAGTTTCAGCGCCCAATTGTTCCTGAAATTATTCCAAGTCTTTCACATCCACCAATCCACCTGGAGGTCCATTCTAAGTCTTCATAATTATTGGTGCAAAGAAATTCTTGACATCAGCAGGGCGGCGCAGTGGTTAGCACTGCCGCTTCACGGCGCCGAGGTCCCAGGTTTGATCCCGGCCCTGGGTGACTGTCCGTGTGGAGTTTGCACATTCTCCCCGTGTCTGCGTGGGTCTCATCCCCTCAACCCACAAAGATGTGCAGGGTAGGTGGATTGGCCACACTAAATTGCCCCTTAATTGGAAAAGATTGGGCACTCTAAATTTTTTTATTTTTTAATTAATTCTTGACAGCGGTGATACAGTTACACGTTATCTAAGTTCCCTTGTGGCACTTTATTTCACAGTAATGGTTTAGATTTACTTTTTCTTTTTTTTAAATAAATTTAGAGTACTCAATTAATTTTTTCCAATTAAGGGGCAATTTAGCGTGGCCAATCCACCTAACCTGCACATCTTTGGGTTGTGGGGGCGAAACCCACGCAAACACGGGGAGAATGTGCAAACTCCACACTGACAGTGACCCAGAGCCGGGATCGAACCTGGGACCTCAGCGCCGTGAGACTGCAGTGCTAACCACTGCGCCACCGTGCTGCCTGGATTTACTTTTTCCATTCCCTTTTTCAAAAAGTTTTTTAGAATTAAAAGCGAATTGAAATTTTCCAAACCGCTCTTGGGCGTGTAGTAGAAATGACGAAGGGAATATCGTCAATTGGTAAGAGGTGGAGCAAGATCCCCAACCCCCCCCGCCCCGCCCGCCCCCCTCTTTGCCGGCGCTGTGGGGCTAAAGCATTTCACCTGCAGAAACCAAGCTGCGGCAAATGTGCCAACCCTGCCGAGAGAAAGAGGAAGTATAACTGGAGCGCTGAGGCTAAAAGAAGGAATGCAACTGGTACAGGCCGCGTAACGCGCCTGAAGGTGGTCTGTCGCCGATTCAGCAATGGATTGCGTGAAGGGACCACCACCCAGGACATTCCACAATGGCTTCCTCCAGCACTGCATAAACCACCAGTGTACCTACACAACAAATAACGCTATGGTCTGGGGAAAAAAACATTCAACCTGACAACTCTGAGGGAAACAGTTTCTTCAACTCACGGATTCTGGGGAATACGGGTCCAATAATAATGTGACGACACTATCCCATTATCTCCTACGCCCATCAAAAAGGATAAGACCACCACAGAAAGGTGAGATTGGCCAGACTGGCCCTATTGTCTTCAGTTGCTGAGGACAAAATGGCCAATTGTCCTGTGCTTTTTTTTTTAACGCCCTGTTTGAAAAGGTTTGCGGTGCCTGCTTCTGTCCCAGGTCCCCAGCACGCTCTGACGCTTGAGGGCATTTGAGAAAGAATTTGTGGATGTTAGAAATGGGGTGAGGATTATCAGAAGAGCTGATTGACGGGGAACGTGGCAATTGTGGTCAAACAGGCCAATCCCAGCCCCTCCATTCCTCTTTCTCTCTCATACCCTCCCCTCATGGTACATGGAGCATGACAGTTCCTCAGCTCATGAATCCATGTCACCCCATCTCAGGAAAGCATGTTAGCACCGTGGTTAGCACAGATGCTTCACAGCTCCAGGGTCCCAGGTTCGATTCCCGGCTTGGGTCACTGTCTGTGCGGAGTCTGCACGTTCTCCCCGTGTCTGCGTGGGTTTCCTCCGGGTGCTCCGGTTTCCTCCCACAGTCCTAAGATGTGCAGGTTAGGTGGATTGGCCATGCTAAATTGCCCTTAGTGTCCAAAAGAGTTAGGTGGGGTTACTGGGTGGAGGTGTGGGTTTTGGTAGGGTGCTCTTTCCAAGGGCTGGTGCAGACTTGATGGGCCGAATGGCCTCCTTCTGCATTGTAAATTCTATGAAAGGTGATTGGGTCTCGATGGTTGTCCCAGAGTTGCCAGGGTTCACTCGCACTTCAGCAGTGCCCGCACTTCAAAAGGACTTCAGTGGCTGCAAAGCATTTGGGAAATAGTCTAAGGTTGCGATAGGTGCTGTATGAATGCACGTCCTTTTTTCTCTTTTCTCAGGAGTGGCAGGCAGAAAAAGACCATGAAGCTGTCACGGGCACTCTCGGACCTGGTCAAGTACACAAAGTCAGTCGGCATGTATGATATCGACTCTGAAGGTGAGTCGCGGTGAATGTAGTGACTTGCTCTCCAAAGAATATCTTTTGTACTTGGAGAGATGTGCAAGGTTTGAGCACAGGCGCCGCTACACAATACCAGGTAGAAACTCAGGTGCACACATTTGGAGCATGTGGAGGGAACAGGTATGGGTACTTCACAACAATTCCTTTTTGGGTTTTTTCCCAATTTGGTCGTACTGGGGGCTTATTTTGTGCCTGAAAAGCGGGCATAGGGCGGTATATTAAATCAGCTTACATCCGCACTTCATTCACCCGAGGGCCAGATGTTTGTTGGCCATTTGAAAGTGGGGGTGGGGGAGGCACCTTCAGATCGTCGGTCCTGTTGCTCCCCTTTGTCCTTTCAAAGACATTCAGCCTGTTCTACAGTATCAAACATAAATCAAAATGAGCGGACAGTCTGTATATACCAGGGCTGGAGAGGTGGTAAATCCGAGTGGAATACCATAGCTCTGGTGGAATGGCCTCCTCAATTTTGAATGAATTTGCAATGAAAGTGGCAGGAATATCATTCACATTATGTTTTGTTTTGGAGGTTTATATATTAATTTGCCAGATTTCTAGTGCTCACACTTCTACATCAGTGTGATGAACGTCAGAATTTCAGATGGTATTATAGGTATTTGGTGCAGTAAGGGTTAAAAGCCTGAGTGAGGGAGTGTGTTTAACTGCTGCAGTCATGTTTTAAAAGAATCCTGGTTTGAAAGACAACATAGGTTTTAGGAGCCAGGGGTGCAATTAAACCACTGTCAAGATTTTATGGGTGAATGCAGTTTTGTTTTGATAAGGGGGTTCCCTGTGGAGTTAATTAGACTTCAGCTTGGTAAGATGATGTTATTGCTGGGTGGAGCCAAGGCATTTTGCAGAAAGCAGGTCAGTGGAGTTCTAGATAAAGCTGCGAACAGAGGTGGAGCAGTTTTTTCTCTGCAATTCAGTTAAAAGATATGTCTGCAGACAGAAGAGCAATGTGGTTGGAACGGTGAACAAACCGGCTGAAACAGCTTCTGAATATAGCCAAAGTTTCTGCATGGTTCTGACCGGAGTCAGATCTTATCCTTAAAGCAGTAGCACATCAGGCACTGAAACTATCAATTTGTGTGAACCGCGCACTTCCAAGTGCGCAACTGAAGCACAGAGGCCTCAGTTGGTGCAGAGTTAGCCTACCTCACTCAGTTGGAAATTGAGCTGCTACAGTTGGTCCCAGTACCCCCGGTCTTGAGGAGGGTAATGTTCGGTCAAGAGGGGATTGGATAAATACTCAAAGGGAAGAGCTCTGACTTCTTGCTGTGCTGTTTCAGTCCATTATGGGCCTGTTTCTGCTGAGTGAGCCCAATGTCTGAAGGGTATCTTTTAAGGCTTATCTTTTAAGGCTTACTTGCGACGATGCCTGCTGCTGCCGATTAGCTAAGTGCTGAGGAACATGACTGACATCATGCTGGTGCCTTCCGTGAGAGAGGGGAAGAGAACTGGGGGAGTGGGAAGAAATGGAAGCAACTGTTTCCCGAGGAATATTACCTCTTGGGATAGTGGTGGTGGGGTCGGGTGCGTTTTGCTTAAATGCCCCTCCCCATTTCTCTATTTCGCTAATCTCTGTTCTGTTTGCTTTGTTCCACAGTCGTGTGCAGCTGGCAGGTCTCCTCCTACAGTGAGACAAAAACCCACCAGCTCCTTCAGCAAAAGCCTCAGCAGTTTGTCCGTATGAACCAGCAGCAGCTCTCCCGCATCTACCCCTCCTCCTACCGCGTGGACTCCAGTAACTTTAACCCTCAACCCTTCTGGAATGCTGGCTGCCAGCTAGGTACGGAATCAGAGAGTCCAACAGTGATTGTACGTTGCAGCCTGTCAGAGAGAGTTCAGTAGGGTAGAAATAGGGCATGCCCATTGATTAGGTACAGCGAGCTTAGGGTCTTTACAGTGAGCACTGAAGGACCCCCAATACTGGGCTCTGGGCTTCAGGCTATCAAGTCTCTCATCATATTGGAGGCTAGTCAACTGGTTAATGCCTGATAAATGGGCAATAACCATGCGTATGTAAATCCTGTGTATTTCGTAGAAACAATTTCTTTTGAAATCACTTCACTATGAAAATGATTGGTACAGATCTAGGGTTGTTAATAAAGCAGCTATCTCTTGTTTCCACGCTATAGCTATGGTATCACTTCACACTCTCACAGAAATACTTGTTTTACTGTGTGCTCCATGGGCTATACCCCAGCTGACTGTGCTGTCTTAGTGAGCCCTATCATTTACATGATGATTTTCCCATTGCAATTCATTATTGGTCACTGTAGGCAAAATACACCACGTACCTGTAGCATACCATTAAAGTGTTGGAATAGAGAGTACTGCAATATGTTGTTACCATCAATGAATAGTTTTGTAATGTGCCATGTTCTGACATCATCTACATTGGACACTTAAGCTGTTTCCTGTGGAGATTGGTTTAAAAATACATTTAGAGACTCAATTATTTTTTTTTCCAATTAAGGGGCAATTTATCGTGGCAAATCCACCTACCCTGCACATCTTTGGGTTGTGGGGGTGAAACCCACGCAAACACGAGGAGAATGTGCAAACTCCACACAGACATCGACCCAGGACCGAATCCAGGTCCTCGGTGCCTTGAGGCAGCAGTGCTAACCACTGTGCCACCGTGCCGCCCTCGCCTATGGGGATTAGTAATGCCATAACGTTCACTCGGCCTCGCTACAGTGGCAGATCGATCTGTGTCGCCGTTAACTCCACGATGACTCTATTAGCCATTGCCACGTGTTGAGTGCAATGCTGCAACTGCTTGTCTCTCATGCTCTCTCTCTCTCTCACTCTCTCTTTCCAACCTCCGACAGTTGCGTTGAACTACCAGTCTGAAGGAAGAGTGCTCCAGCTAAACAGGGCCAAGTTTAGCTCCAACGGGAACTGTGGTTATGTCCTGAAACCCAAGTGTATGACCCAAGGTAGGGAAGAGCAATGCTGCAGACTTGTTTTTTTTTCCCTGGTGTGTGCGCGAGGGGTGAAGTTAGAGTTAGGGAGTCGGATCTGGCGGAACAACACCAAACCGTGAGATCTCCGAAACCGGGATTTGAATCTAAGCCAGTGCTAGCTCCTCTGGCCGTAGGCCTAGACATCGTCAGAGTCTATCTCTCACTCTGGGCCCTGGATTTGTATGCACTTCACACCAAAACGGGACAAAGATCTGTTCGATGAGGGATTGGGTTCTATAGTGTGACGGGCCTTGTCCTCACGTCTGCATCACCTCAGTTCAAACAGGAAACATGACAATCTGCTGACTGTTAACGATCAAACACGAGACCCTGACTGATCTCAATCCCGTTACGGGCAGGAGTAAATTTGTAGCACAAAATTGCTTTTCAATTACACACTGCCTGCAGTTTGCAACACGTGTCCTGCTGAATGAGGATGTTCAGCGCGTGGCTGATAATCTGCCGACGATCACAATCAAGCCTTCCTGCAAGTTCAAACATACTCTTGTTACATAGAATCTACAGCTCAGTAACAGGCCGCTCAGGCAACTGGCCCATGCTAGAGTCACCGTGTCAGCATAACCTTCTATTCCTTTCTCCCTGATGTACTCTATTTATCTAATTTTCTCTTCAATGCACCTTCATGATTCACACCAGCTATTTCCTGTGCTAACTATTCTATTGATGAAGCTTCTCCTGAATTTTCTGGATTTATGACTCTTATATTTATGGCTAGCAAAGCCAGAACAGACCAATCTGTTGGAAGGTTTTAATAGCATGAAGATTATTCAGTAAAGCCTATGGACGGTGATTTAAATTTGATAGTATTAGTCAAAGCCGTTCCGTACAATACACTTTTAGACAGTTTAAAACTCATCTCCAGCAATTTCCATCCTTCAAATTGTTGCCCCTCCCCGAGGTGTAAATATTCTCAGGAAATTTCAGAGATGTGGTGATCTTTTATGTTCGCTATGCTGGATGTCAATGCTGGTGAGCAGAACAATTATCAATTCTGGGCCAACTGGCCAGGGTCAGCCCTCTCGGGTCAGGTATGGAAGAGGTCAGGTATCCAAACCCAGGAGACCGCTCCCTGCTGCATCAATCTGCTTGTTTAATTCCTTCCACCATCTGTCCATATGGCCTCTCCTGCTCAGATTAACAATTCAGTGCCAAATAATGAGCAGCTTTGTGCTGTCAAACAGCAATTGACCCTAACAGGAAGGAATAAAGAAAATGAAATAGACCGCCATTGCCTGGGTTTAACCCCGCCTCCCACAACCCCACAATTGTCCAAGGGTGTGTCCTTACCCAATTTGTCCCCCCACTCTGTGTCCTTGCCCAATATGCCCCTCATTCTGTGTCTTTGCTCAAAGTTCCCCCCATCTGTCTTCCCCCAATGTGTTCCTTCCACGCTCCCCAAAGCTATGTTCTCGCCCAATATATGCCCAGTCTGTAGCTTTACCCAATGTCCATAGAATCCCTACAGTGCAGAAGGAGGCCATTCGGCCTATTGAGTCTGCACTAACTCTCCGAAAGAACACCCTACCTAGGCAACCCCCACCCTACCTAGAACCTGGGTCCCTGGCACTGTGAGGCAGCAGTGCTAACCACTGTGCCGCCATGCTGTCCTTATGCCCCTCAGTCTGTGTCCCTGCCCAGTGTATCACCTCTGTTTTTGCTATTGTGAGGAACTCATTTTCCTCCTGCTTAGATGTGCCTTAGCTGCATCTAAATTCACACTCTGTTCCTGATACCTGTCATCTCTGCTCTCACTAACTTACATTGACTCATTCCTCTGCTATCCCTTGATTTGAAGAATCTATATCTTTGTTTTCAAATCCCTCCTTGGCCACATTTCTCCCTTTCTCTCATCTCTTCCAGCCTCAGCAATCCTCCACTTCTCCAATTCAGGCCTCTTGAGCATACCCCATTTTAACCGCTCTACTACTGCCAGCCATACCTTCAGCTGCCGAGACAGTACGCGCTGGAATTCCCTCGCTAAATACCTCCATCGCTCTCTCTCTCTCTCTCTCACCTGTTTTGACAAAGTTGCATCTTTGACCCATGTTTTTTGGTCGCCGTAGGCTTGGCGTTAGTTTTTGTCTGGAAACAGTCCAGTGAAGCTCCTTGTTGAAGGTGCTACATAAATGCAAGTTGTTATATGGAGGTGGGGAGGGGGTGGTGCGATGAAGGAGGGCTCTAATTACAGGGGCTTGTCACATTTTACACATCTGTCCTTGTTTAAGTATTGCCTTACTCCAGGTACCTTTAACCCAACAGCAGAAGACCTGTTGACCGGACAGCCAAAGAAACAACTGGTGTTGAGGATTATCAGTGGCCAACAGCTTCCGAAACCCAAAGACTCCATGCTGGGCGACAGGGGAGAGGTTAGTTAATGCGCGGTGGCATCGAGGAGCAGCATCCTGCTTAAAATGTATTGAATGACAATTCGTCAGCAGACATCTCCGATTGGTATGATGAAAGTTCCACAAAGCTCTCCAATCGGAACTGCCCACCGTGCGACTGAGCCACCTGTGCCCAGCAGGGTAGTGGAAATCTGGACTGTTCTCCCCCTTAAAAACCCCTTGAGGCACGGGGTAAATTTAAAATCTAAAAACTGAGATTAATGGATTTTTGTTAAGGGTTTGGAATCGAGGCTCGAGCGCAGTTAAGCTGCCGGTCACCCATGGCCCAATTGAATTGCAGAACAGAGTTGAGGGGCTGAATGGCCTCCTCCAGTTCCTACAGAAGGTTCCGTCTTTGGTTCCCCAGCATGTGCCGCCAGGTGATTTCAGCTGGAGTAATTCTCCCTCAGCGCTCAAAGGTGAGCTTTATATTTTATTGCGACCTCATTTACACAGACTGCCAGGTCACGTGTGTTTGTGTAAGGGCCCAAATCATTCACTCGGTGAGTGAGGATATTGTCAAATCTGACTGGGAGGCACCAAGCCCAGTTTTGCGTGAGTGTCTGGGGACTGGGTCAGGACCATGTTTTGTTATGCTCTTGACGTAGCAGAAGCTGCTTCCTTGATGTGCACTCTGACAAAGGAAGGTTCAGACTTGGAGATAGCTTCAAACCGTTTATTACTGTTAACGATTCTTCTACTTGGATTCGATCTACTGTTAATCCTGCTATAGCTACTCAGACTAACTAACCAGTCTGCTACAATCCACGTGGTGGGTGTGATGTTCAATCAACCCTGTGTCTGTACTCACTGAGTGTCTCCACTGGAAAGAGTCTGAGCATTTGTGATGTGTCCTTTTTGTTTTCTTTTAAAAATTTAGAGTACCCAATTAACTTTTTCCAATTAAGGGGCAATTTATTGTGGCCAATCCGCCTATCCTGCACATTGTTTTGGGTTGTGGGGGCGAAACCCACGCAAACACGGGGAGAATGTGCAAACTCCACACGGACAGTGACCCAGAGTTGGTGATCGAACCTGGGACCTCGGCGCCATGAGGCAGCAGGGCTAACACACTGCGCCACCGTGCTGCCCTGATGTGTCCTTTTATATGGGTTGGTGTAATGCCCCCCTGTGGTAGTGTCACCTCTGTGTGTATCGTGACTGCCCATTGGTCGTGTCCTATCTTACTGACCTATTGGTTGACTGTCTGTGTGTCATGTCTCTGGTGCTCCCTCTAGTGTCTAGCTAGGTGTAGTGTATGTACATTAACCCTTTGTGTACTTCCAGTGATGTACATCACTACAGACTAGATCAGGTTTCTGGATCTATAGGTAACTCCAGCCCTATCGTGGAGTCTTTATTGGCCTCTAAAAGTGCCCAGCAAGCCACTCAATTCAGGGCAGCTAAGAATAGACAGTAAATACCACCCCTGCCAGTGACACAACATCACAAGAAAGAATTCTAAAAATAAGTTCCCTGTGGAGAAGGGTCATGGAAGGCGGGATCCTGGTGGGCTCCTCATCTCCGAGCAGTGTGTCAGAGCCCACAGGAGGAGTGGGAAGGGAGACAAGTGGAGAGAAATAAATAGGAAGCACCCTTCTTGTAAACAAGCAAGGAGGCACCAGCTTTACTGAGCTGCGGAGTGATGCCAATGTGGGGAAGCTGACGTTGAGCGAAACGGCAACGTTTGCCAAGAGTGTTAATTATCTTTCTAGCTGTTAAAAAAACATTATTCATAAGACAGGGAGCTGTATATACCCTACTATGTACCTAAGTGGAAAAGTTTAACTTTCAACAGTGGCATGAATGTGCGACACATATACCTCATCCCCTCACCGCCCCCTCGCTCAGTGATAACCCGCCAAGGTCCCAGGTTCGATCCTGACTCTGGGTCACTGTCCGTGTGGAGTTTGCACATTCTCCCCGTGTTTGCGTGGGTTTCGTCCCCACAATCCAAAGATGTGCAGGGTAGGTGGATTGGCCACACTACATTGCCCCTTAATTAGAAAAAGAATTGGATACCCTAAATTTATATATATTTTTTAAATTGCAATGACTGCAGTGGGCGTTGAGTAAAGAATTGGCAGGAAGTGGTCTATGGATGGGAAGGGAGTGGGTATATAATCCAAGACAGGGCAAAGGGTATATAATGGGTAGGGATATGGTTGAGGGTGTGTCGATAAATAGGTGGGGGTGTACGATGGGAGGGGTGTGTCATGGGTGGGGATGTGTTAAGGGTGGGGGTGTGTCATGGGTGGAGATGTGTTATGGGTGGGGGGGGTGTTATGGGTGGGGTGTGTTATGGGTGGGGGTGTGTTATGGGTGGGGGGGCGTTATGGGTGGGGTGTGTTATGGGTGGGGTGTGTTATGGGTGGGGGGGTGTTATGGGTGGGGGGGTGTTATGGGTGGAGGTATGTCATGGGTGGGATTGTATTATGGGTGTGGTGTTTATAAAGGGCAGAGGTACACATTGGCTGGGGTATTTTATGGGAGGGGCATATTATGGGTACTGGGTGAGGGTGTATTATGGGTGGGAGTATATAAAGGGCAGGGTATATATTGGGTGGGGTGTATAATGGGTAGGGGTTTATAACGGGCAGGGTATATATTGGGTGTTGTGTATTAAGGGTGGGGTGTTTATAAAGGGCAGGATATATATTGGGTGGAGTGTATAATGGGTGGGGGTTTATAAAGGGCAGGGTATATATTGGGTGGGGTGTATAATGGGTGGGGGTTTATAAAGGGCAGGGTATAGATTGGGTGGGGTGTATTATGGGTGGGTGTTTATAAAGGGCAGGATATATATTGGGTGGAGTGTATAATGGGTGGGGGTTTATAAAGGGCAGGGTATAGATTGGATGGGGCGTATTATGGGTGGGGGTTTATAAAGGGCAGGGTATATATTGGGTGGGGTGTATTATGTGTGGGGTGTTTATAAATGGCAGGGTATATATTGGGTGGGGTGTATAATGGGTGGGGGTTTATAAAGGGCAGGGTATATATTGGGTGGGGTGTATTATGGGTGGGGGGGTTTATAAAGGGCAGGGTATATATTGGGTGGGGTGTATAATGGGTGGGGGTTTATAAAGGGCAGGGTATATATTGGGTGGGGTGTATTATGGGTGGGGGGGTTTATAAAGGGCAGGGTATATATCGGGTGGGGTGTATAATGGGTGGGGCGTTTATAAAGGGCAGGGTATATATTGGGTGGGGTGTATTATGGGTGGGGCATTTATAAAGGGCAGAATATATATGGGGTGGGATATATTATGGGTGGGGGTATATAAATGGCAGTGTATAAATTGGGAGGGACGTTTAATGGCTGGGGGCTTTATAAAGGGCAGGGTATATATTGGGTGGGGTGTATTATGGGTGGAGGGTTTATAAAGGGCAGGGTTTATATTGGGTGTTGTGTATTAAGGGTGGGGTGTTTATAAAGGGCAGGGTATATATTGGGTGGGGTGTATAATGGGTGGGGGTTTATAAAGGGCAGGGTATATATTGGGTGGGGTGTATTATGGGTGGGGGTTTATAAAGGGCAGGGTATATATTGGGTGGGGTGTATAATGGGTGGGGGTTTATAAAGGGCAGGATATATATTGGATGGGGTGTATTATGGGTGGGGGGTTTATAAAGGGCAGGGTATGTATTGGGTGGGGTGTATTATGGGTGGGGGTTTATAAGGGCAGGTTATAAATTGGGTGGGGAGACTTCCGGGTGCGGCGATGACCAGCTAAGTCGCACGTTTCGGCAGCTCCCGGTGGAACGGACTTTTGGGCTCTTAATAAGAGCCCCAACGGCAATTTTAACGGCCAAAAGTACTGTGCGGTAAACCAGAAGGGAATCCCCCTGGATACGGATGGAAAAAGGAGAGGAAAGTGGCCGGATTGCGGTGGATCCTCTAGAGCAGCGGCAAGGAAGGCAAGCAAAAACCAAGATGGCGTTGGAAGGTGGCAGTTTAATATGGGGCCCTGAACAACACGAGTTTTTGAAACGCTGTGTAGAAGAGCTTAAAAAGGAGATGAAGAAGGAGCTGTTGGCCCCGATATTACAGGCGATCGAAGGGCTAAAGGAGGAACAAAAGACCCAGGAGCGGGAGCTTCGGGCCGTGAAGGCAAAGGCTGCCGAGGACGAGGACGATATACAGGGCCTGGTGGTGAAGACGGAGATGCACGAAGCACACCATAAACGATGTGTGGAAAGGCTGGAGGTGCTGGAGAATAATGCGAGGAGGAAGAATTTAAGGATTCTTGGTCTTCCTGAAGGTGTAGAAGGGGCGGACGTCGGGACATATGTGAGCACGATGCTGCACTCGTTGATGGGAGCTGAGGCCCCGGCGGGTCCGCTGGAGGTGGAGGGAGCCTATCGAGTTATGGCGCGAAGACCGAGGGCTGGAGAAATTCCTCGAGCCATAGTGGTGAGATTCCTCCGTTTTAAGGACAAAGAGATGGTCCTCAGATGGGCAAAGAAAACTCGGAGCAGTAGGTGGGAGAACACGGTGATCCGCGTATATCAAGACTGGAGTGCGGAGGTGGCGAGAAGGAGGGCGAGCTTTAATCGGGCCAAGGCGGTGCTTCACAAAAAGAAGATAAAATTTGGAATGCTGCAACCGGCAAGACTGTGGGTCACATATCAAGGGAGGCACCACTACTTTGAGACGGCGGATGAGGCGTGGTCTTTTATTGTGGAAGAAAAACTGGAATAAGCGGGTTATTAAAAAAGAATGTTTGAAACAAAGTGGTGGGGCGAGTATGGGGGCGAAGAGGGGGGAAAAAGGGGGGGAAAGATGAGTTTTATGTTATTAATCCTGCGATGCGGTAACTTTTCTCTCTTCCACAGGTGGTGGTGGAGGGAGGAAGGGAGGTGGAGGAGATGGGGCGTTGGCCATGGGGGGCGGGGCCAAAAGGGAAGCGCGGGCTTTGTTCCCGCGCTATGATAATCATGGCGGGAAGCAGGAAGGAGGGGGCGTCGCAAGGTGTGAGCCGAGGTCACGGGGGGAAGCCGAGGTCGGCCAGAGTTTGCTGACATCTGGGAGCAACATGAGGGGGTGTAACTACGCTAGTGGGGGATCTAGCGGGGGGGGGTGGGAGGGGGGAGTTACTGGGTTGCTGCTGCTGGGGAGAGGGGGAGCCGGAATGGGGTGGGGTGGGCGGGGGGGCACCGCCTGGGGGGGACACAGCTGCGTGGGAACCGGGTGAGGAGCTGGGAAAAAGGGGATGGCTAATCGACAAGGGGGGGGGTAAAAAAAAGCCCCCCAACCCGGTTGATCACGTGGAATGTGAGAGGGCTGAACGGGCCGATAAAGAGGGCACGAGTACTCGCACACCTTAAGAAACTTAAGGCAGACGTGGTTATGTTACAAGAGACGCACTTGAAACTTATAGACCAGGTTGGACTACGCAAAGGTTGGGTGGGGCAGGTGTTCCATTCGGGGCTAGATGCGAAAAACAGGGGGGTGGCTATACTAGTGGGGAAGCGGGTTATGTTTGAGGCAAAGACCATAGTGGCGGATAGCGGGGGCAGATACGTGATGGTGAGTGGTAAATTACAGGGGGAGGCGGTGGTCTTGGTAAATGTATATGCCCCGGACTGGGATGATGCCAATTTTATGAGGCGCATGCTAGGACGCACCCCGGACCTAGAGGTGGGAAAGTTGGTAATGGGGGGAGATTTTAATACGGTGTTGGAACCAGGGCTGGACAGGTCGCGGTCTAGGACTGGAAGGAGGCCGGCAGCAGCCAAGGTGCTTAAAGATTTTATGGAGCAGATGGGAGGAGTAGACCCGTGGAGATTTAGCAGACCTAGGAGTAAGGAGTTTTCGTTTTTCTCCTATGTCCACAAAGTTTATTCGCGAATAGACTTTTTTGTTTTGGGAAGGGCGTTGATCCCGAAGGTGAGGGGGACGGAGTATACGGCTATAGCCATTTCGGATCACGCTCCACATTGGGTAGACTTGGAGATAGGGGAGGAAACAGAAGGGCGTCCACCCTGGAGAATGGACATGGGACTAATGGCAGATGAAGGGGTGTGTCTAAGGGTGAGGGGGTGCATTGAAAAATACTTGGAACTCAATGATAACGGGGAGGTCCAGGTGGGAGTGGCCTGGGAGGCGCTGAAGGCAGTGGTTAGAGGGGAGCTGATATCAATAAGGGCACATAAAGGAAAGCAGGAGAGTAGGGAACGGGAGCGGTTGCTGCAAGAACTTCTGAGGGTGGACAGGCAATATGCGGAGGCACCGGAGGAGGGACTGTACAGGGAAAGGCAAAGGTTACACGTAAAATTTGACTTGCTGACAACGGGTACTGAAGAAGCACAGTGGAGGAAGGCACAGGGTGTACAGTATGAGTATGGGGAGAAGGCGAGCAGGTTGCTGGCCCATCAATTGAGGAAAAGGGGAGCAGCGAGGGAAATAGGGGGAGTGAGGGATGAGGAAGGAGAGATAGAGCGGGGAGCGGAGAGAGTGAATGGAGTGTTCAAGGCATTCTATAAAAGATTATATGAAGCTCGGCCCCCGGATGGGAAGGAGAGAATGATGTGCTTCCTGGACCGGCTGGAATTTCCTAAGGTGGAGGAGCAGGAGAGGGTGGGACTGGGAGCACAGATCGAGATAGAGGAAGTAGTGAAAGGAATTAGGAGTATGCAGGCGGGGAAGGCTCCGGGACCAGATGGATTTCCAGTCGAATTTTATAGGAAATATGTGGACTTGCTTGCCCCGATACTGATGAGAACCTTTAATGAGGCGAAGGAAAGGGGACAGCTGCCCCCGACTATGTGATGGAGCCCACGAGGGAACAGGCCATTCTGGACTTAGTGTCATGTAATGAGCCAGACTTGATTAAAGATCTTAAAGTAAGGGAGCACTTCGGAGGCAGTGATCATAATATGGTAGAATTCAATCTCCAATTTGAAAGGAAGAAGGTAGAATCAGATGTAAAGGTGTTACAGTTAAATAAAGGTAACTACAGGGGCATGAGGGAGGAACTGACGAAAATCGACTGGGAGCAGAGCCTAGTGGGAAAGACAGTAGAACAGCAATGGCAGGAGTTTCTGGGAGTAATTGAGGACACAGTGCAGAGGTTCATCCCAAAGAAAAGAAAGGTTATCAGAGGGGGGATTAGGCAGCCATGGCTGACAAAGGAAGTTAGGGAATGCATCAAAGCAAAAGAGAAAGCCTATAATGTGGCAAAGAGTAGTGGGAAGTCAGAAGATTGGGAAGGCTACAAAAACAAACAGAGGATAACAAAGAGAGAAATAAGGAAAGAGAGGATCAAATATGAAGGTAGGCTAGCCAGTAACATTAGGAATGATAGTAAAAGTTTCTTTAAATACATTAAAAACAAACGGGAGGCAAAAGTTGACATTGGGCCGCTCCAAAATGACGCTGGTAATTTTGTGATGGGAGACAAGGAAATAGCTGAGGAACTAAATAAGTACTTTGCGTCAGTCTTCACAGTAGAAGACATGAGTAATATCCCACCAATTCCGGAGAGTCAGGGGGGAGAGTTGAATATGGTAGCCATCACAAAGGAGAAAGTGCTAGAGAAACTAAGAGGTCTAAAAATTGATAAATCTCCGGGCCCAGATGGACTACATCCTAGAGTTCTAAAGGAGATAGCTGAAGAAATAGTGGAGGCGTTAGTTATGATCTTCCAAAAGTCACTGGAGTCCGGGAAAGTCCCAGAGGATTGGAAAATCGCTGTTGTAACCCCCCTGTTCAAGAAGGGAACAAGGAAAAAGATGGAAAATTATAGGCCAATTAGCCAAACCTCGGTTGTTGGCAAGATTCTAGAATCCATTGTTAAGGATGAGATTTCTAAATTCTTGGAAGTGCAGGGTCAGATTAGGACAAGTCAGCATGGATTTAGTAAGGGGAGGTCGTGCCTGACAAACCTGTTAGAGTTCTTTGAAGAGATAACAAATAGGTTAGACCAAGGAGAGCCAATGGATGTTATCTATCTTGACTTCCAAAAGGCCTTTGATAAGGTGCCTCACGGGAGACTGCTGAGTAAAATAAGGGCCCATGGTATTCGAGGCAAGGTACTAACGTGGATTGATGATTGGCTGTCAGGCAGAAGGCAGAGAGTTGGGATAAAAGGTTCTTTTTCGGAATGGCAACCGGTGACGAGTGGTGTCCCGCAGGGTTCAGTGTTGGGGCCACAGCTGTTCTCTTTATATATTAACGATCTAGATGACGGGACTGGGGGCATTCTGGCTAAGTTTGCCAATGATACAAAGATAGGTGGAGGGGCAGGTAGTATGGAGGAAGTGGGGAGGCTGCAGAAAGATTTAGACAGTTTGGGAGAGTGGTCCAAGAAATGGCTGCTGAAATTCAACGTGGGCAAGTGCGAGGTCTTGCACTTTGGAAAAAAGAATAGAGGCATGGACTATTTTCTAAACGGTGACAAAATTCATAATGCTGAAGTGCAAAGGGACTTGTGAGTCCTAGTCCAGGATTCTCTAAAGGTAAACTTGCAGGTTGAGTCCGTAATTAAGAAAGCAAATGCAATGTTGTCATTCATCTCAAGAGGCTTGGAATATAAAAGCAGGGATGTACTTCTGAAGCTTTATAAAGCATTAGTTAGGTCCCATTTAGAATACTGTGAGCAATTTTGGGCCCCACACCTCAGGAAGGACATACTGGCACTGGAGCGGGTCCAGCGGAGATTCACACGGATGATCCCAGGAATGGTAGGCCTAACATACGATGAACGTCTGAGGATCCTGGGATTATATTCATTGGAGTTTAGAAGGTTGAGGGGAGATCTAATAGAAACTTACAAGATAATGAATGGCTTAGATAGGGTGGATGTAGGGAAGTTGTTTCCATTAGCTGGGGAGACTAGGACCCGGGGGCACAGCCTTAGAATAAAAGGGAGTCACTTTAGAACAGAGATGAGGAGAAATTTCTTCAGCCAGAGAGTGGTGGGTCTGTGGAATTCATTGCCACAGAGGGCGGTGGAGGCCGGGACGTTGAGTGTCTTTAAGACAGAAGTTGATAAATTTTTGATTTCTCGAGGAATTAAGGGCTATGGAGAGAGAGCGGGTAAATGGAGTTGAAATCAGCCATGATTGAATGGCGGAGTGGACTCGATGGGCCGAATGGCCTTACTTCCGCTCCTATGTCTTATGGTCTTATGTCGGAGGCAACGATATCGCTTCTCCTAAAGAAGGAAAAAGACCCGCTGCAATGCGGGTCCTATAGACCTATTTCCCTCCTAAATGTAGACGCTAAGATTCTGGCCAAGGTAATGGCAATGAGGATAGAGGATTGTGTCCCGGGGGTAGTCCATGAGGACCAAACTGGGTTTGTGAAGGGGAGACAGCTGAATACGAATATACGGAGGCTGCTAGGGGTAATGATGATGCCCCCACCAGAGGGGGAAGCGGAGATAGTTGTGGCGATGGATGCCGAGAAAGCATTTGATAGAGTGGAGTGGGATTATTTGTGGGAGGTGTTGAGGAGATTTGGCTTTGGAGATGAGTATATTAGATGGGTACAGCTGCTGTATAGGGCCCCGATGGCGAGCGTGGTCACGAATGGACGGGGGTCTGCGTATTTTCGGCTCCATAGAGGGACGAGGCAGGGATGTCCTCTGTCCCCATTATTGTTTGCACTGGCGATTGTGCCCCTGGCAATAGCATTGAGGGGTTCCAGGAAGTGGAGGGGAGTACTCAGGGGAGGAGAGGAACACCGGGTATCTCTTTACGCGGACGATTTATTGGTGTATGTGGCGGACCCGGCGGAGGGGATGCCAGAGATAATGCGGATACTTGGGGAGTTTGGAGAATTTTCAGGATATAAGCTGAACATGGGGAAAAGTGAGCTGTTTGTGGTGCATCCAGGGGAGCAGAGCAGAGAAATAGAGGACTTACCGCTGAGGAAGGTAACAAGGGACTTTCGCTACTTGGGGATCCAGATAGCCAAGAATTGGGGTACATTGCATAGGTTAAACTTAACGCGGCTGGTGGAACAGATGGAGGAGGACTTCAAGAGATGGGACATGATATCCCTGTCACTGGCAGGGAGGGTACAAGCGGTTAAAATGGTGGTCCTCCCGAGATTCCTCTTTGTGTTTCAGTGCCTCCCGGTGGTGATCACGAAGGCTTTTTTCAAAAGGATTGAGAAGAGTATCATGAGTTTTGTGTGGGCCGGGAAGACCCCGAGAGTGAGGAAGGGATTTTTGCAGCGTAGTAGGGATAGGGGGGGGGGCTGGCGCTACCGAGCCTGAGTGAGTACTACTGGGCCGCCAACATCTCAATGGTATGTAAGTGGATGGGAGAAGAGGAGGGAGCGGCGTGGAAGAGATTGGAGAAGGCGTCCTGTAGGGGGACTTGCCTACAAGCCATGGTGACGGCGCCGTTGCCGTTCTCACCGAAGAAATACACCACAAGCCCGGTGGTGGTGGCTACTCTGAAAATTTGGGGGCAATGGAGACGGCATAGGGGAAAGACGGGAGCCTCGGTGTGGTCCCCGATAAGAAATAATCATAGGTTTGCTCCGGGGAGAATGGATGGGGGATTTGGAACATGGCAAAGAGCAGGAGTGACACAATTGAGAGATCTGTTTGTAGATGGGACGTTTGCAAGTCTGGGAGCGCTGACCGAAAAATATGGGTTGCCCCAAGGGAATGCATTCCGGTATATGCAACTGAGGGCTTTTACGAGGCAACAGGTGAGGGAATTCCCGCAGCTCCCGACGCAGGAGGTGCAGGACAGAGTGATCTCAAAGACATGGGTGGGGGACGGTAAGGTGTCAGACATATATAGGGAGATGAGAGACAAGGGGGAGATTATGGTAGACGAGCTGAAAGGGAAATGGGAAGAAGAGCTGGGGGAGGAGATTGAGGAGGGGCTGTGGGCTGATGCCCTAAGTAGGGTAAACTCATCGTCCTCGTGTGCCAGGCTAAGCCTGATACAATTTAAGGTGTTACACAGGGCGCATATGACTGGAACACGGCTTAGCAAATTTTTTGGAGTAGAGGATAGGTGTGCGAGATGCTCGAAAAGCCCAGTGAATCATACCCACATGTTCTGGTCATGTCCGGCACTACAGGGGTTTTGGGTGGGGGTGACAAAGGTGCTTTCGAAGGTAGTGGGGGTCCAGGTCGGACCAAGCTGGGGGTTGGCTATATTTGGGGTTGCAGAAGAGCCGGGAGTGCAGGAGGCGAGAGAGACTGACGTGTTGGCCTTTGCGTCCCTTGTAGCCCGGTGCAGGATACTGTTGATGTGGAAGGAAGCCAAGCCCCCGGGTGTGGAGACCTGGATAAATGACATGGCAGGGTTTATAAAGCTGGAACGGATTAAGTTCGTCCTAAGGGGATCGGCTCAAGGGTTCACCAGGCGGTGGCAACCGTTCGTCGAATACCTCACAGAAAGCTAGAGGGAATGGAAAAGAAGAAGACAGCAGCAGCAGCCCGGGGGGGGGGGGGGGGGGGGGGGGGCGGTGGTGGTTGGGGGGGGGGGAGTGGGGGGGGCGGTGGGAGGGGGGGGGGAGGAACCAGAGGGATTCTCAGGGATGTTAATATATAAGTATAATATGTATAGGTTGTTGTTATAGATAATTGTATATTGGACTGTTAAAACATATTTTTGGAGAATATTTATCTGGGACAAGGCAGTTGCCATTTAGTTTTGGTTTTGTTTTTGTTTATATATTATTTATTTCTTGTTTATAAAACTGGTCATTGTTATTTATATTGTTATATTACTGTGTAAAGGATACACAATGTACTGTGATGGTTGGCCAAAAATTTTCAATAAAATATTTTTAAAAATTAAAATTTAAAAAAATAAAAATTGGGTGGGGTGTGTTATGAGTGGGGGTTTATAAAGGGCAGGGTATATTTTGGGTGGGGTGTATTATGGGTGGGAGGGTTTATAAAGGGCAGGGTATATATTGGGTGGGGTGTATTATGGGTTGGAGGGTTTATAAAGGGCAGGGTATATATTGGGTGGGGTGTATTATGGGTGGGAAGGTTTATAAAGGGCAGGGTATATATTGGGTGGGGTGTATTATGGGTGGGAAGGTTTATAAAGGGCAGGGTATGTATTGGGTGGGGTGTATTATGGGTGGGAAGGTTTATAAAGGGCAGGGTATATATTGGGTGGGGTGTATTATGGGTGGGAAGGTTTATAAAGGGCAGGGTATGTATTGGGTGGGGTGTATTATGGTGGAGGGGGTTTATAAAGGGCAGGGTATATATTGGGTGGGGTGTATTATGGGTGGGAAGGTTTATAAAGGGCAGGGTATATATTGGGTGGGGTGTATTATGGGTGGGAAGGTTTATAAAGGGCAGGGTATGTATTGGGTGGGGTGTATTATGGGTGGGAAGGTTTATAAAGGGCAGGGTATATATTGGGTGGGGTGTATTATGGGTGGGAAGGTTTATAAAGGGCAGGGTATGTATTGGGTGGGGTGTATTATGGTGGAGGGGGTTTATAAAGGGCAGGGTATATATTGGGTGGGGTGTATTATGGGTGGGAGGGTTTAGAAAGGGCAGGGTATGTATTGAGTGGGGTGTATTATGGTGGAGGGGGTTTATAAAGGGCAGGGTATGTATTGGGTGGGGTGTATTATGGAGGAGGGTTTATAAAGGGCAGGGTATGTATTGGGTGGGGTGTATTATGGTGGAGGGTTTATAAAGGGCAGGGTATGTATTGGGTGGGGTGTATTATGGTGGAGGGTTTATAAAGGGCAGGGTATGTATTGGGTGGGGTGTATTATGGTGGAGGGTTTATAAAGGGCAGGGTATGTATTGGGTGGGGTGTATTATGGTGGAGGGTTTATAAAGGGCAGGGTATGTATTGGGTGGGGTGTATTATGGTGGAGGGTTTATAAAGGGCAGGGTATGTATTGGGTGGGGTGTATTATAGTGGAGGGTTTATAAAGGGCAGGGTATATATTGGGTGGGGTGTATTATGGTGGAGAGTTTATAAAGGGCAGGGTATATTTTGGGTGGGGTGTATTATGGGTGGAGGGTTTATAAAGGGCAGGGTATGTATTGGGTGGGGTGTATTATGGTGGAGGGTTTATAAAGGGCAGGGTATGTATTGGGTGGGGTGTATTATGGGTGGAGGGTTTATAAAGGGCAGGGTATATTTTGGGTGGGGTATATTATGGGCATGCTGGGCTCTCAGCTGAAAGTTTAATCCTCACTCTCCTCATCTCTCCTCTTCTGTAGATAATCGATCCTTTTGTGGAGGTTGAAATAATTGGCCTGTCTGTCGACTGCTTTAAGGAGCAGACCAGAGTGGTGGATGACAATGGTTCGTGACCCTGACAGGGACCGCCAGTAGCTGGTGCAGAGGGGGAGGGGTGTCATTCTGATCACAGCACCATTTGTTTGGGCTGACAGTCTGGGTATTTTAACTGCTGTAAAAGCCAGAGGCTGATCTCTATAATTTCCCTTGGCACCAATGTGTGTGAATTATAATTTGTCGTAAGCATGGCTCACTTGGTGAAGGTGGTGTGACTGAGTCAGAACAAGCAGGAAGATTCCAGGCACCAGGCTGTGCTGACAGGGGGGAATTTGTCGCTCAATTTGTGTATGTGCGGACAGTGGTGGGCCTCCTACAGTTCAATCGCCACATTGAGCACATACATTTCCCGCCTCGGGGCTAACTTGAAATATTTTGCTTTCATTGTCTGCTAATTCTCCCAGTTATTTCCCCCAGGTTTTGAAATTCACTCGTCATTTTTAGGTCAGTGGGGGGGCGGGGGGGGGGGGGGGGGGTCGCTGTTAATGTCGCTCAGAACGACTACCACTAGATGGCATCTGTGTCTCAAGTCACCAAAGGGATATCCTGCTGGGACACATCTGGAGGGCTGCTCCTTGCACCGCCTGGTGGCTGCTCATCGTGGGGGGGTGAGGGGGGGGGGGGGGGGGGGTTGTTGGTGGGCATTCTGCCTCTTGGTAGCAGAGATGAGGACCCAAGCGGAAACTTCAACCCCCCAGTTCTGCCAGCCTCACCCACAGGGAGCGAGTGTCAGAAATGGGGGTTTCCTTCTGACAGCTCAGGTGCAGAGAAGGTTCCAGGATTCTGCATTCAAATTATCTGAGGGACCTTTTGCCGTCCAAACCATGACATCTCCTGGAATCTAATCGTAAAGGAGGAAAGACATACACTTAAATAGCGCCTTTGATCATCTCGGGACATCGCAAAGCACCGCATTGCCAATTTTGGGGTGTGGTCGCTGTTGTAATGTAGGAACTGCAGCAGCCAATTTACGCACAGCAAACTCCCACTGACAGCAATGAGATAGTGACCAGACCGCCCGTGTCTTGTAATATTGCTTGAGAAATAAATATTGGCCCCAGGACACAAAGGCAAACTCCCCGGCTCTTCTTCGAATAGTATCATGGGATCTGTAATGTCCACCTGATGGGACCATTGTTTGACATCTCCTCTAAAAGGATGACATCTCTGACAGCACTCCCTCGGCATAGCCCTGGGGGCGATCAGTACGGATTCTGGACTCTGGACTCTGGGGGTGGGCACTTGACTGCAAGACATTCTAACTCCGAGAAAGGGGAGTTATCACTGCACCACGACTGGGGCAGAAGATGTCAGGAACTGTGCGGTTGTGGGTAATCCGGTCCCATATTGATGGACTGGCTGACAACTCATTTTCACGCATCTAATAGGGTGGAATTGTTCTGCTATTGCAGGGTTTAACCCAATGTGGGAGGAGACGCTGGTGTTCACTCTCTACATGCCCAATCTCGCTCTTGTCCGCTTCTTGGTCTGGGACCATGATCCAATTGGTCGGGATTTTATTGGCCAAAGAACATTGGCGTTCACCAGCATGATGCCGGGTAAGTGAGAGATTGCCATGCTATCTCAGTAATGACGCCCAATTATTGGTGCTTTATACGCTCTGCAATGCAGTTTGTTATCAGAGGGTTGTCATGTGAGTTAATGTAATGGCGACCATGTTTTATACTAAAGGGACTGCTGGGAGTTGGTAAGGGCTCTTCAAGATGAGGAATGTTGCCAATGTATATTGTAGATTTGCCTAGCAACAGCGACAGCATTAATGCTCTTCATTAGCTCAACTTTAACATGGGGAAAAAAATCATTTAAGGCTCATCACAGACCGTAAGGAAAAGATGGGCATTGAACTAAGGAAGGAGATATTCGGAGAGGTGACCAAAGATTTTTCAAAGACATGGGTCTTAAGGAGAATTTTAAAGGTGGTGCATAAGGATTTAGCGAGGGAATTCCAGGCCAAGTGACCTAAATGTCAACCGTGTAGGTCGGTAATGACAGAGGTGATAGAAATGGGATTTAATGCGGGTGTATGTGGAGGATGGAAGGTCATCCAAGGATCATTGGAGCCCACCGTCGAGTTTAGAGGAAAGGGACAAGTGTTTCAGTAACAGGTGGGCGAGGCAGGGGTGAGGTTGGGTAACATTCCACAGGTGGAAGTAGGTAGTCTTTGTGATGGAGAGGATGTGGGCTCGAATTCAGTTCAGGGTTTAATGAGTTGTAAATGGTTTGGAGCAGTGGCCTGGGAGAGATGGTAGACTGTGACCAGGGAATGGGATTCCTGGCAGAAGACAAAGACACTGGGCGGAATTTTCTGCTTTTGAAACTTGCCTTGGTGAGTGGGTTCCGCAGCGCGTTTCCCGCTGGTCAGAATGGTGGGAAATCCTGTTCAATTCCGGGCTTGGATGCTCATTAATTATGCACAGGCGAGTATCTCTCCCAATCACCTGGTGGGTCAGGAACTGTCTGCCCCACTGTTACCCTGGCAGGGTTGAAGTCTGGGCGCCATAATTAGAAATGTCACCCGAGCACACACCGGTGGTGAGGTCTCACAGCTGCACTTTATCAAGCGTGATTCAGACCGACGTGATTTCCTGCTGGCGTGGACACAAGATTGGAAGGCAGCATGTGACTCCAGCAACTAGCATTCACGAGATGGTAGGTAGCGGAGTACCTGACCCGCCATCGGGAGAATTAGCCAATTGACTAGATTAAGAGGGGGCATTTCTCTCTCTTAAGATGAGGAATATTGGCAATGTATATTGTAGATTTGCCTAGCAACAGCAACAGCATTAATGCCCCCCCCCCCCCCACCCCCCCCCCACCCCCGCTACGAAACCCAGGATGGGAAAATTTTCCATCCAATGCCTCCATCTTCCCAATGTTTAGCTGCATGAATGTTGCAATCCTAACTCACAAAGCTTAATCTCACGTCTTACGCTGTCATGTTTTGAACCTGCGGAGGGGGTAGACCGAAATAAGCTCACATCCCTCATACACCATCCTACGGATGATAGCTATGATGTTAACTCCATTTCCTTCTGTGGTTTCAGGCTATCGGCATGTGTACCTGGAGGGGATGGAGGAGGCCTCCATCTTTGTTCATGTAGCTGTCAACGATATCAGTGGTAAGGTGAGTGTGTCTCATTGGAGCTGTTCAAAGTTCGATAACTTTCGCCTCTTCTGCTTTGTAGCCACGACTTGGCACTTGTGTTAGATGTTCGCTACATGCCTCTTGGTAAGGAAAGTGATCTTGATTCAATTGCCGATTGCCATAATTTGATTACCCCTTGTGCTGATGTTTCAGTAATTCAGTAGGTGGCACTCTTTATCATTCTTCCCTGTAACTAATGGATCCAAGTAGATGGAACCAAACCCATTTCAATGAAAAGATAGAGAGAGAAGAGAGATTAAGAAAAAGAGAGAGAGTTGATGAGGCATAACTCATTTGAGTGAAGATTTGCGAGGAAGAGAGAGCAGTAGGTGGGGAGGTGGGTTTGAGACCAGGAAGAGATCAGCCATGATCTGATTGAATGACGGAACAAGCTCGAAGGGCTGAATTGCCCACTTCTGCACGTAATTCCTATGTTCCTCTGTAAGAGAGAGAAATGCCCCCTCTTAATCGAGTCTATGCTGGCCAGTCATTGGGCTAATTTCATTGTGTTTCTCTGTTCAATAAATCAAAACATCAAAATGTTTGAGCTATATTTAGGCATAGAGTGAAATCCCAGTTATATCATGAACGTCTTGAACTTTCTTTAATTATTTAATTGGATGCTATTTACCTTTAAAAGCTATTTAAGGCAATCTTGGCAAAAATATTTGGGGCTAATCCTGAGAATGCACCAGTTAGCAGTGAGATAGCTGGTGTGATTAATTTGATGGCCACCTCTCTATGTTCTAGAAGACTGTTGCATGGATTATCACTCTGCCTACTGAAATAACTTTGGCTGTGTATCCCCACTATATTCTAGAATATCTTTGGTTGGGTGTTCCGCTATGTTCTAGAATATATTTGGCTGGGTGTTCCGTCTATTTTCTAGATTATCTTTGGATGGATGGTCCCTCTATGTTCTAGAACATTTTTGGCTGGCTGCTCCCTCTATGTTCTAGAATAGCTTTTGCTGGGTGATCCTTTATGTTTTAGATTTTTTTGGTCGGATGGCCCCTCTATATTCTAGAATATCTTTGACTGGGTGTTCATTCTATGTGCTAGAATAGTTTTGGCTGATCATCCCCTCTATGTTCTAGAATAGCCTTGGCTGGATGTGTATCCGCCCCCCCCCCCATGTTCTAGAAAATCATTGACTGGGTAGTCCGGTTGTGTTCTCAAATATCTTTGGCTGGATGGCCCTCTATGTGCTGGAATAGTTTTGGCTGGTCAGTCCCTCTATGTTCTAGAATAGCCTTGGCTGGATGTCTCCTCCCCTATGTTCCAGAAAATCATTGGCTGGATGGTCCCGCTGTGTTCTCAAATATCTTTGGCTGGATGTCCCTCTATGTTCTAGAATATCTTTGGCTGGGTGTCCTCTATGTTCGAGAATATATTTGGCTGGGTGTTTCCCTCTATGTTCTAGAATGTCTTTGGCTGGGTGTTCCCTAAATCTAGAATATCTTTGGTTGGGTGTTCCTTCTATACTCTAGAAGACCTTAGACTGGGTGCTCCCCTCTGCTTAATAGAAGACTTCAGATTGGTTGTGCCCACCATGTTCTAGAAGATATTTGGCTGGTTGCCCCTTTGTGCTCTAGAAGAGGCTTGGCTGATCGCAGCCTATTCTTGAGGAGGCTAGCTGGCTCAACTTAGGTTCTAGAAGTGGCTTATTTGGCCAGGTCTTCAATCTGGGAGAGTCCTGGCTGACCACACCTCTGCATTCTGGATGAAACCTGTCACAATAGTTCTGAATAAGACTGAAAATAGAAATGTTGCTCATGCGTAGCCACAAAATAAAATGCTCAGGCACTTTCCTTCCGTTTTTCTGAAAGTTTATTTAAGGTCTGTAAACTGAGCAAGTATTCAGGACTATATGTGTTCCAATGCAATGAGCTGCTTCTATGCCAGCAGAAGTGTGAAATTATATCCACCCCCCACCCCCCCTTCCTTGATGCATCAGATGCCGAAAGGCTGGAAGACAACCAACTACACAAATGCAGTGGTATGACTCCACTGAGAATTCAGCAAAACAAGAAGAGGTGTTGAATACTGCTAGTTAAATATGGCATTGCATGTCTCTGCTAAAAATGTCACCCTTTCCAATAAAAAGCAGGAAGCAGAGTGTGGGGCCTATTTTAATTAAGAGGCATCTGCGCTAAAGGAGGCAAGAAATAAGGTGATGATTAAAATCAGCCTCATTCACCCGGTTCTGTCAAAGCAAAATGCTTACAGACAGGACATGTGGCATACCACAAGTGACAGAGTGAATAGATCTAATCAGCTGTAGGTAATATTTTTGAGACAAATGGAAATTGTTTATTTTTTTGGTGGCGTGCTCCAAGATTAGAGCGCAGCTTTAATTTCCTCTTTCTCCGAGATGTCCGTGTGCGCCCCTTGTACCCCGGCAGCAAATGCTGGGTCAGGTTGGGTCTCCATTAGACAGTAGCTGAGCTAAATTGAAAATCTGTATCATCTTACCAGGGAAGGAGGTCAGAACACATCAAATCGGGTGAGAGGCATGTCAACAACCTATCCCGTAAGCAAAGTTGACATCCCTATTACGCTCTTTAGCACATCTCATTCAGATTGTTAACATTTAAAGACAAGAGATGTTTATTTTTGTTGCAGTACCTGTTCAACTTTTCCCAACAGCACTTCCCCCCCTCATGCTTTCAGTTTCTCCCGTCTGTTTATGTCTCCGTCTGTGGGATGAGGGTGTCGCTGGCACGGCCAGCATTTGCTGCCCTTCCCGAGTTGCCCTTGAGGAAGGCAGTGGACCACTGCAACCCGAGTGGCGAAGGTGCCCCCGCAGTGCTGTCAGACAGAGGGTCCCCGGGGTTTTGACCTCGCAGCAATGAAGAAATGGCCTATATATTCCTAAGTCCGGGAGGTCAGGTGACTTTCAGGGGATCTTGGATGGCATTCCCATGCATCCCTTTCCCTCTTCGGCGGTGGAGGTCACGGGAATGGGATGTGCTAGTTAAGAAGCCTGGGCAAGTTGCTGCAGTGCATCAAGTGGATGTTACAGAATTCAGCAGATGTGCACCAGGAATACGCTGATGTTTAGACTCGTGGATGAGATACCTATCAGGTGGACTGGTTTGTCCTGGATAGTGTTCAGCTCCTTGAGTGTTTTTGCTGCTGCAGATATCCACGCACAGAAAGTTAGACTAGTGGGACCTGGTGCTTGACACTCCTGCTACACAAAGCGAAGGTGGAGGTGTGACCTGATGGAGGTCCTTAAAATGACAAACGGGATTGAAAGGGTCAATGTAGTGAAGATGTTTCAGTTATTGAGGAGTCACCAATCTAAGACATTGATAAGATAACTGGACCAGCCATTTAAATAAAGTGCATGCAAAAGCGGGTAAGAGGCAGGGGAATCTGTGGTGAGTAACTCATTTCCTGATTCCCCAAACCTGCTCATCATCTACAAGGCACAAGTCAGGAGTGAGACGGAATACTCATCTGGATCAGTGCAGCTCAATACAACACTCAAGAATATTCCAGGGCAAAGCACCTCCCTTGATTTTCACCCATCCACCACCTCCGCCATTCACTCCCTCCATCGTCAATGCACAGTAGGCAGCAGTGCGCGGCACCGCTACGGGATGCACTGTTGCAACCTACCAAGGCTTCTTCAACAGCACCTATCCAAACCTGCCACCTCTACCCCAAGAAGGACAACGTCAGCAGAAGCTTGGGAAGGCCACTACCTGCAAGTTCTCCCCCCAGGCCAAGCGCCGCCCTGTCTTGGAAATATATCGCTGTTCCTTCACTGTCAAAAACCCGAAACTCTCTTCCCAACAGAACTGTGGGTGTAACTACACAATCGTTACTACAATGGGAGGTAGATCGCCACCACCTTTTTCAGGGCAATTAGGGATGGGTACCAAAGCCTGGCCTCGCCAACATTCCATGAATGAATTTAAAAAACAGATAGTTGCAAATAAAGGCAAAAGGAAATTCAAGAGAAGCTTCTATATGCGGGCTAGGATTTATTGCCCTTCCCTAATTGCCCTTGAGACGGTAGTGGTGAACCGTCTTCTTGAACCGCTGCAGTCCATGTGATGTAGGTACAGCCACAGTGCTGTTAGGGAGGGAGTTCCAGGATTTTGACACAGTGACGGTGAAGGAACGGCGAATGGGCTCCAAGTCAAGATGTCCAAGTCAATGAGAACGGGGAACTCACTGCCACAAGAAATAGCGTTTAATGGGGAGAAAGGCATAGAAGACTGTGCTGATAGGATGAGATGAAGTGGGATGGGGGAAGGATCATGCGGAACATTAAACACCGGGAACGGGCCTGTTTCTGTGCGGTAAGTTCTCTGGAATTCTACGCAGAACAGGTGGACCCCTTGAGCTCAGCAACCACAGAGGATTCTCAGTCAGCACTTGGATTAATCAGGCAAAATGTATACCTCAATGCTCTTAAAGTAACCAGATAATTACCATAGCTTGAAAGAACATCCTGTCTTTGATGGTGATTAGGAAAAGTCTCTTCACGTATAAAGCAGCCGCGAAATCACAGGTGAATATTATCAAAGGAACATCAGTGCAATCACCCAGTTTTGTTCAGAGGATTGTCAAAAATGTGAAACCTCTTGGATCTTTTAGTGTTGTATTTATCTCCGACATGCTGCTACAAGGGAGTAGGTGGTAGAGTTGAACTTTGCGTGAATAGGTGGGACACTGTGTGCATTCGTTTATTTTAAGGTGCATTGACAAGTGTCTTTTACATTCCTAATTTAGCCAGAATGCTCCTTCGGAGACATCTCAAAAGAGATTTGCAGTAGAAGGGAGCATAAATGAATCCAAATCTGACAGTTGAACTTCTCATCAATCTCTCTTTCCTGTCAGGCTTCCCAACCCTTTTCTGCTTTTCAATGTATATTCCCATCTTTCGTAATCCTTTTTTTACAGGCTGAACCCTTGTCCATGTGTGTTTCTCAGCAATGTCTTTTTCTTTTGTATGATGTCAAATTCGGGGTATGTCCCTATTTTGTATATTTAATCGTCTTTCAACTCCTGCAGAAGGAGCCTCAAATAATCTCTCAAGGCTTCTTATTAGCAGAATTTATTTAGACGTTGAAGAGAATATAGAGAACTTGCTTGGAATGGAAGAAGGTGTTTGGCCACTATGGGTAAATAGCTAGTACCTCCCTTGGCACTAACCCAGTGCACCCCCTCTCTCATTAGGTTGGCTCCATTGGTGTGCCCCTTGGCTCTTAACTCAGACGGGTTTGTGGGTTTAAGACCCACTCTCAGCACGTGATCTGAGCTGGTAATCCCAGCACAGTACTGGGGAACCACTTTTGAGTCACTGTTGCTCTCCTTCATTTGAGAAGCCGAACCAAGGGCCCACCTGCCTTCATTGGGAGCTTAGGTGAGAGCCAAAGACTCCAGGATTTCGGAAAACATTGGGAAGCTCTCCTTGTGTGCTGGCCAACATTACCCCCATCCCCACTGGATGCGGGTTAACTGGCTATTCATTTCATCGCTTTTTGTCAGTTTATGCTCTGTCCGAAATGGCTGCCTCGCTTGCCGACATAATAAAAGTGATTGTGCTGTAAAATAACTCAAAGCCATTGATCACTTAAAGACATTTCTGAGGGACGTGTTAAGGGGCCGTATAGGACAAGCCCTTTTCACCTGTACCTATCTACCGCCATGGTTCTTAGTATAAATGCAGGCCCAGATTCAGCGCAGTAGCCATTATCCCCAGTAACGCGGTATACTGGCAATTGGTTTCACTGCTGGTAAGTAGCCACTAACTCCAATTTCAGTATCAGTATCTCGAAATTACAATACTGTTCCTAGTACAAGTGTTATTCCACCTGAATGTGCCAGTGTTGTGCAGGTTCAGTACTGGCGTGAGCCATTATTAGTGCTGCTGTTAGTCCCTATACACATGGTACTAATGCCGTTATTGATATCAATAGAGGGCAGATTTCCAATCCTCCTACCTTTTCTGGGGTGTAAACAGTATGCGTAATCAATGGTGCCAGCCAGTGATATGGTGGAACACTGTAGTTTGTCCCTGGTGATGCAGAGATGTTTTAAAGTGTATTCTCTGTATGTCTTGTCAGATTGCTTGCGAGTGCTATAGTAGCAATGTTAATGTCCTGTATGCAAGATCTGTTTTCTTACCAACTTTCACTTTGTCTGTTTGTGATTTACAGTGCAACTCTCTCAGTTAAACCTCCACTTTCACACGCTCAGAGTTTTTAGGAGCCCTGAAGGTACCTGTCCTGACTCAGGAAAGGTGTAGTGAGACCAATCACAAAGCTGCATGTTTCTCTGCTAGTGTCATCATGAGCATCAATGTTCCTGATTTGCTTTGACGCACTCCTTTCAGTTCATATATGGATTTGAATGTTGCCCAGTCTCTTTATGTTCGTCCATCTTAACTTCACTAACCCTCTGACTTGCAGATGCAGGAATTTTAGTTTGATATGTACTGTGTACATGTTTCACAATCACAAACGGAGAATGCACTGACAGATCCAGGGTGCAAGAGCTAAAACAATTGACCAACCTGGCGTTAAGGGCTGACTCTGGGAAAGGCAACTTCAAGGTCCAACCATAGATGGGTGAACTCCTGATCTTTAAAATCTCCTTACAGTGCCTGGGCTATCGTTACATCGGCTAAAGATTCGATTTAGCTTTCTTTAACCTAGCAACGGTTCTGAACTGTCCAATCCAATACTTGGGGTTTTTGTGGTTCTGTTTGAGTGGTAAAGTCAAACCTGACACAATCTAGGCGTCTTCACCCACCATGACAGGTGTTATGAAAGTCGAGCGTGGCATTGATACCATGAACTTCGAAGGCTGGAGTGAAGTATAAGCCAAAAGATGATTGACACTTAGGAGAAGCTTAGATCAGCTATCAATGTCCGGCAGTGTTTTTTTGATCACTCGGAGATCCTAAAATATGCTTAATTAGTGCAGATTTATATGGAACCTTTTCCCCTTGGCGAAAGTAGCATGCGGGTGACAACAGGTTACGCGTGACTCAAGACTGTTAACTGTACTGAGCATTAAGCATGTTTGTCACTGTAAGGCACAATCCCCAGTCACACTTGGACAGAAGTTGGCTGATTTCTCCCACTCCCCCCCCCCCCCCCCCAAAAAACCGATCAGTTCTTTCCATGTTTCAGGTGACCTTTCTTTGGGGTTTTTGTGTTTCTGCAGTTGGCATGGTGACCAGATCATGTCCTTGGGCACGCCGACACTCCACTAACCATTACAGGAATGTTTACCTTTACTGACATCATCGGGCTGCACTCTTTACTTGTGACTGAGCTATTAGGGAAGAGATGTTTTACTGGACAATGGTGGACAGAGAAGTAGTATTTCCCCTGACCTCCCTCCCAATACCTCCTTCGAAGATTGGGTGCACCTACATTGACCATTTGGCTTGTTATGGACCCCCCTTGCTCCGGCCTACGGTACAGAGTGGCGTTAGAGACCAGTAAGCAATGTGACCGGTCTGAACCCAGGTTTTTAATTGCTTAGCCCCTGAAGTGGAAGTCATGGATTAAATATTGGACAAATGCACAGAAAATTGAATGGCTCAAACCTTTGGGAAACTTATTTTAAAAGCCTAGGCCGCAGCCCCTGGATCTGCCAGTTTAAAAAAAAAAGAAACATAAACCTCCGGCTCTTGAATCACTGCCCTTTGATTCAAGAATCCGTGCATTTTAGTATCTCATTACAGCATGGTTTTATTTGGCAAAGCCAAAGGTGCTACCACACATTCTTTTGGACTAATATCAATCGGATTGCCACCAGAATTCATACTGGCTGCACACCCACTTCCACCAAACATCTTTCACCAGTAACTAACCATATGCCCTCAAAGGGCGATGCATTGTTTCTTAATCCTAAAGATACCATTCTCCCCCCCCACCCAACCCCCCAACCCCCCCCCCCCCCGCCCCCCCCCCCCCCCCCCCCCCCCCCGCCTCCTAACCTCCTCCCAGCACCAAACCCCTTCTCTTTAACAAGAATTTCATGCCTACTGCCCTTGCATTTTTTTCTGAAGGAATGGGGGATCTGTCCAAAGGCAAAGTAACAATGGAGTTGCGGGAAGAGTAGGCGAGGGAGAAAACGGTGGAGCTACCTCTTGCCTGCACCGTTCGCAGGGGAATGGTATGATGGGTCTGATGGTTAGCTTGCGGGAGTGGCCAGCATCACTGGACGTCCCTCTCTACAGCAAAAAGGCAAAAAGAATTCCAGGTGCAAGAAACCCGAAATAGAAACAGAAAACGCTGGATATGCTCAGCAGGTCAGGCGGCAAGTGTGGAGAGAAAAGCCGAGTTAACGTTTCAGACCGATGACCTTTCATCAGAACGGTTCTGATTCTCCCACCACCGGATGTTAGGCAGTATTTCCACCCCCACCCTGTCCGCAGAGCGTTTGGTGGCGGGGGGTGGCCTGCCCCTGGCTGGCTGTGGGATCTTCCTGTGCTGCTGCTGCGGTGGGGTTTCCCATTGTTTGCGCTCTCCTTTGCCGGGGGCGCCGCGGTGGAGGTTCGCCGTTGGCGGAATCAGAAGATCCCGATGGCGCGAATGGCCGGAATATCCCGCCCGTTGTCTTTTATTTCACTTTTTCCCCCAGAGTAGTTGGAAGGACTGGTCGAAGGGTCAGACTCCAGTAATCTTTGAGGAACATCGAGAACTGGAGGAGGCCCTGCAGCCTATTCAGTCAGCTAATTAGATTGTGGCGTATCTACACTCCAACTTTATTTACCCACCTTTGCCCCACGTATCTTTAACTCATAAAGATATATCCATCTCATTTTTGAAAGCTCCAATTGTCCCCGAGCCTCTACAGCCCCTTGCACCCTAGTGAGTCATTTTATCATTGTGAACATCTCAGTCAGGTCAACCCCTAGCCTCCTGGACTCAAGGCACGCTTTCTTTTCTTTCTTAAGCCAACCTGTGCTGCCCATCACTTACCTGCTAGGAAGGTATGTGACACGTACACGGTACCCTCCTGCAGCAACATGGCTGAGGTTAGGAGTTTGAGTTGTGAGTGATCACATGCCATCCCAGGTCCTGCCATCCAAGGTCCTGCCATCCCAGGTCCTGCCACCCAAAGTCCTGCCATCCCAGGTCCTGCCATCCAAGGTCCTGCCATCCCAGGTCCTGCCATCCAAGGTCCTGCCATCCCAGGTCCTGCCACCCAAAGTCCTGCCATCCCAGGTCCTGCCATCCTTTGGGACTTTTACGCTCTGTGCTGGCAGAGCTTTGGGTAAAGGAGATGTTTGTTCTGCAGTTCATTCTTGTGGGCCCATTGAGAAGTCAGGCCGGTTTAGCTCAGTTGACTGGGCAGCTGGTTCGTGGTGCAGAGCGAGGCCAGCAGCGTGGGTTCAATTCCCGTACTGGCTGAGGTTATTCAACCTTGTCCCTCGCCTGAGGTGTGGTGGCCCAGTCCTAAACTAGGGGTCATAAATATATAAGATAGACACCAATGGATCCAATAAAAACTTCAGGAAGCGGTGAGAGTGTAGCACTTGCTTCATGGGCTCACTCAGGCAAATGGCATTGACACCTTTAAGGGGAGCTGGATAGACACATCAAAGAGTGGAACGATATGCTGATAAGGTGAGTTGAAGATGCGAGGGGGTCTCAGGTGGAGCTGGACGAGTTGGACTGAAAGGGCTGTTTCCGTGCTGTCGACCTCTCCGTATTTCTATGAGCCAACAAATTATCGGCGAACTTTATTTGACCACACGGGCATCAAGAGAGCTTGATTTGGCTTATCAATCATGTTTGACTGTTTGTAAAATAACACGGTTTATCACCGATAAATCATTTTCTCCTCTCTAAATATTACCTGGAGTTTGAGGGCAAGTAATTCTTGAAGCCCACGATTTGCAGGCCTGAAACTCTTCTGGTGAGTTGACCCTGAAACTCTGGGATTTGGACTTCCCATCTTGCCTCCCATCCCACGCACTGGTGAGCCAGAAATTCGGAGTTTTAACTCAAAGCTATTTTCAACACAAAATTAATAGAATGTAAAAAGCTACGAGGAAATGAGGAACCTACACAAAACCCGGAACTACCTCAGTTAGAATAAAGGTGTGTAATATCGAGCTCCCTCCTGATAAGTTGAGATTCCGGGACGGTGGATTCCAGGTTCACTGAGAGGTTGCCTGGTATGAAGGAATAAAGAGAAATACTTCAAAAATGGGCAGTTTAATCATTGGAACCATGCAGGTTCTGGGATGATGTGCGTTTGAAAGTATTTTAAAAAATAAATTTAGGAGTACCCAATTCATTTTTTTACAATTAAAGGTCAATTTAGCGTGGCCAATCCACCTCGCCTGCACAGCTTTGGTTTGTGGGGTGAGACCCACGCAAGCACGGGGAGAATGTCCAAACTCCACACGGACAGTGACCCAGAGCACCCCCCCCCCCCCGGCCGCCCCATGTTGCTGTAGGTAAATCATTTACAAATACAAATAGCTACCAGGCTATGTTTTAACCTTGGGCCCTGGCTTTAATGGCCAGCGGGCTTATTTCCTGACCTGTGAGCAACTTGCCAGGGTCACCCCAGGTGAGTGTACAGCTAGGAGGGGAATGCTTCTTCGATGAAACTGACAGGCAGGGAAGCCTTTTATCGGTGAAGCTGAAGAGCTGCAGACATGGCCAGGTGAAAGGCAGCTACTGTTCACAGCTCTCCTCCTCCGAGAGTCCGGTCAGTACTTGGCAGCTGAGTGCCGACTGCTTGGAAGTCACTTCACTCGTCTGGTTACTCACCTTCAATCCGCATGCCAGCTGCCTGTCTCCACCATGATTTGGGAGCAGCTGAGATATCTCTACCTTGCACCTCTACCTTGATGAAGGACAGGAGGAGCAGAAACAGCAACCGCAGCAACTGGATCAATACCAGCACCGGCTGCCTTCTGCTCGGCCTTGTGCCGTGCAACAGAGCAGAGGGGATGGGCACAGGGATCCGGCCCCAAGGAGGCGAGAGATTCCAGCCCAGGTCTACAGGCAGCGAATCAGCTCTCTCGATAATGCCTTGGGAGGCTTTCACGGCAGGTGGTTGCTGACATCTGCAGCCTCCTGAAACAGGAACCCCTCCCAGCGGGCCAGGTGGGTAAACATTGCCAACGGTCATTAAGGTGCCCCCACTTTCAGCCCCACTGCCAGTTCTCTGTCTCTTCCTGAGCTTGTCTGCTCATTTCTCCCGCAAGGAGTAAAAGCAGGGAATTATGGGTGATTCCAAATGGCTTGTGTGCATTGCCGGAAGGACAACATTTATGGAAGATGACTGTGAGGCATGGGTGTGAGAGGGCAATAGGACGAGTGTTAGTGTGAGTGTTGGCTGGGCAGACAGAGATACCCGGACGGAGTAAAGAGTGCAGCTACAAGGCGTGTTGTTTTAAGGAGTGCTATGCAGGGGAATGCTGGGAGAGTCAGTATGTGGAATTTGGTGCCTGAAATTATGCCACTCCCCTTTCCAGTTTTCCTGGATCCTCTTGCACTGTTTCTAGGTCAGGGAGGGGTCCACTCTTCCGCTGATTTACTCGATCCTTTCCATCCACTTGTGTGCTTGATGGCCGGTGCAGACAGGATGGGCTGGAGGGCCTCCTTTTGTGCTGTAAAGCTCTGTGACACTCCTATTTGGTTGGAGGGCTGGTCCTCTCCTGTCCGTCCTTGGGAAAGGTCACCTCGCTCTGAGGCTGTACCTCAGATCCTGCAACAGGGGCGCTGGATAAGAGTGAGGCACCCAGGGAGCAACCTTCGCCAGTTTCCTCCCCATTCCTGTGGTTGCTAACGTCCCAATGGATCAGTGCACAGGTGAGCCACTGCAGCCCATACCTTGATGCCTTTAATTAGAAACCCTCCCTTTGACAGATTTGGCGTGTGATTCCACTCACCCCTCCCTGATTGGCGGGGGAACTTGGAAATGGGATGCCTCAGTCAAAGCTGGTGCAGAATCTAAAGGACCTGACATTTGATGGACCGATCTGACTTGTCTGGATGATAAGTGCTGACATTGACTGGTTGGGCCGAGTGGCCTGCTCCTGCACATTGATCAAAGACTGGGTCCCTCGCCCCAGTCCAGGATACGTGGATAAAACACCGAACTACACTTAAATGTTTCTCCTAAAGGAAAACCTGGAGATTGAGAAAACCTGGCAGCAGAAACCACACTGCCTGAACCCTTATCGAGGCCCTTGTTACCTCTCGACTCAACTATTCAAACCTCCTCCTGGCTGACATCCCAGCTTCCGCTCTCCATAAACTTGAGTGTGCAAAAGGAGGCCATTTGGCCCATCAAGTCCGCAGAGACCCTCCGAAAGAGCACCCCACCCAGGCCCATTTCCCGGCCCCACTCCCGCAACCCTACCCAGCCTGCACATCTTTAGACGGTGGGAGGATACCGGAGCGCCCACGCAGACACAGGGAGAACGTGCAAACTCCACACAGGCAGTCGCCCAAGGCTGGAATTGAACCCAGGTCCCTGACGTTGTGAAGCAGCAGTGCTAACCACTGTGCCACCGTGCCGCCTCGTATTCCAGCCCCACAATCCTCCAGGATATCAGCGCTCCTCCAATTTAGCTTCCTGCGCCTCCCCAGTTTTCATTGGGTCAGCATTGGCAGCCATGTCTTCAGCTGCCTGGGCCCATGGCTCTCTCCAACTCTATCTACTGCTCTAAGATGCGCTATGAAACCTACCTCCTACCAACCTGCCTTCCTCTATGGTGCAATGTCATATTCGTTTGCTAATGTTCCTCTGAAGTGCCTTGGACACTTTGCTACATTGGAATTGCCATTGTGTCTCGAGTGGAGCTCGCAGAGGTCTGAAAGCAGTCTCCACGTTGTGGTAGAATGTGCCTCAGAGAGTCCGGAGGAACTGGCCGAACAAGAGGAATGATGTGCAGCTGACAGAAATTTTTACAAAGCTCAGCTAAGATAATCTTAATGTCAAGCAGAAGCCAACAGGAGTAAGAATTTGGCTGTCAGTCAGACAGAATGCCTTTAATAAAAGCAACATTCTGCTATAAATATGAAATGTAAACGGAAAATGCTAGATAAACTCAGCAGGTCTGGCAGCATTGGTGAAGAGCGAAATAGAGTTTAAAGTTTTGAGTCCATTTATATCCCTAGAATCCCAACAGTGCAGATGCAGGCCATTCGGCCCATCGGATCTGCCCCGATCCTCATAAAGAGCACCGGACCTAGGCCCACTTCTCCGCCCAATCCCAGTAACCCCACCTAACCTGCACATCTTTGGACACAAAGGGGCAATTTAGCATGGCTAATCTACCTAACCTGCACATCTTTGGACTGTGGGAGGAAACCGGAGCACCCGGAGGAAACCCACGCAGACACGGGGAGAACATGCAAACTCCACACAGACACCCAAGGCCGGAATTGAACCTGGGTCCCTGGTGCAGTGAGGCAGCAGTGCTAACCACTGTGCTATCTCGCCGCCTATAATGCTGCCAGACCTGCTGAGAATGTCTTTAATACTTGGTTCTATCTCCTATCGTGCACCCATTCCTTTTCTTCCTTCGTATCCTTTCCTTGGAGATTTCAGTAATGCTTTTATTCATATTTCCTTTAGCCCAAGTCCTTGACACCAGCCTCTTTGTTATACAAAGGAGTAAATTCTGACTTTGTGACAGTGTATTTATTAAAATATTAGAATTACCCATGAAACAATAAGCAATTGTTCCCAAAATAACCAACTCTCGATGGGCTGAATGGCCTCCTACTCTGCCATAAATCTATTTTTCTAAATGTTTTTTTTCCAATTAAGGGGCAATTTATCATGGCCAAGTCACCTACCCTGCACATCTTTAGGTTGTGGGGGTGAGACCCACGCAAACACGGGGAGAATGTGCAAACTTAACACGGACAGTACCCAGAGCCGGGATCGAACCTGGGTCCTCAGCGCCGTGAGGCAGCAGTGCTAACCGCTGCGCCACCGTGCCGCCCCAACTGTATCATGGATCCGTCTATGTTTTCCCGTGCTTCATTTATGCCTCATTTGTACCTTGGCATCTGAGCAGTCAATGGGATGGACTCCTGCTTTCTCGAAGAACTCCATCTTCGACTTCATCACAGGCTCTCCAACAGTGTCGTTACTCCCATGACGAAACATTCACTAAAGCCAAAATATTCCAATGTTCCATAACACATCCTCAGGTGAGGGTCTGGGTCCACTACCACTCAAACTGTTCCCAGCCGTGTCAGACCTGTAGCCCAAGTGGTTAGCACACTGGGCTAAATCACTGGCTTTGAAAGCAGACCAAGGCAGGCCAGCAGCGCGGTTCAATTCCCGTACCAGCCTCCCCGAACAGGCGCCGGAATGTGGCGACTAGCGGCTTTTCACAGTAACTTCATTTGAAGCCTACTTGTGACAATAAGCGATTTTCATTTCACGTCACCTCCGCCGTGATGTGACACAGTGCAAAATGTTCTTTCTTGACACAAGCCAGGTTGACAGACTCTGTAATTGTAGTGCTGTGCGTCTTCACAGTATGAGTGGGCAAAACATATCCTACACCCACTGCTACCTTTACCGAAACCCTGCTGCCAACACTGCTAACAACTGCTAAATGAACTACAGCATTAATGCACACCAGGTGGAACTTTTTTTTTTTTAAATTCCAATTACGGGGCAATTTAGCACGGCCCAATCTGCATATCTTTGGGTTGTGGGATGAGACCCACGCAGACACTGGGAGAATCTGCAAACTCCACACAGACACTGACCCGGGGCCAGGATCGAACCAGGGTCATCAGCACCGTGACCACTGCACCATCGGGCTGCCCATCACCGGTATATCTGAGTGTATTTATGCATTGGTGTATGTTTGTGTATCTTTATGTATATGCAACTGTTTATGGGTCTGAATTTAGTATGCGCATATGATGTGTGTATGGTGTGTGTGTATATGCTGTGTTTGTGTGTGTGTTGATGCTGGATGTGTGCTGTGTGTGTGAGAGAGTATGTGTGCTGTGTATGTGAGAGTGCGTGTGTGTGCTGTGAATATGAGAGAGTGTATGTGTTGTGAGTGTGCGTGTGCTGTGACTGTGTGTGTGTGCTGTGTGTATGTGTGTGCTATGAGTGTGTGTGTGCTGTGAGTGTGAGAGTATGCGTGTGCTGTGTGGACTGTGAATGTGAGTGTATGTGTGTGATGTGTGGATATGTGTGCTTTTAGTGTGTGTGAATGTGTGCACTGAGTGTGAGAGTATAGATGTGCTGTGAGTGTGTGTATGTGTGCTATGAGTGTGAGAGTATGTGTGCTGTGTGTATGTGTGTACGTGCTGTGAGTGTGAGAGTGTATGTGTGTGCTGTGTGTGTATGTGCGGACTGTGAGTGTGAGAGTATGTGTGTTCTGTGAGTGTGAGAGTGTATGTGCATGCTGTGAGTGTGAGAAAGTGTGTGTGTGTGCTGTGCGTGTGAGAAAGTGTGTGTGCTGTGAGTGGATGTGTGAGAAAGTGTGTTTGTGTGTTTGTGCTGTGAGTGTGCATGTGTGTGCTGTGAGTGTGAGAGAATGTATATGTGCGTGTGTATGTGTGTGAGTGTGTGTTGTGCTGTGAGTGTGAGAGTGTTTGTGCTGTGTGTGTGTGTGGGTACGTGTTTTGTCCAACGTTCATCGGGGTACGGTTTGATTCAGCACAGTGGTGTAAACCAGGCAGTAATGAAGCTCCTTAAACCTCACCCACACTTTGAAGTCAGTGATATGAATATTGTGTGATATGTAAAACAAGCTGCTGACTCACTGTCACCTGTTCCACACCATTGCACATCGTCGAAATTACCCTCAATTTGTCTGTTGAACCAGACAGGATGTGTACACAGAGCCTGTTAAATATTCAACAGAAAATTGTTATTCATTTTTTTGACTCATTTTATTTATTCTGCTGTTTATACCTGGTGTACTGATTGTAACCATTCCCAGTTTGGGCTTTGGTTCAAGAAATCTCCACCATCATTTGTGTCTGACGGTGTAAGAATGCTGGCTGAGTGATTAATGTACTCACTGCATTGAGCAACACTGAACCACACACAATCCCCAGCCGGGCGGGATTTCTGCCCCACCTGAACTACCTTGAAGCTGTCAGCACCAGTGAAACCGCCCCTCAGCCTTTTCCATGAGCTAGCACAACTATAATGGCCCGAAGGGTCTCCTTCGGTATTATACAAACCTACGCTTCAGTCCAATCGAATCTGGATGTGGGGGGGGAAAAAGCAGCATCTAGTTATTGAGGGTCTTTATTTTTTTAATATAAATTTAGAGTACCCAATTTTTTCCAAGAGGCAATTTAGCGTGGCCAATCCACCTACCCTGCACATCTTTTGGGTTGTGGGGGGGCGAAACCCACGCAAACACGGGGAGAATGTGCAAACTCCACACGGACAGTGACCCAGAGCCGGGATCGAACCTGGGACCTCGGCGCCGTGAGACAGCAGGGATAACCACTGCGCCACCGTGCTGCCCTATTGAGGGTCTTTAATCAGTTCGAGGCTATGTTGCTGTCATCGACAGATTAATATATTTATGGGGCACCTGGTTTTATGAATCCCAGCCAGACAGAATGTAGAGCAGCTCCTTTTCTGCACCAGCGCCCAGTGATGTCTTACTGATAGCACCGATGTACTATTTGGATGTTATTGATGCTATAACATTGATGCTATGTTAGTCATTGTGAGCCAGTGGGATGCAGTAATGCACAGGGAGGATCCACTGACACTGGTGGCCAGGGCTAATCAGTGATAGTAACGCCTCTCGCCCTACCATGGACTGACACACACCGACACCTTGCTACTGCTACTTCTTGAAATATTCCCCCTGACAATCTGATCCAATGGACTGAGCCCAATATGAATTATTGAAGAATACAGCAACTTGCGTTAGGGGCAGTTAGGGGAGATTTAATTGGGGGGGGGTTTCAAAATAATGCAGGGTCTTGGCAGATTAGATCAAGAGAAACGTTATAGTAGCAGAGCGGTTGGTAACCAGAGGAGACAGATTTAAGGTCACTGGCAAACCCACCAAGGGGGCGACGTGACGATAGCGTGTTTAAACGGTGAGTGGTGATCTGCAGTACTCTGGGCAGATTTCAGAGTAACTTTCAAAATGCTCAGAAAAGGGGGAAAATGTTCATCGGGCTATGGGGGAAGTGATGGGGAAGTGGGACCACAGTGATAACTCTTCCAAAGAGCTGGCGCAGTCATGGCAGGCTGAATGGCCTCGTTAGGTGCTTTACGATTCCGTGATTCATCAGACCCCCGATTCAAAATGGCCCGATGTTACATGTTGGGGGTCGCCGTGAGGTTAAGATTGATTCTTAAAATCAGGTTTCTTTTTGTGTTTTTGTTTGTCTTTCCCACAGATCAAGCAAGTCATGGGACTAAAGGGCCTTTTCCACAGAAATCCAAAGCAAGCTTCGCTCGACAGTCATGCTGCTGTACTGCGCACTCGCAAGCACTCTTTTAGCAGTCAGATCCTCCGCAGGACTGCCAGTGCCCCCACCAAAGGGCAACAGAAGAGCAAAAAGGGCTTTCCTCAAATCTTTCTCGATACCAAAGACTGCAGTTCAGAGGGAGCGAGTGAGTCTGACGACACGTCCCAGCCTCGGTTCAATCAGGACGCTGAATGTGCTGAGACTGCTCCGGAAGGTGCTGGAAGGGCTGGCACCGATGGGGGAGTGCAGACAGAGGCCTTTAAAGGTAAGGGGACGAGCCAGGGGTCGGGGGAAGGTCAGAAGCCACGTGCGACTGCGGGTGTGGTGTTTAGCGAGCCTCTAAGGCGGGCTCACCGAGTACGCATACTGGAGCCTGAGGAGCAGAGGCAAGGCGTGTTTACCAGGTGTGCCATAAATGGCTGCGGTAGGATTGGCATGGCCACCAATTGCATGAAATGCGTCATTGGTTCTAGGGAGAGCCCAGATCTAGAACGCAAGTGGAAGGAGCGTGTCCACCAGCCAGATTCCCTGGCAGCGGCCAAGCGGGCACGTCAGCGCGGTTCCTCCGAGAACGAACGGTTGATTCCCGCGGTGCAATGCCAACCCAAGCAGAGGTGGCGATGCCAGATTGTCCACGGTGTCGGTTGCAGCAGTGGAGAGGCCGACCAATTGGAGGTGACCGGCAAGGGCTGTGACTCACCCGAGTCTCAAAGCCTCGAGAACCTGAGTGGTCTGGAGCAGGCCTATCACTTGGCGCAGAACCCTCAGAAGTGTCCAGGCACCCTTCAACGTGAAATGAACTCTTTGTTTGTACAAAAGATGGAGGAAATCCGAAGCAAGTCTCCAATCTTTTCCACGGGTAAGACCTGAAAGGACCTTTTTGTTGACCCATCATTTGCTTTGTAGATCGTCCTGTTGCTCTGGCCAACATCATCCTGAACCCTCTTACCCGGCCAGAACACCATATAGATTTTGCCATCTGTTATCGCTTGAGAAAACCTTCACCGGAAGTGAAATGCAAAGTTAGAACTGTTTATTTTCTAGTTTCTCATGTGCCTGCCTAGCATTTCAAAGGATCCTTTCTTTCCTCTTAAAGGTTGTCTTCAATTGGTTCAAAGCAACCAAATGTGGTACCCATTTTTTGGTGGCTGTATGAATTTAGATTTCCTCAGGTTTTGGAGGGCAGAGATCTAAACGGTCTCCTTCCAACCATCTTGAACAGTCATAGTATCCCATTTTACATTCTGCCTGAGCCTTTCTTTGGAGCCAGGAACCTTGATCTCCTAATGCCTCCAAAGTGGAAAAGCAATGCACTGCCTGGTAATTTGATTGACAACGAGAATTATACTGCACCGACCCGCAAGATTTGATCTCTGCTGACATAGTTAATGTCACTCGGGGCTGGTATGTTAGCCAGGGTGGCCTTGGCAGAGTGTAGTGCCATTGTGCCTGTGATGCGGTGCAACCCTGACCACATGAATTCACCCAATCCTAACCAGACATTCATCCCATCAACAATTCTGAAAGGGTGGGGGGCAGGCTAGACGCAAGCACATTGTCCAGTTGAAGAGCCAAGAGCGAGGGGCCATAGACATCCAGGGGAAAGGTGAGAAACGTAAAACAGAGGGAAGAGAAACATCTTCACACCGGTAGAGCTGTGAGGCTATGGAATTCACTTCTGTTGACTTTGGCCGAGAACGTTCCTATTCTTCTCCAGTTTTCTCCTGAGTCTGGGACTGTGCAGGCCTTAATCATTCAGGTGTCTAAACCCCATGTCCATGGCATCAGCTGCCCTCTGTAATCAGGCCCTGGTATATCTGGGAGTGGGCAATTGTCCCAAAGCCAGAGAAGTGCCAGTTAAATGTTGATGATCCCCCCACCCCCCACTTGCCCTCACCATCCCAGAAGCGATTTTTAACCCCTCTTCAATCCAGCTGAAGGGGCTGGGGCAAAGTCGGGTGTTTAAGCTTCAAGATTTTCTGAATGGGTAGCTCTCACCCAATCCCATCAGTTCTCTGATGGCCAGGTCGGGTTAAAGTTGCCCCGACGTTGCTGTTTTAGGTTGAAGGAAGAACTGTGAGAATCTGACCTTTTACCTGGTGCCTCTTGAGTTCTGAGTGCGACTTGTCTGAATTCCTTGATGTGCTTCCTTTCTTGTCTTTTGCTTCCTAATGCGTTTAACAGTTTGTAATGTTCTGCCCTTGCTGCCACTTGCAGTGGACAACTGACTTGGAGAGCAACACAAAGGTAAAGTTCTGCTTCTCTTTAGATTTCTCCCTCTTGCTTCATTGAACCTGTCATTTAATTGGCTGACGAGCACTTACTTTCTAGCAGGAGTTGTACAAAGATGTCTCAATCTTGGGCCAAGCTGATGGGGGGAGGGGGGCGTTGGCAGGAGCTGGGATTGCCTTTAGCACACCTGTACCTAAGGAACAGGCCTGAAGGTGAGCCCAAAATCCAGGCCGACACTCGCAATGCATTACAGGGGGCATGTTGCACTGTTAAGAGTGCTGTTTTCTGGACGGGATGTTATAATTGAGATTCTATAACTGAGCTCTCAAACAATTGCAAAAGATTCAGAGCAAGGGAATTCCTGCGTGAGACCTGTCCCTCAACCGACGTCACGAAAACAGAGTTTCTGGCCATGTTCATGTTGCAGTGTGCAAATTAGCTGCCGCATTTCCGACATTTCAACGGTGCCTGTGCGTCAAAAAAGATCTTCATTGGCTCTAAAATGCTTTGGGATTTTCTGAGGTCATAATAATAATAATCGGTTATTGTCACACGTAGGCTTCAGTGAAGTTACCGTGAAAAGCCCCTAGTCGCCACATTCCGGCGCCGGTTCGGGGAGGCCGGTACGGGAATTGAACCCGCGCTGCTGGCATTGTCCTGCATTGCAAGTCAGCTATTTAGCCCACTGTGCTAAACCAGCCCCTCATGAATAGCACCATAGATGAGACGTAAATGTAAACTGCCCCAGAGGCTGTTACATACTTTAAAGGGATTTAACCTGAGGATCACCACACCCCAGGTGAGGGGCAAGGCCAGGAAGGCAGGGCCTTCATGAATAATCTCAGCTGATACAGGAATTGAATCCCATTGCTCTGCATCACGAACCAGCCATCCAGCCACCTGAGCTAAACCAACTCTATACATACGAACATAAGCACATAGGAAATAGGAGCAAGAGTAGGCCTTTCAGCCCCTTGAGCCAGCACCATCGTTCAGTCTAACCATGGCACTAATCTTCTACCTCAACTCTACTTGCCTGCCCAATTCCTTGATTCCCTTTGGAATCTACCCACCTCAGCTTTGACTACCCCCATCGGCTGAATATTAACGGCTCTCCGTGAGAGAGAACTCCTAAGTTTCACAACCCTGGGTAAAGAAATGTCTCCTCACCTCAGTTCTAAATGGCTCATACCCTCATCCTGAGTCTCCAGTTCCCTAGTTCTGGACTCTCCAAGCAGAAGAAAATGTCTGTCGACCCCTTCAAGAATTTTATGCTTCAACAAGGTCACCTCTCGTTCTCCTGAACGCCGTGACCTACGGGCCCATTTCTGTTCATCGGACAACGCCCCCACCCCAGCATGCAAGTCTTTCTGCCTTCCCCGTAAACTGTGGTGTAAATCGGCCTTGGGCGGTAGCAATCAATGCGGAGCTCACAGCCTCTTTTCCAATTTCCCTTTTCAATTGAAGTCAACGGGACAGCGAATTGGCCGGGGACGTGGAAGGATTTTTCATTGTCCATTTCGTGCCAACTCATTATACGGCCCTGAATGGGATGGGTTAGATCCCCCCCCACAGCATTGTCATTGGTAACAAGCAAAATCGCTAACTGGTCCTGTGCAACAATGATGCATCGAATCAGATTCCCCCTTCAGATTAAAGGAGAAAGGAAGCACCTATTCACACATTCAGGACGTCCCAAAGGGCTTTCCAGTCAATGGAGTGCAAGTTACCATTGTAATGTAGGGGGACGTGACCGTCATTTTTCCAACACCAAAACCACACACAAATTGCGGGGAGGGGCGGGGGGGGGAGGATTCTGCGATGAAGTCCCTAACCCTGAGAGTGATCGTTATTCCAGAACTAGAGTGGAACACCGTCCATTCCCCAGCATGGACCGTCCTCAGCTTTGAAACCAAAACTGGCCTGTTTGAGGGTTTCTGTTATCTTCCCGTCAGCAGTGCCCATTCTGATTGGTCCATGCTTGCAGCAGTAATGTTGTGTCCGAGTGGCCCAACGACCCCATTACATGTGGGCGGCACGGTAGCATTGTGGATAGCACTGTTGCTTCACAGCTCCAGAGTCCCAGGTTCGATTCCCGGCTTGGCTCACTGTCTGTGCGGAGTCTGCACGTTCTCCCCGTGTCTGTGTGGGTTTCCTCCGGGTGCTCCGGTTTCCTCCCACACTCCAAAAATGTGCAGGTTAGGTGGATTGGTCATGCTAAATTGCCCTTAGTGTCCAAAAGGTTGGGTTAGGTGGGGTTACGGGGATAGGGTGGTGGTGTGGGGATAGGGTGGAGGTCTGGGCTTAGGTAGGGTGCCCTTTCCAAGGGCCGGTGCAAGCTCGATGGGCTGAATGGCCTCCTTCTGCAGTGTAAATTCTATGATTCTATGAAGTATCTTCCGTCCCCAGTGTCCGTATTTCCACTGTCACTTGGTGCCTAGGCCTAGTGGTCACAGGTAAGGTCGGCTGAATGGCCTCCCTCGAGGCAGAATGGTTGGGACATCTTTGCCGAAACTCAGTTATGACTTCTAATTTAGGCATAGAAATCTTCTGTTTTAAATGACATAATTTTTAAACATTGCATTCTAGTACGAGTGACATTTTCAGTGAAGCCTTTCAAGCTTGCATGTTCTGAGTTTGTGTGTTCATTGGTGTTTTCCTAACTGCAATAGTGACTATGACTCAATAGGTCAAAGAGTAAAAGTGGTTCATTGGACACCAAACAGATACAGATATTATTATCATTCTGTACAGGGCAGCACGGTGGCGCAGTGGTTAGCACTGCTGCCTCACGCCGCCACGGTCCCGGGTTCAATCCCGGATCTGCTCCCCGTGTCTACGTGGGTCTCACCCCAAAACAATGTGCAGGGTAGGTGGATTGGCCACACTAAATTGCCCCTTAATTGGAAAAGAATTATTGGGTACTCTAAATTTATTATTTGTTTAGATTATTATGAACACACAGGAAAGGTCTGTTTGAAGGTTCATGCGAAGAGGATACTGTTCTAATGTGAGATAGTTACATAAATCATGAACACTAGTGGCCCAAATCCAGGTTGAACTCAAGTAGTACAAATCATGCATCACATGAGTGATCCACTGACACTGAGGGGTGAGAAATGATACATTTTTGTTGTATAAAAGAAGCTTTTCATCAACACGTTATAAGTTTTAGTTTGCAGGTATGTGTGCATGGTTGTGAATATGCACAGTTGCATGTGTGCATGATTGTGAGTGCGCACGTTATGAGTGTGCGCAGTTGCATGTGTGCATGGCATGGTTGTGAGTGTGCATGATGGTGTGTGTGTGTGTGCATGGTTGTGTGAGCATGTTTGAGTTTGCATATGGTGGTGTGCACATGGTTGTGTGTGCATGATTGTGAGTGTGCACAATTGCACATGTGTATGCCATGGTTGTGATTGTGCATGGTTGTGAGTGTGCTTGGTTGGGTGTATACATGGTTGCGAGTGTGCATGGTTGTGAGTGTGCTTGGTTGGGTGTATACATGGTTGCGAGTGTGCATGGTTGTGAGTGTGCAGTTGCATGTGTGCATGGTATGGTGTGTGTGCACGGTTGCATGTGTGCAGAGTTGCAAGCATGTGTGCGCATGGTTGTGCGCGCGTGTGGATTTGCATGTGCATGGTTGTGCATGTGCATGGTTCTGAATGTGCATGGTTCTGAGTGTAAATGGTTGTGAGTGTGCATGCTCCATGTGTGCACATTTCTGTTTGTGCATGGTTGTGAGTGTGCATGGTTGCGTGTGCTCACAGTTGCAAGTGTGCATGGTTGTGAGTGTGCATGGTTGTGTGTGTGCATTCATGTTCATTATCGAGTTCTTGACATTGTCCAAAGTTTGGGATGCACCCTCAGTGCGTTATAGCAGCTGGTGGCGCTGATAAGGTATCATATTGATCAGTTACAATGTCAAAAAAATACATCTGAACTGCTTTCAGCATCAAAAACCTTGGTCATACTAAGATGTGAAGTTCCAGGTGGAGATGTGAGCTCCCCCCAATAACGACTTCCAGAGTTGCCATAGTGGCCGGGAGGTGATGTGTGCTCGATCTTTCGTGGTCTGAACATGAGGAATCTTAGATTGTTCATTAACATTGAGTCTGCCGCAGATAGACAGGTGACGTGATGGGAATACATCACTAATCATTGTGCAGCACATTTCCCTTTAACATTTCATCAGGCTATGGTTCCAGAATAGCAATGACCCTCCAATACCTGCAGCTGCATTGCGGGCTTCATTAAATCTTTCGGCGGAAGCATGTAAAACATCGCTAACTTGTGTGGCATTTTGGAAAGAAATTGAACACGAGCCAAATGTCATCCAATCGATGCCATTTAAATTAAGCCGGGGTAAACAACAGCAAGCAAAGTTCAACAGTCACATCTTTGTGTGGCAGGGACCTGCGGCAGTGGCCAGCCCTTGTACAGGCAAAGTAACTATTGCCACAAAAGTTGGAGAAACACCAACAGCACTGGGGAAGCAAACGCGTGATGTTTTCATGATGCCCGGAAGTGGAAGGAGGCAATGATTCCAAAAGGAAATCGGCCGGCCGCTTGAAGGAAATAAACTTGTGGGGCATCAGAGATGGAGCGGGCAGAGAAAGATTCAGTTACCATGCTTCACACAGACAGTATCTCACCCTTAGCCTTCCTGGTGCCTTTTTTAAAAGAATTTGCTGGATTTGCACATTAAATATCCATTAAACCTGCTACTGAAAGTTAGCGGGTTTAATTAACAGCGTACGTGCTTTCTTAACAATGTGGTAATTGGTATCGACTGTCAGTCAATCTCTAACCCAAAAAGGGAACAATTTAACTTGATGAGGTCCATTACTGCAACTAGTCAATTATTGTTAGAGATTTTAAAAATTGTGAATTTTATATTTCCTTTCCTACTCTTATTTCATACCTAATCCCTCTCCTTTTTTCTCCTTCAATATCTGATTTGAATCTTACTCACATTCCTTTTCCATTCACGCCTCTATCTCAATCTTTAAATCTCATTGTTTAAGGAGATAGACTATTGGCCCCATTACTCTTACTCACTGTCATCAGCTCCACACTTCCAGCAGTTTTCAGTGTAAACCTTTTTGAACTGAAGGATTTCGGAAAGGCCTTATCTAAGGACATTCCGAACGGGTGCCCTGTTCCAGGAAGGTTTGGCCCATTGCATTTTGCTGTGTCGGGCTGCACGGTGCTATGCTGATTGATGTTGTGTGTTTCTGGAATGTGTTGGGCTGTGCCATGTTGTGTTGGACAATGCTGTGCTGTGTTTTTTTTTAAATTTTAGAGTACCCAATTCATTTTTTCCAATTAAGGGGCAATTTAGCGTGGCCAATCCACCTACCCTGCTCATCTTTGGGCTGTGGGGGCGAAACCCACACAAACACGGGGAGAATGTGCAAACTCCACACAGACAGTGACCCAGAGCCGGGATCGAACCTGGGACCTCGGCACCGTGAGGCAGCGGTGCTAACCACTGTGCCACCGTGCGGCCCTAGTGCTGTGCTGTGTTGCACTATGCTATGCTGTGTTGGACTGTTGTCATGTTGTGTTGGACCGTGCTGTGTTGTGTTGAACTGTGCTTACTGTGTTGGACTGTGCCGTGTTGTATTGGACTGTGCCGTGTTGTATTGGACTGTGCCGTGTTGTGTTGGTCCATGCTATCCTGTATTTTACTGTGCTGTCCTGTGTTGGACTGTGCTGTCCTGTGTTGGACTGTGCTGTCCTGTGTTGGACTGTGCTGTCCTGTGTTGGACTGTGCTGTCTTGTGTTGGACTGTGCTGTCTTGTGTTGGACTGTGCTATCTTGTGTTGGACTGTGCTATCTTGATTTGGACTACTGTCTTGTGTTGGACTGTGCTGTGTTGCACTGTGCTGTGTTGCACTGTGCTGTTGGACTGTGCCGGGATGTGTTGGACTCTGCTGTGATGTGTTGGATCGTGTGGTGTTATGTTGGACTCTGCCGTGTTGTGTTGGACTGTGCCATGTTGCGTTGAACTGTGTCGTGTTGCGTTGGACTGTGTCGTGTTGCGTTGGACTGTGCCGTGTTGTGTTGGACTGTGTCGTGTTGTGTTGGACTGTGCCGTGTTGCGTTGGACTGTGCCGTGTTGCGTTGGACTGTGCCGTGTTGCGTTGGACTGTGCCGTGTTGCGTTGGACTGTGTCGTGTTGCGTTGGACTGTGTCGTGTTGCGTTGGACTGTGACGTGTTGCGTTGGACTGTGACGTGTTGCGTTGGACTGTGACGTGTTGCGTTGGACTGTGACGTGTTGCGTCGGACTGTGACGTGTTGCGTTGGACTGTGCCGTGTTGCGTTGGACTGTGCCGTGTTGCGTTGGACTGTGCCGTGTTGTTTTCATAGAATTTACAGTGCAGAAAGAGGCCATTCAGCCCATCGAGTCTGCACCGGCTCTTGGAAAGAGCACCCTACCCAAGGTCAACACCTCCACCCTATCCCCATTACCCAGTAACCCCACCCAACACTAAGGGCAATTTTGGACACTGAGGGCAATTTAGCATGGCCAATCCACCTAACCTGCACATCTTTGGACTGTGGGAGGAAACCTACGCACACACGGGGAGGATGTGCAGACTCCGCACAGACAGTGACCCAAGCCGGAATCGAACCTGGGACCCTGGAGCTGTGAAGCAATTGTGCTATCCACAATGCTACCGTGCTGCCTACGGACTGTGCCGTGTTGCGTTGGACTTTGCCGTGTTGTGTTGGACTGTGCCGTGTTGCGTTGGACTGTGCCGTGTTGTGTTGGACTGTGCCGTGTTGCGTTGGACTGTGCCGTGTTGCGTTGGACTGTGTCGTGTTGCGTTGGTCTGTGTCGTGTTGCGTTGGTCTGTGTTGTGTTGCGTTGGTCTGTGTCGTGTTGCGTTGGACTGTGTCGTGTTGCGTTGGACTGTGTCGTGTTGCGTTGGACTGTGTCTTGTTGCGTTGGACTGTGTCGTGTTGCGTTGGACTGTGTCGTGTTGCGTTGGACTGTGTCGTGTTGCGTTGGACTGTGTCGTGTTGCGTTGGACTGTGTCGTGTTGCGTTGGACTGTGTCGTGTTGCGTTGGACTGTGCAGTGTTGCGTTGGACTGTGCTGTGTTGCGTTGGACTGTGCCGTGTTGTGTTGGACTGTGCCGTGTTGTGTTGGACTGTGCCGTGTTGTGTTGGACTGTGCCGTGTTGTGTTGGACTGTGCCGTGTTGTGTTGGACTTTGCCGTGTTGTGTTGGACTTTGCCGTGCTGTGTTGGACTTTGCCGTGTTGTGTTGGACTGTGCCGTGTTGTGTTGGACTTTGCCGTGTTGTGTTGGACTGTGCTGTGTTGTGTTGGACTTTGCCGTGTTGTGTTGGACTGTGCCGTGCTGTGTTGGACTTTGCCGTGTTGTGTTGGACTGTGCCGTGTTGTGTTGGACTGTGCCGTGTTGCGTTGGACTGTGCCGTGTTGCGTTGGACTGTGCCGTGGTGCGTTGGACTGTGCCGTGGTGCGTTGGACTGTGCCGTGTTGTGTTGGACTGTGCCGTGTTGTGTTGGACTGTGCCGTGTTGTGTTGGACTTTGCCGTGCTGTGTTGGACTGTGCCGTGCTGTGTTGGACTTTGCCGTGTTGTGTTGGACTGTCCCGTGTTGTGTTGGACTGTGTCGTGTTGTGTTGGACTTTGCCGTGTTGTGTTGGACTGTCCCGTGTTGTGTTGGACTTTGCCGTGTTGCGTTGGACTGTGCTGTGTTGTGTTGGACTGTGCCGTGTTGTGTTGGACTGTGCCGTGTTGCGTTGGACTTTGCCGTGTTGCGTTGGACTGTGCTGTGTTGTGTTGGACTGTGCCGTGTTGTGTTGGACTGTGCCGTGTTGTGTTGGACTGTGCCGTGTTGTGTTGGACTGTGCCGTGTTGTGTTGGACTGTGCCGTGTTGTGTTGGACTGTGCCGTGCTGTGTTGGACTGTGCTGGGTTGCGTTGGACTGTGCCGTGTTGCGTTGGACTGTGCCGTGTTGTGTTGGACTGTGCTGGGTTGCGTTGGACTGTGCCGTGTTGTGTTGGACTGTGCCGTGTTGTGTTGGACTGTGCTGGGTTGCGTTGGACTGTGCCGTGTTGTGTTGGACTGTGCCGTGTTGTGTTGGACTGTGCCGTGTTGTGTTGGACTTTGCCGTGTTGTGTTGGACTGTGCCGATTGTGTTGGTCTTTGCCGTGTTGTGTTGGACTTTGCCGTGTTGTGTTGGACTTTGCCGTGTTGTGTTGGACTTTGCCGTGCTGTGTTGGACTTTGCCGTGCTGTGTTGGACTGTGTCGTGTTGTGTTGGACTTTGTCGTGTTGTGTTGGACTGTGCCGATTGTGTTGGTCTTTGCCGTGTTGTGTTGGACTTTGCCGTGTTGTGTTGGACTTTGCCGTGTTGTGTTGGACTTTGCCGTGTTGTGTTGGACTTTGCCGTGTTGTGTTGGACTTTGCCGTGCTGTGTTGGACTGTGCTGGGTTGCGTTGGACTGTGCTGGGTTGTGTTGGACTGTGCCGATTGTGTTGGTCTTTGCCGTGTTGTGTTGGACTTTGCCGTGTTGTGTTGGACTTTGCCGTGTTGTGTTGGACTTTGCCGTGCTGTGTTGGACTTTGCCGTGCTGTGTTGGACTGTGCTGGGTTGCGTTGGACTTTGCTGTGTTGCGTTGGACTTTGCCGTGCTGTGTTGGACTTTGCCGTGCTGTGTTGGACTGTGCCGTGTTGCATTGGACTTTGCCGTGCTGTGTTGGACTGTGCCGTGCTGTGTTGGACTGCGCGGTGCTGTGTTGGACTGTGCAGTGTTGCGTTGGACTGTGCAGTGTTGCGTTGGACTGTGCCGTGCTGTGTTGGACTTTGCCGTGCTGTGTTGGACTGTGCCGTGCTGTGTTGGACTGTGCCGTGCTGTGTTGGACTGTGCCGTGCTGTGTTGGACTTTGCCGTGCTGTGTTGGACTTTGCCGTGTTGTGTTGGACTTTGCCGTGTTGTGTTGGACTGTGCTGGGTTGCGTTGGACTTTGCTGTGTTGCGTTGGACTTTGCCGTGCTGTGTTGGACTGTGCTGGGTTGCATTGGACTTTGCCGTGCTGTGTTGGACTGTGCCGTGCTGTGTTGGACTTTGCCGTGCTGAGTTGGACTGTGCCGTGTTGCGTTGGACTTTGCCGTGCTGTGTTGGACTTTGCCGTGCTGTGTTGGACTGTGCTGGGTTGCGTTGGACTGTGCCGTGTTGCGTTGGACTGTGCCGTGTTGCGTTGGACTTTGCCGGGTTGCGTTGGACTGTGCCGTGTTGCGTTGGACTGTGCCGTGTTGCGTTGGACTGTGCCGTGTTGCGTTGGACTGTGCCGTGTTGCGTTGGACTGTGCCGTGTTGCGTTGGACTGTGCCGTGTTGCGTTGGACTGTGCCGTGTTGCGTTGGACTTTGCCGTGCTGTGTTGGACTGTGCCGTGTTGCGTTGGACTGTGCTGTGTTGTGTTGGACTGTGCCGTGTTGCGTTGGACTGTGCCGTGTTGCGTTGGACTGTGCCGTGTTGTGTTGGACTGTGCCGTGTTGTGTTGGACTGTGCCGTGTTGAGTTGGACTGTGCCGTGTTCTCTTTCATTACAGAAGCAGCTCCTGCTGTCAAGTTAAAGTCTGTTAGTTTTAATAACCCAAGTGTTTCCACTTGCAAATTATAACTGTCTGCATAAACTGGCCTATTGAGTTTATTTGACACCTCGAGGGGAAGAGTATTCCAGATCAGTGACATTTTCAAATTGCAAGAGATACAATAATTGGTTTATGAAAGACCTTTAACAGAGCATGTGTCTTTCAAAACAAAAAATACAAATTGCTTTTTTTCAAAGGCACAAATCTGCCTCTCCACAAAATCTCCTTACATTGGAGATGTTGCTGAGGTCTTACAGGAGTAAATGTGCTGGGGGAGTTGGCTGGCGCACCGTCTGGGAGGGTAGCTTCAGGCATTCAGCAAAGTTAAAATGCCTGATGTCCTGCTCACTCATTGTGCTGGGTTTAAGGAGATCGCTCAGCAATCGGTGTTGCGGGTACATGCGGCTTGCAGAGTTATTCCCAGTCAAGCTGCAAGCTGAGCGAAAGGAACTGGGACAGGGTGAACACTGTGGTTGAAGACATGTGCCTGCCTGCGGCTCCTGTTGGTGGTTTGTGTGCACAGACTTGTGGCTCACCCAGAGCATTGTACTGTTTCCCCTGGGGTGGACGTGGACACTTGCTGACCAGGCCTATATGTAAAATATGGAACAATGCGTTCATGATCACCCGTGGAGCTAAACCCCTCACCTGAACAACAGCCTTGAGCAGAGAGCAGGAAGAAACAGGACAGAATTTTTTTTTTAAATTGCTGGAAATCTGGCATAAAAACAGAACATGCTGGAGGACACCCATGCATTCGCAGAAGGTGCATCACCTATCTCTTTATCTCCTCCCTCCTCACTGCCCAAGGCCCCAAACACTCCTTCCAGGTGAAGCAGCGTTTCACTTGTACCTCCTTTAACTTGGCCGACTGTATTCGCCGCACCCAGTGAGGTCTCCTCGACTTTGGGCCGACTAAACACAGACTGGGTGACCGCTTTGCAGAACACCCTCCTGCAGTCCGCAAGCACGATGCCGACCTCCCTGTCGCTTGCCTCAGGTCCACATGCCACCCTTGCCCTGCTGCAATGTTCCAGTGAAGCCCAGTGCAAACTGGATGAACATCTCTCGATTAGGCACTTTACAGCTTCCTGCACTCACCATTGAGCTCACCAACTTCGGACTGTGAGCTTTCCCCTCCATCTTGTCCTCTTTATTTTAAATCCAATATGTGTCCCAGCGCAACCCCCCCCACCACCCCCCACCGCATAACCCCCCCCCCCCCCCCACCCCCCCACATACACTTCCTGACAGGGCCACCCGTCATTATTTTCACAGAGCTCTGATCTTTGTTCTGCTATTAACACATTCTGCCATTGTACCTTTATGCCACTATCAGCACTGTCTACAGTCCTTAACACTGCCATTAACACTTATTTGTCCAACCCAATTGTCGACTCTTTCCTCAGCTCCCTCTTATTGCTGACCTATTTGGCTCCACTCCATCTCTTTTTAAACAATTTTCCTGATTAAGGGGCAATTTAGCATGGCCAATCCACCTAACCTACACATCTTTGGGTTGTGGGGGTGAGACCCACGCAGACGCGGGGAGAATGTGCAAACTCCACACGGACAGTGACCCGGGGCCGGGATCGAATCCGGGTCCTTGGCGCCGTGAGCCAGCATTGTTAACCACTGCACTACCGTGTTGCCCCTCCCCATCTCTAACAATATCAAATCCATCACATTCCCCCCTCTCTTTAGCTCTGAAGAAGAGTCGCACGGACTCGAAACATTAACTCTCTCCACAGGCGGAGCGTTTTTCCAGCACTTTCTGTTTTTATTTCGGAAAAAAAAAAAAATACTTTGAGAACAGTTCCTGAAAACTTATGTCCTAACTTTAGTGATGCCAGAAAAGAGTTTGGCTTTGTGGCTCTTCCTGATTTCTGTTCATTGAGCTGGTCCCCTCACAGCGGCTGGTGTGGCAGTGTGGTGAAGGTCGATTGATATTTATTGATTGTTTTCCTCTCTTCTCCTTGCAGGTGTCCAGCCATTCTCCCATCCCGGTCCAAGCATTTCCATGCACACTCTTGAAACTATTACTGAAGAATCTATGCATTTTGAGGATAGAACTTGCACTGACTCCCAGCAGATGTCTTCATCTACTGTGAGCAGCTCCAGAGAAGAAACCACCAACTCAGAAGAACGTCTCGTTACAGAAAGCAGCCCGTCACCACCGAAAGCCAAGAAAGTCCCTACCAATAATAACCGAGCAATAAAGGTCCCAGAGGCATCTCTTCATGAGGAAAAATTGGGAAATGGAGCTGTTTGCATGGGCACGGATCTCCTCATAGGCAGCATCAAGCAAAAGGAGACCCTTCACGCTGACATCTGTGTTACATCAAATCTCCATGAAGATTCTCAGGATGATGATAAAGCTTCCCATTTTTCTGATGGCAACACAAACTCATGCACTCCCATCAATCACTTCACAACCCCAATGAGCTCTTCTCAAAACCCAAAAGGCCAGGACAAGGAAAGAGCTGGCCTCCTCATTGACAATCTGGCTGAGCTCGATGATTTACCCGCAGGAGCCTCAGCCAATAATCCTGTTCAGGGAGCATCTGGTGACAGATTGGACGGCAGCGAGCTAGACGAGTCTCAGAAAGGCCCTATGAGTGACTTATTCCCCAGTTCTTCACCACAAGCGGCTCAAAGCAGGTGTGACAAAAGTAGCCCTGGTTGTCAAGTGAGGAACAGTGTTCACCCTGACATGGTGTGGAGCGTTAGTTGTGATGGGCGTGTGATGGAAAGTCAACAGCCATTGTTGATGACTCCTATCCAACTATGTGCATCTCCAGTGCCTGCAGTGTCATCAGACGTGACCATAAATGATAGAATCTGGTGTAAATTGGATTCTGGGAACCACAGGGATAGCATGTCCTCATCATCCAGTATGTCATCAAATGACACGGTCATTGACTTGTCGCTGCCCAATTTGGCTCGGAAGAGTTTATCTGACCTCAGCAGCAGGCAGAACGAAACTTTGGAAGGGCTTTTGATAGATAAACGGATAAGACCTCGATCAGCTACAAATGGTCATGAAATGCTCACTAAAGTTAGCAAAAGCAAGTCTAATCCCAATTTAAGATCTGATGGCGACCAGCAACAAGTTGATGACTTTCCACCAAAGCCTTTGGCTAAATCATCACCAATTCCCTGCCAGTCAAGCTCAAGGCGACACACCTGGAGTAGACTGTACATGGAAAGCCTCAAACAGTCTTCCCCAACTCTAAAATCAATAACGCAAAGCAAAAAGGTAGCAGATAGTCCTAGCATATCAAAAAGCCTAGGTGACCTGACTTCCGATGATATCGTGCCCAGCTTTGACAGCAAGTACAAGAGCATCAGCCGGAACTTTATCACAAGGCCCATGCGGGAGCAACGCCGGGCAGCCGGGCTGAGGAGACTTGTCCAGGACAATTTGACAGAGCAGCTGAAGAGGATCACAAGCTTCGAGCGGGAGAACGACATCACTTCTCCCACCGCCGATCAGTCTCCAGAGAGTGACGAAACCAGCCCACTCGTCCTGCGCAGATCTTCGTCGCGGAGCCAAAGCCGGGTGCGGTACATCGCAAACCGGGCGAAGCAAGCACAGGAGCGGCAGCGGCTGTGGAACCTGGGGCACAGCAACCCGTCCAGCGTGCTGGAAGAGAGGGGCAACCCGGAGGGGGCCTGCTCTGACCCCAGGAGCATTTGCACGGACTTAGCCTTGCCCTGCCAAGTCACAGAGGAAGTCAAGGTCCCGCAAACCACTGGCACCGAGGCGGAAGTCTTCTTCATGCTCAAACTTTAAGACCCGTTGCAAGGAGAACTTACTGAGGGCAAAGAAACGGAATTGCCAACGGGCTTCAGGAATGATCATGAGATGTTTCACTCCAAGAGTGGCACTGAGGGCAACAACCTTAGGAATGGGTCCAACTTTAAAAAAGCTGGAAGTTGTACTTATTTATTAATGTTGCACTTCCCGTGTGCCATACTTTGCACAGATCATGCTGTTTGCACTGCGATTTGAAACCTTTTACAATACGAGTGCAAATTGGTGCAGAATCGAGCACTAAATATTGCACAAAAAGAGCAAAGGGAGAGAGGAGAGTGAGAGTTAGCGAGAGACGGAAAATAAACTCAGTTCCTCAGCGCTTGTGAGAAACTATGTCTTCCTCCTCTAGGTGGGAACGTAAAACATGTGGCAGCGTTGTGTAATATCTAATACTACTCATTTCGAGTCGAAGATCAGGCAAACGTGTCTCCAATTCCTCAGCATTGTCATCGAATTTGAGGCCCCTATTGGGAGACATCTACAGCAGTGAAATGTCGGAATTATTTTTTAAAACGGTGTGTGTGTGTGTGTGTGTGTGTAAAGATAAAATTGCACGATTATATTGATTTTATTTAAAATAGAATTATTTTAGATTGTTTCAAAAGGAATATCACCAAAAACATTGAGAAAAGGTTCTGCTGTGCATTTAATAAATGTGCAGCAGTGTGTATGAATTGTACTTTCCCAAAATAGCTCTGATCAATTTTTTTTAATGTGTTGCATGTTTTTTAATGTTTGATTTGTGATTTTAATATACAGTATGACTTCCAAAGTGTAGATTTAAATTCCATCCACAAATTGTACCCAGGGCAGTTGCTCTGGATGCGATGATTATTGTACTAACCCAGTCCGCAGCCAGCTGTAACTATACGAATGTTCTCAGGAGGTACATCAGGTTAATATTCAGTTGTTTGAAGCTGGGCGGCATGGTGACGCAGTGGTTCGCACTGCTGCCTCACGGCGCCGAGGACCCGGGTTCGATCGCACCCCTGGGTCACTGTCCGTGTGGAGTTTGCGAATTCTCCCTGTGTCTGCGTGGGTCTCACCCCCACAACCCAAACTAGTGCAGGGTAGGTGGATTGGCCACGCTAAATTGCCCCTTAATTGGGAAAAAAATAAATAATTGGTTACTCTGAATTTATACGAAGAAAAAAAAGTTGTTTGAAGCTTCCTGGAGGCCTAGTGGACAAAGGCTCCTTCCAGCCACCCAGAGCAGGTCAGCCAAGGTTCGAACCTTGGCCTGTGCTGGGTGAGCTGATGTCAAATTGGGCTGCATGTTTTGGCAAAATAAATTGCTCTTCTGGGCTCCGGAGGACAGAAATCAGCCCCTGATCACTCTACATCGTAGCGAGTTCATACGTGCCTAGGTGTGGACATTGGGACACTGAGGAAGAGAATTGCAGATTTCCGCTACCCTTTGTGTGAAGATGTGCTTCCTGGCTTCAAGCCCGAATGGCCTGCTTCTAAATTTAAGGTTATGTCCCCTTGTACCGGACCTCTTCACAAGACTTCCTCTCCATCTACCCTCCTTTTAAACAACTTGATCAGGTCGCTCCTTTCTCTAGAGAACACAAGTCTGAACTAAGCAGTGACCCACTCCACGACGTCATCAAGGACAGATGCTTGGGTGAGGTAGCAGAAAGAGATTTACCCTCACAAAGGGATCAGTGATCCCGAGTTCCTCTGGGTTTCTCAATCTGCTGTCAGAACTTTAACATGAGACTGATGGTAGCATCATGGAAATGGCATAGACCCAGTTACGTGAGGCCGCCATCACCTCTGCCACTTTATAAGTTGCCTTGCAAAGTCAAAGACCCAATTGTCCCTTATAAAGTAAATGGCTGGTCAGGGGCGGGGACCCTGTAGACACCTCTAGCCCAGGACGGGGACCCATTGCACGCTGAGCATGATTAACCTGTGGTAGTCACACAACACAAGGATAATGGAGGCATTGGCTAAGCAAATTTATCATTGAACCGACAACAGAACTCAGTCTGGAGATGAGGAAACGTTCCTACGATGGAGAGCTTTGGCATTCTTCCCTGTTTTTCCATATTCCTTTTGCCATTTCAGTCTCCTGAGCAAGGCTGTGCCTAATGGGTTGCCTGTCCAATGCTCACTTCATCGCTCAGCACAGTTACATCAGTTCAATGGCCTATTATCCTGTTTGATCCAGCAGTGGACACAACAACAACAAAAGCAATCACTTACGTTTATAAAATGCCGTTAAAACTGAAACATCCCAAGGCACTTAAAAAGGACCGTTAACAGACAAAATCTGTCACTGAGCCAGGTAAGAACATACTGGGATATGTGTCCAAAGATTGGTGAAGGAGCTCAGCTTTAACGAGCATCATAAGGGTGGTTAAGGACAGAAATCTCAGAGCTAAGGGCCCTGGAGCCTGAACAGGGGCTGTCAATGGTGGAGTGCTGAAAATTGAGAATGCTCAGGAGGCCAGAAAGGGAGGGATACAGGGAGGTTTTTGCAGCTGAAGAACATTGCATTAAGGGAGACGGCAAGCCAATAATCACCTCAGGAAATGAGAAAAAGAACATAGTGGTGAACGTTACGTAGAATTATATTACATGGAATGTAGAGTATAGAGCAGGCCATTGACCCCAACTGGTCTATGCCAGTGTGTTTATGCCCCATCACCAATCTTACACCCTACCTGCCTATCTCTTTCCCCTTCATCTGTTTATCTAGCTTCTCTTTGATTGTATCTACTGCATGCTGTGTGCTTCAGCCACTCCCTGTGGTGGCAAGCTCCACATTCGAATTACTCATCGGGAAAGACATTTTCTTATGAATTCTTTATTGAATTTATTAGTCACTCTTTTACATTTATTGCCGCGAGGTGTGGTCTCCCCTTCAAGCAGAAACATCTGTAAATCCCTTTATAGAATTTTATCTGTTGGACCCTGTCATAATTGTAAAGGCTTCTGTCAGGTCAAACCCCCCCAGGCTTCTCCTTTTTAGAGAGAAGAACACCAGCTTGGTTAACCTTCCCTGGCGGTCTTAACCCCTCGGTTCTGGTATCATCCAAGTTTCGTTGTTGTCGCTTAGTTTGCAGTAACGCAGCAGGAGGGAGGCAGTATCCTTACTAATTGCTCTCATCAGCTCCCTGTCCAAATATCTCTCGGGCGCCCAGAGGAACTGCAAAAGAAAACCTATGCCGTGCGTTCTACCACTGACAGATCTCTTAACTGGTGTGAGAATTGAACTTCGCAGTTCAATGAGAATTGATTTAATTTTGTTTCGAATGGACGAGCCAAACAGTAGGGATCAGAAAGTTAAACAGTAACACTTTAATATTTCATACATGTTTTACCACTTATTCCAAGAACTTTTGCCTCTGATTTTTATTTTTATTTTATTTTACGAACTGTGAACCTTTCAAATAGATCACCTTGCACTGCCCCCCCCCCCCCCCCCTTGCATGATGTATTATTTCAACCAGAGATATTCTACATGTTGTTGATATTTAAGCTTTTCACAAATAAAATGCAAAGGAGCCAAGTTTTAGGACTGAAATATATCCTGGGAACATGTTTGATTTTAGTTGTTTTATTATTAATTGTCTGATCAAAAGTAATAATTAAATGTTTCAGGTTGTGAAATGAAAATGTTTTGTTTCCAGATACCTTGGATGTAATATTTCAATCGATGCACAGTATCTTCCATGTACATTATTGAGAATCATGAATGTGTTATGTCCACATGGCAAAAAAAATACAGAATACAAATATGTAACTTCCTACCACTTTGATAATTCTGCAGCAGCTATCTGCGATTTTAAACACCATTTGTAATTAAACTATTATACCAAGCGAATAAAATGCAATGGAGTTTGTTGTCATTGTTCTTATTTTGGTTTGTCACTCCTCCCCCACCATGCCATGCACCCCATCCAGTCTGACCAATAATAATATAATAATCTTTATTGTCACAAGTAGGCTTACATTAACACTGCAATGAAGTTACTGTGAAAATCCCCTCGTCGCCACATTCCGGCGCCTGTTCGGGTACACGGAGGGAGAATTCAGAATGTCCAAATCACCCAACAAGCACGTCTTTCAGAAATTATGGGAGGAAACTGGAGCACTCGGAGGAAACCCACGCAGACAAGGGGAGAACGTGCAGACTCCACACAGTGACCCAAGCCGGGAATTGAACCTGGGACCCTGGCACTGTGAAGCAACAGTGCCAACCACTGTGCTACTGATGCCAGAATACCTGACATTTAACAGAGTTACTGGCCAGCTTCTAATGAGTTTCAGAAATGTCACCTCTGTTGATCTGTAGTGCAACACCGTGCTACAGCAATATTGTAAAATACTGCTTCTGCAATATTGTGGAACAGTACTCCCAACTATTTTTGTATGGTCACCCATGCCTGCCATGGGACAATTTTCACCATCTCCCGAGCTGGGAACCCCAGCGCATTGCTGTAGATTTTTTTTTGTGGTTTATCAGTTCAGTGACCTATGCCACAGGAAGTAGCCTAAGGCTGTCAACAGCAACAACTGTATTAATATAGTGTTTTCCGCATTGCAAAGGCCCCAAGGCACTTCACAGGGTAGTAATCAAACGATTTGCAACTGAGCCACATAAAGAGGTATTGGGACTGATGTCCAAAATCTTGGCCAGTGAGATCGGGTTTAAGGAGTGTGTTAAAGGAGAAGGGCAAAGCGGGGGGGCAGAATTCCAGAATTTGAGGCCTTGCAGTTCTGGGATGTGGGCGTTGCTGACTAGACCACCAATTATTGCCCATTCTTTTTTTTTTAATAAACATTTTATTGAGGTATTTTTTGGTTTTACAGCGACAACAAAATAAACAATATATATGAATCTATAAACATAGTGCAAAAGCCGTCTTCCTCCTTTAAAGGTCCCACCTTTATTAACCCCCTACTTTAAGCGAAACTAACGCCCCCCCCCCCCCACCCCCTTCCCCCTTTCTGCTGACGATTAATTTTCCGCAAAGAAGTCAAAGAACAGTTGCCACCTCCGAGCGAACCCTAACAGTGACCCTCTCAAGGCGAACTTGATTTTCTCCAAACAGAGAAAGCTAGCCATGTCCGATAGCCAGGTCTCCAACTTTGGGGGCTTTGGGTCCCTCCAAGCTAATAATATCCGTCTCCGGGCTACCAGGGAAGCAAAGGTCAGAACGTCTGCCTCTTTCTCCTCCTGGATTCCTGGACACTTCCGACACTCTGAAAATCGCCACCTCTGGACTCGGTGCCACCCTTGTTTTTAACACCATGGACATGACATCTGCAAACCCTTGCCAAAATCCCATAAGCTTTGGACATGTCCAGAATATATGGACATGGTTCGCTGGTCCTCCCCCATACCTTGCGCACCTATCTTCTACCGCAAAGAACCTGCTCATCCGGGCCACTGTCATGTGAGCCCGGTGAACGACCTTGAATTGTATCAGGCGGAGCCTGGCACATGTTGCGGACGCGCTGACTCTACTCAATGCGTCCACCCAGAGACCATCCTCTATCTCTCCTCCCAGCTCCTTTTCCCACTTGCGCTTCAGCTTCCCAGTCTGCGTCTCCTCTGACCCCACAAGTTCCTTGTAAATGTCCGAAACCCTCCCTTCTCCCACCCACATTCTGGAAACTAGCCTGTCCTGTATCCCCCTTGGCAGTAGAAGCGGGAAGATTGAAACCTGCCTGCTAGGAAATCCCGCACCTGCAGGTACCTGAATCTGTTTCCCCTCGCCAATCCAAATTTCTCCTCCAGGTCCCTCAAGCTAGGAAAGCTCCCATCTATAAACATATCCCCCATCCTCTCAATCCCTGCTCTCTGCCATCTCCGAGACCCCCTGTCCATCCTTCCCGGGGCAATCTGGTGATTATTACAGATTGTAGACCAAACCGATGCTCCCTCTGCTCCCACATGCCTCCTCCATTGTCCCCAGACTCTCAGGGCTGCCACCACCAGGCGGCTGGTGGAGTACCGTGTCAGCGGGAATAGCAGAGGCGCAGTTATCAAAGCCCCTAAGCTGGTGCCCTTACATGAAGCCGCCTCCATACGTTCCCATGCCGACCCTCCCCCACCACCCACTTCCTGATTATGGCTATATTTGCCGCCAAGTAGTAGTTACTGAAGTTTGGTAGCACCTGCCCGCCCTCTACGCGACTCTGTTCAAGCATCCCCCATCTTACTCGCCCATATAAAGCCAGTGATCACTTTGTTGACCCATTTAAAAAAGGACCGCGGAATAAAGATGGGGAGACACTGGAACACAAACAGGAATCTCGGGAGGACCGTCATCTTCACCATCTGGACCCTCCCAGCTAGTGACAACGAGAGCACGTCCCACCTCCGAAATTGTCCTTCATTTGGTCTACTAGTTGGGCTAGATTTAGCTTGTGCAGCCGTTCCCATTCCCGCGCCACTTGGATGCCTAGATACCTAAAGCTTCCCCCTACCACTCTCAACGGAAGTTCCCCCAGTCGCCTCTCCTGTCCCCTCACCTGGGCTGCAAACATCTCACTTTTCCCCATATTTCGTTTATACCCCGAAAACCGACTAAATTCCCCCAGAATCCTCACAATTTCTTCCATCCCCTCTATTGGATCTGATACATACAGGAGCAGGTTGTCTGCGTAAAGTGTAACTCTGTGCTCCACCCCCTTCCCCCTGGACTAGCCCCCTCCAGCCCCATGAAGCTCTCAGTGCAATTGCTAGCGGCTCTATGGCTAATGTGAGCAACAGTGGGGAGAGGCGGCACCCCTGTCTCATCCCCCGATGCAGCCTAAAATAGTCCGATGTTGTCCTATTCATCCGTACGCTCGCCACAGGAGCCTGATACAGCAACCTGACCCAGTCAATAAAGCCCCGCCCAAATCCGAACTGTCCCAGTACCTCCTACAGATAATCGCATTCTACTCGATCAAAGGCCTTCTCTGTGTCCATTGCGGCCATTACCTCCACCTCCCTACCTTCTGGGGGCATCATGATCACGTTTAATAGCCTTACATTGGCCACCAACTGCCTTCCCTTAACAAACCCCGTCTGGTCCTCCCCAATAACGTCCGGAACACAATCCTCAATCCCAGAGGACAAAGTTTTGGCCTGCAGTTTGGCATCCACATTCAATAGGGATATTGGCCTGTTGGACCCACACAGCTCTGGGTTCTTGTCCCGCTTCAGGATCAGCGAAATCGTGGCCTTGACATCGTCGGGGGAAGCACCTCTCTCCCTTGCCTCATTGAATGTCCTCATCAACAACGGCCCCCATAGTGAGAGTAGTGAGGCCGTGGAATGCCCTACCTGCTACAGTAGTGAACTCGCCAACATTAAGGGCATTTAAAAGTTTATTGGATAAACATATGGATGATAATGGTATAGTGTAGGTTAGATGGCTTTTGTTTCGGTGCAACATCGTGGGCCGAAGGGCCTGTACTGCGCTGTATTGTTCTATGTTCTATGTTCTATATCCCAGAGAACCTTTTATAGAACTCCACTGGGTACCCGTCCGGCCCTGGGGCTTTACCCAACTGCATGGCCTTCAGACCCTCCACTATCTCTTCCATTCCGATTGGGGCCCCCAGCCCTTCTACCAGCTCCCCGTCCACCTTCGGGAAATTCAGCCCCCCGAGGAAGTGCCTCATCCCCTCCGGCCCTGTTCGGGGTTCCGACCCATACAGCCTACTGTAAAACTCCTTAACACCTTATTAACCCCTGCTGATTCTCCAACCAGGTTCCCATTTCCATCCTTTACTTTCCCTATCTCCCTGGCTGCCTCCCTCTTTCTAAGCTGCCGTGCAAGCATTCTGCTGGCCTTCTCTCCATGCTCATAGATCGCCCCCCTCGCCTTTCTCAGCTGCTCCACCGCCCTCCCTGTGGTTAACAGGCTGAATCCGCCTGTAGCCTCTATCGTTCCCTTATAGGTCCTTGCCCATTCCTTTTTAATAAATTTAGAGTACCCAATTCATTTTTTCCATTTAAGGACAATTTAGCGCGGCCAATCCACCTTCCCTGCACATCTTTGGGATGTGGGGGCGAAACCCACACAGACATGGGGAGAATATGCAAACGCTACACAGCACGGTAGGGAAGCACAGTAGCACAAGTGGATTGCACTGTGGCTTAACAGCACCAGGGTCCCAGGTTCGATTCCCCGCTGGGTCACTGTGCGGAGTCTGCACGTTCTCCCCGTGTCTGCGTAGGTTTCCTCCGGGTGCTCCGGTTTCCTCCCACAGTCCAAAGACGTGCAGGTTAGGTGGATTGGCCATGATAAATTGCCCTTAGTGACCAAAAAGGTTAGGAGGGGTTATTGGGTTACGGGGATAGGGTGGATGTGAGGGCTTAAGTGGGTCGGTGCAGACTCGATGGGCCGAATGGCCTCCTTCTGCACTGTATGTTCTATGTACACGGACAGTGACCCAGAGCCGGGATCGAACCTGGGACCTCGGCGCCATGAGGCAGCAGTGCTAACCACTGCGCTACCGTGCTGCCCCAATTTTTGCCCATTCCTAATTGCCTTTGAGATGGCGGTGGTGAGCTGCCTTCTTGAACCGTGCGGTCCCTGGAATGTAGGTACACCCAAATTAATTTTAACCCTGCAACAGTGAAGAAACGGCCAATATATTTCCAAGTCGGGGTGGTGCGTGGCTTAGAGGGAAACTTCCAGGTGGCAGTGTGTCCCAGGTGTCTGTTGTCCTTGTCCTTCTAGATGGTAGCAATCGTGGGTTTGGAAGATGCTCCCTGAGCAACTTTAAGTGAGTCCCTGCAGTGCATCTGAAGGCACGGTCGCCACTGGCAGGGCAATGAAAGCCAGGGATGCTTATTGCAGTTAATAATTAAAAATTGGAAGAATGCAGATAATTTGGGGTGAGGGCCGGGGGTGGGGGCGGGCGGTTATTGTAGGGTTAGAGGAGGTTGGAGAGATAGGAAACGAGAGGTGGGCCATGGAGGAATTTGCAAAAAGGACTGAGTTTTATTCAACTCAAGTAATACTGTACTGTTAGACTACAATAGGCAAAGACCAATATTGTAATGCTGTAAAAACTTGCAATAAAACCAAAACTCTTCTGCCACGGTAACACCAGGATCACTTGTAGGTTCTGAAGAGTCTTATTCGACTCAAAATGTTGACTTTGTCTCTCTCTCCACAAATATTGCCAGACCTGCTGAGTATTTCCAGCACGATTTACTTTTTATCCCTGTAATTATTCCTGGGGTCTGAAATTTGAGGTGCTAAACTGTACCCTGTGCCACCACTAGAATATTGCACCATGGTAGCCAGCAACTTTGGTATGTTAATTGCATTGTCCATTGACAGCCCATTGCTCAACACTGTTATTGTGATGGGTGGAATCTTCCCCTCTCGCCAGTGATGGCATCATGGCAGGCGGGGGTGGGGGGGCCATAAGATTTGGCGAGAGTCAGAAAATCAGCTTCCAGCTGGACAAAAATTAGTTCGGAATCTTGCTCTGCCAGCTTTCATGGCAGGTTAATGCTGGCCCATTTTCCCTCTGATCCCCTTTTGTGTCTGATGAATATTCATTACCAGGCCAACAGACCAGAATCTTGCTTCCCGGTCAAATCTTTCACCCCGCCAGTGGGAATTTAGAACATTCTGTTTCCCAACTCGACATCAGTGGTATGCACCTGGATGTTACCCAGGACTTACTGGGCACTTGATGCTGCCTTATGCATTCTTGAAGACCGCTGTCATTTGCTGGGAGATGCCAATGCAGGAGATGGTATGCATACACAAAGTGGGGGTGGAAGGCTGTAAGAGGGGAATAGACTGCATGAAGGGATGGTGGAAAGCACGAGAGGCAAGATGGAAGGTACAGAGGGAGGACGAAAGACATGAAGTTGGAATGGAAGGTACAAAGTACAGAGGTGCTGTGGAAGCCTACAAGGGGCGTGGAGTCTCTGAGGAAGGGGAGCTGAGGGTTCTATCGGGTGGGGACTTGAAGGCAAGAGAAGGCCATACGAAGGTTGATGGTTGCAGGACTCTGGATGACCTGCTTGGGGGTTGGGGGGGGGGGGGGGTCAACGGTCATTGAGGAGAAAGTAAAGGTCACACTGGGTGGGTTAATGTTGATAGGGGAAGTTGATGTTGATGGGTTAAGAGTTGATGATGCGACTTCCGGTTGGGGCGATGCGGAGCTAAGCCGCACATTTCGGCAGCTCCCGCTATCACGGACTTTTGGGCTCTCCAGAGGAGCCCCAACGGAAATTTTTTGATTGAATCCTGTGGGGGAAGGTGAAGTAAGGTCCCCCTTACGTTGTATGGCAGGGATTAGCGGTGGAGCGTCGGAGAAAAAGGCTTTGGAGCAGCGGCAAAAGTGAGGGGGAAAAAACAAGATGGCGGAGGGTGGAGATCGAGCAGCATGGGGGCCGGACCAGCAGGAATTCCTCAGGCGCTGTGTGGAGGAGCTTAAAAAGGAGGTGCTGGCGCCAATGCTGTTGGCGATCGAGGGGCTGAAGGAGACCCAGAAGGCCTAGGCGGAGGAGCTCCGTGAGGTGAGGGATAAAACTAATGAGAACGAGGACGAGATCCTGGGCCTGGCGGTAAAAATAGAGGCGCACGAGGCAGTGCACAGGAGGTGGGCAGAGAGAATTGAGGTCCTGGAGAACAGGTCGAGGAGGAAGAACCTCCGGATTCTGGGTCTTCCTGAAGGAGTGGAGGGAGCTGATGCCGGGGCGTACGTGAGCACGATGCTCCATTCGCTGATGGGTGCGGAGGTCTCTCCGAGCCCCCTGGAGCTGGAAGGAGCTCATCGGGTCCTGGCGAGGAGACCCAGGGCTGATGAGCCGCCAAGGGCGATAGTGGCAAGGTTCCATCGCTTCGCGGACAAAGAAAGTGTCCTGAGATGGGCCAAGAAGGTGCGGAGCAGTAGATGGGAGAATGCGGTGATCCGAGTCTACCAGGACTGGAGTGCGGAGGTGGCAAAGAGGAGAGCTGGCTTCAACCGGGCCAAGGCGGTGCTGCACAAAAAAAGAGTCAGGTTCGGAATGCTGCCGCCTGCGCGACTGTGGGTCACTTATCAGGACCGACACCACTATTTCGAAACACCAGAAGAGGCTTGGACCTTTATCCAAACGGAAAAATTGGACTCGAACTGAGGGGCTGTGGTTGTGGGGGAGATGTTGACTGTATATGGGGTTGTAAATATGGGTAAAGAATGTTTCATGGGTGGGATGATGGAGGGGATGTGGGAAGAGTTCTTGTTAAATTTTTTTTCTGTTGACGAGATGGTGGGAAATGTGGGCGTCGGTGCTGGAGTGTTGAGGTGCCATTTATTCTGAGCCATTTGCCATTGGCTGCACTCTGAGTTAGAGATGAAGGGAGGGAGGGGGATGGATACCTACGAGGGGCAAACTGGTGAATGGCGGCCAACTTGTGACTGCAAACCTCCATCTTACTGGGGAAATGGTCATGCCTGACAAGGGCTCAGGTAGTCTTTCCATTGTGACAAGGCAAAGGTCCCTCTATAGAGGCCAGTGGGAAGCAAGCGGAATATTGTGAGAGGGAGACTTCTTGCATATGGCTCTCACCAAAGAGCGATGTCTCCACCCACATCCATGTAGTAAAGGGAAGATTCCCACCTTGGCCGCCAGGGTGCCCGTCACCTCGAAGGAGTGGAGTGCAGACGACCATTACGGCAACTAGCAACAAGAATGAACCCAGGAGACTTCATTGCAGTACAAGTGACCATATATCTACAATTGTCAACACTATATACAATGATTGTACATCCATGCCACCAGTTTGCATTCAGAATGTCTTCATTTTTTCTTGCTCCGTGACTTCCAATAACTGCAGCACAGTTGGAGGCAGCCTGCTGACTGCTGTGCTCTGTTGTCTCAGATGAGTTTGTTGGATGTTCTCTGGAGGTCTGGAGGGCCCCAGCCTGCGAAGGGCTCCCTGCTATGGGGTAGGTGCGTCCTCTTCGGCCTGACCAGATGGAGTTGGGGGGACCACTCGCAGAGGGGATTTGGAGCAACATGACACTATTGTACTGGCCTGGCTGGATTGCCCCGGGGTGTCTGACTGACATCGATTCTATCTTTGGGTGCCGTGGGCCCCTCTCTGACTCTTGGAGGAAGGTCGAGGTGCCAGCCCCTTCTCGTCACTGCGGAAGCACATGGTTAGAGTGGTGATGTACACATCCAGAACACAAAGCTGGCAGAAACAGCTGGAGCTGGTCTCCAAGGTGGCCGCCGTCCTCCCTATGGAGACTTCAATGCACTTGCGTGCCGGAGCCACAACATCAGAGAGCACACAGATGGGCTCCCTCTCTCGTGCCATGCTGTTGACAGTCTCTGGCACATCTACCTGATGTTCCCCATGTATCCTAGGGGCCGATTGCAGAGGCTTGTCAACTGACTCAGACTTTGCAAGTTGCTTGGTCTCCATCAGTCCTTCGAGTACCAGAAACCTCGGCTGTTACTACCTCCGCCTGCTGTGGACATATGTCAGTGAACTCTGACCCACTAATGTGTGTTTCTGCATTGGTGGAAGGTGCAGGTAAAGAGTCAAGAGTCCTGCTCTTTTCCCAAACGCCTTTATTTTCCTTGAACACCGTCCGTGCAAGACTCTGTCACCACCACAAGTGCCACCTGCAACCCCTTTACGTATCAGCATCAATTATTGGATACTTAACATCAATTTAACATGTAATTGGAATGTCTCTTAACCCATTCCTAACACGGTGAATCCTGTGATGGCTCTACACGTGAGAAATCCCCTTCTCCCGAGGAGGCCGAGGGCTTTCTTCTGTGGAGGCCGCTGCCCACTCCCCCCTCCCCACCCCTTCCTGCTGGCACCTGGAATGGAGAAAAGAGGGAATGAGTGGCTGCTTAGGCTGGCTCAAACATGATACACATCGCCCAAGTTCATTTTCAAAACTCTCTGTACAATGGATGCTTCCTCACTGGGTTCCTGGGCGAGGCCGAGCTCGCCCTCAGCTCGGGTGCGGTCTGCACCCTCTCCTGCCAGATCTGCAGCCTGCTGCTCAAATTGGGCGAGTTTTCTCAACTCCAGCATTCCACCACCCATCGTCTCTCTCTCTCTCCCTCCAGTTGTGGGCCACGTTTCCTGCAGACAGACAAATGGATTGAGTGTGAGAAAGTTGGATGAAAGAGCAGGTCAGCGGATGTTAATTCTGTGGTGAGTAACTCACCTCCTTTCTCCCCAAAGCCTGTCCACCACCTACAAGGCCAGGAGTGTGATGAAATACTCCCCACTTAATAATAATAATCTTTATTATTGTCACAAGTAGGCTTACATTAACACTGCAATGAGGTTACTATGAAAACCTGGATGAGTGCAGCTCCAACGACACTCAAGAAGCTCAACGCCAATGGCGGCATGGTGGCGCAGTGGTTAGCACTGTTGCCTCACGGCACTGACGTCCCAGGTTCGAACCTGGCCCCAGATCACTGTCTGTGTGGAGTTTGCACATTCTCCCCGTGTTTGCGTGGGTTTCACCCCCACAACCCAAAGATGTGCAGAGTAGATGGATTGGCCACGCTAAATTGCCCCTCAATTGGAAAAAATGAATTGGGTACTCTAAATTAAAAAAAAAAAAGAATTGAACACCCAGGAGGACCGAACCACCGGGGTTTCGCCAGAGAAGAGAGAAAGAGAATAAATGGCAGAGAAATGGGCATAATGTCGGGAAAAAAAATAAACCCAGCGAAATACTCAGGCGAAAAGACCCACAAACATTCTCAGTGACGAGTTTGCACGTTCGCCCCGTGTTTGCGTGGGTTTCGCCCCCACAACCCAAAGATGTGCAGGGTAGGTGGATTAGCCACGCTAAACTGCCCCTTAATTGGAAAAAAATTAATTGGGTACTCTAAATTTGTTTAAAAAAACATTCTCAGTGACCTGACAAGAGTGGATGAGTGGCAAATCTCACAATGGAACCACAGGCCTCAAAGAGTCGTCGCCATGGAAACCATCGGCAACAGACCCTGAGCATCCCATGAGCAGTTTGACCAACTCTATTCAACTCTGCATCCCTCTGTCAATAGGAAGAAAATCATCTCACCACTGCCAACAAAAAGCTTCATTCATCGCACTTTCTAGAAAATTCCGACTGAATAGAAATGGTCATTTAAAAATAAAACACCATCCTTACTTTAACAGCTGGCCCTGAGATGGATTTAGTTTAGTAGAGACCCCAGGAATTCAATTCATTTAATCTTCAGAATATGATATATATAAAAAATATATATATGTATGCTTTTCTCTTTCAATCATTCTTTTCCTTTAACTTTTTACCCCACTGATTATTTTCAGTATTGAAAACCCAAAAAGGCAAGGGCAGGTTTATTTAAACATATTCAAAACAACAGGAATCATAGTGAATAATAATTCTTCGAAACTTCTCTATCTTTGGGACTATTTGAAACATTTTTTTTTTGAACCAAACTTTCTTGAGACCATCAATATGCCCAGGCATCAATTCTGGAGGGAACAATGCTCTGTCCTGTCACTTAGGGGTGGTTTAGCTCAGTGGACTAGTAATGCAGAACAAGGCCAGCAGCGCGGGTTCAATTCCCGTACCGGCTGAGAATTCTGAATTCTCCCTCTGAATTCTCCCTCTGTGTACCCGAACAGGCACCGGAATGTGGCGACTAGGGGCTTTTCACATTAACTTCATTGCAGTGTTAATGTAAGCCTACTTGTGACAATAAAAGATTATTGTTATTAAAACCCGACTGATTATCCAAGAGAGCTGTCCTTACCCAGTCTGGGCTTATATATGACTACAGTACCACATCGACATTACTGACTCTCAACAGCCCTCAGAGGTGCCCCAGCAAGACAATCAGGAGTGTCGAAACTGCCACAATTGGTTCAAGAGAGAAACCGACTACCACCGACTCAGGGCAACTAGCAATGGGCAATAAATGTCAGCCTTACTAGTGACGCCCACCACCCCGAGAATGGCTTTTTTCATCTGTTACTTGCATGCTGGTTTCAACGTGTGCCGCTGTTAATTCAGGTGGGCATCCCCCAATCCTCCTCAAGATGCTGACTCTTGCTCCAGTACCTTCTGTGAATGCCAAAAACCCATTGCTCCCTCGCCCAAGTGCCCATCCTTCCAAGGTGGGCAATGATGCTAAGAGTCGGCAGCCTATTCGACTGTGGAAAATATCGCAACAAACCTGATCCTGCCTCAGGTCAACATCCACATTTCACCAGTGTCACTGGGCAGTGATCAGGTGTGAGAATGCCAATTTGCTCTTCCAGCCCCCACCCTCAAAACACAAGAAGACGGAGGACTACTATCACACCCCATCACAAAGTACATAGAATGACACAGAATTGATAGCACAAAAACCAGGCCATTCGGCCCCACTATTCCATGTTGGTGTTTATACTCTATACAAGCCTTCTTCCACACATTTTCATCTCACCCCATCAGCATATCGTGCGTTCATCTAAGCTTCTCCTGATACACATCTATACCACTTGCTTAAACCACTCCCTGTGATCGCAGGTTCCATATTCTCACCACTCCGAATTCCTGATGGATTTATTAGTGCCTTTCTTACATTTATGATTGCTAGTTTTAGACTCCACACAAGTGGATTCACCTTCTCTATATCCACCCGAACAAATCACCTCATCATAGAATTCCTGCAATGCAGTAGGAGGCCATTCGGCCCATCGAGTCTGCACCAACCCTCTGAACGAGCACCCTATGTAGGCCCCTGCCCCCACCCTATCCGCATAACCCAGCAACCCCACCCAAACCTTTGGACACTAAGAAGCAATTTAGCGTGGCCAATCCACCTAACCTGCACCCCTTTGGACTGTGGGAGGAAACCGGAGCACCCGGAGGAAACCCATGCAGACACGGAGAGAACGTGCAAACTCCATACAGTCACCCGAGGCTGGAATAGAACCCGGTTCCTTGGTGCTGTGAGGCAGCAGTGCTAACCACTGTGACACCGTGTCACCCATTTAGATCTGATCACTTCCCAGCCTGTTCTTTTCTAGGCAGAAGAGTCCCAGCCCGTTCAAACTTTCTTGATAGTTACAACTTCCCAGTTCTGGTATCATCCTTGTCAATGTTTTTCACACTTTCTCCAGTGCCTTATTTTCCTTTATGTAATGTAGCGACCAGACTATTCCAATCTCCAACATTTTCTGCTCACTTGGAGGCTGTTCAGCCCACAGCACAGATGGATAGTGCCTTGCTGTTCAGTTTGGCTCTGTACCACGCTGAATGGTACATATTCCAGGCAGGCATTGGAAAACACTGAAGGAAAGTCCCACAAAAGTTGTCATTTTGTTTATCCGTGCAAACATCCTTGTGCACATGAGCATCCATTGCCCATTTACCCCATGTCTTCACCTAACCACGATCTAAGCAAACCATAAACGGGCTCTTGTAACAATCTACTTATTCTGCATGTGTGTGTCCGTGACACCGGCAGGGAGAGAAAGAGAGATGCGAGTTAGCAGTCTATGGCCGCACGTTTATAGAGAGATGTTTTATAGAAGGCCGGTTAAACAGTGGTTGTTTCTCCCAGATGTTGCAATCTGTCTCTTTGCTTGCTCTCAGCTCTTGCTCAGGCCTGTTGTAGTGGCAGCTCCTCGCCCTGTCCAAACAGCAGAGAGAGGGAGGGAGAGAGAGTGAAAGAGAGAGAGAGAGAGAAAGGGAGGGCCAGCATCAGCAACTTCTCCTTCGATATTCCTGTTTGTCACTTGCACAACACAAGCAGGGACTTTTTAAGCATACAACTTGTCTCACCCAACACCACCCTGAGCCAGGGTGGGGCGAGGAAAGCATTCATTAGAGAGAGAGTGAGTCCAGTGGTGGTGGCAACACTTGTCATGATATGCAGACATGCAGATAATGATATGCAGACATGCAGATAATGATATGCAGACATGCAGATAATGATATGCAGACATGCAGATAATGATATACAGACAGGCAGCTAATGAACACAGAGAACAGGACATGACCAATGAGCAGGCAGGACATTTCGGGATAATATCTCACTATAAAAGGCACGAGGCGCTCACACTCCGCCTCTTTCCACTGATGAACATCTACAGAGTGAGTCAGGGTGTGTGTACAGTATCACACCTCCAGCACGTGGCTAAGAGCTAGTCTGGTTCAGTCAGACAGAGTAACCACACTTGGGTTAGCAGAGAGTCGAACTCATAGAGAACTGTGCTAACTGTGCTACTGGTTCAATAAATCAGATTGAACTAACTTCAAGGTCTGGAGTATCTTTTGGTTAAAGCTGCATCCAGTTGCAGCCTGTGTTATCCCAGAGTACATAGCACATCAACACTGTGTGGCAACAGTGCTAACCACCAGGTGATGGCCTCGTGGTATTGTTGGCTGGACTAGCAATCCAGAGTAACACTCCGTGGGCCTGGGTTCAAAATCCCACCAAGGCACATGATGGTTAAATAAAAATCCAAAGTTAAAAGTCTAGTTCTGTTTTAAAAAAAAAAATAATTTAGAGTGACTAATTATTTTTTCCCAATTAAAGGGCAATTTAGCGTGGCCAATCCACCTAGCCTGCACATCTTTGGGTTGTGGAGGCGAAACCCACGCAAACGCGGGGAGAATGTGCAAATTCCACACGGTCAGTGACCCAGAGCCGGGATCGAACCTGGGACCTCGGCACCATGAGGCAGCAATGCTAACCACTCCACCACCGTCCTGCCCTTCAGAATTAAAAGTCTAGTGGGACACTGTCTGTGCGGGGTCTACACGTTCTCCCCGTGCCTGCGTGGGTTTCCTCCGGGCGCTCCGGCTTCCCTCCCACAAGTCCCGAAAGACGTGCTTGTTAGGTGAATTGGACGTTCTGAATTCTCTCTCAGTGTTTCCCGAACAGGCGTCAGAGTGTGGCGACTAGGTGCTTTTCACAGTAACTTCTGAATTTCACTCAATGGCAATTAGGGATGAGCACCAAGTGCTGGACCAACGGCACCCACATCTCCCAAACGCACAGCGGGGGAAGAAAAGCCTGAAACCTTGTGCCTGTGTTTACTCTCTCTCTCCGCAGAGGCTGCCTGACTTGCTGAGCGTTAACATAGCGTGTGGGACTGGAGCCACAGGTAGGCTGGACCAGATTAGGACAGCATGTTCCCCTCCCCAAAAGACATCAACAATCCATCAGCTCGCTGGGTCATTTATTGATGCCAGCCCCTGGGAATTTTATTTGAATTCGGTTTCACAATTTGTCATTACGAGATTTGGACTTTCAGCTTTGGAGTTATTCGCCCAGTCCCTTAAACACTGGACCACTGTGCCAGAGAACGTCTGCTGCCTGTCAAGCCTGTAAGCAAAATGAGGCTGGGACTCTTAATCCAGTTGCTATTGGGCATGGGTCTTGCTGCATAATGTGATGTGTTAGGCAGGTTGGTTCGATGTGGACTGCACTCGATGCAGGGAAGTTAGAAACAGACGTCTAACACAGGAGAATATCCAACACTGTTTTATTCAACTAGATGAACTGCTGTACATATTCAGCTGTGGGTCGACATTGTACTGATCTGACTAGTGACCTTGTAGTAGCCTGACCAGACTTACTAGCTACCGCATGGTGTTTGTGCTCGCTAGCTCGTGGACTCTGACTGTCTCAGTAGCTGGGTCCCGAGAGAGCGGGAAACCTAGTGCCTTCTGGCTTTATAGTGGTAGTGTCCTGTCTGGTGATTGGCTGTGCTGTGTTGTATGCTTACTGGTCATCCTATGTGTCAATCACTGCCTGCCTGCATCTCATTCTATACATGAGTGGATATTATGACAATGAACACTTGTAATTCCATGCCGATTGGTCCGCTCATAGGCAGCAGATGTAAAAAATACACAATGCAAAAGATGCCGTGTCAGTGTCAGCTCAATTCACTTACCCTGCAGATCTCTCCCCTACTCTTCCTTGGATAGTCCCTGAACTGAGCATCCTTCACAGCCACATGAGAGGGAAGACAGAGCAATCATCCAAAACAGTGGGCTGGATTCTCCCTTCCTGAGGCTAAGTGCCGACGGCAACGGAGGATCCGTGGCGTTTCACGACAGGCGCTAAACCCTCACCGATTCAGCTACCTGTGAGGGGCTAGCACCGGCGCCGCGAGAAACACCCGCGGAACGTGCGGAAAACGGTCGGAGAATCGCTGGATCCGTACTGCACATGGCGCAGGCCGACGAGCTGCAGCCGCGCGTATGCCTACAACACCCCCCCTCCCACACACACACACACACCGATCGCGCCGGACAAGATGGCGCCGGCTGTGCTGGACCGCGTACCCGCCCACCCCGACCCCACCTCCTGGCCACCCGGACCCCACAACCCACCTCCTGGCCACCCGGACCCCACAACCCACCTCCTGGCCACCCGGACCCCACAACCCACCTCCTGGCCACCCGGACCCCACAACCCACACGTGGCCTGCGCCCTGGGGAACCCGGCCCACGTGAAGCGGAGCATCGCGGGTGGGCTGGCCAAGGACATTCCAACGGGGATGCGACTGCGCGCGCCGCACGTCCCGATCACGCCACTTTGGAGGGGGCTGAGCAACGTGACACGCCGTCAAACCGCGCCTGTCCCGATTTCGGTGTCAGGAGCCATTCTCCGCCCGATCGGTGTTCCCGATTATGGCGTCGGGCATCGGTGAACCCCACCCAGTATCTTTGACAATGTCGCACTCCCTTTGTATCTACAGTGGGCGCACCAGCCTGTACGTTCAACTGCTTAGGGCGGGACATGAACTGACGTGGAAATGAGAGCGGTACCCAGGGAGCCTCAGTTGACACCAGTAAGTAAAATCGATATTTCCTACCCTACAAGGAGATAGGACAGCAAGCTTGGACAGGCAGTGATGGGTTCACCTCTGGCGGAGTTCCCAGTTACTGGTAAACAACATGAGTTTGTGTCAGTGGTTTTTTATTTTCTTCCATCCTCATGAAAACGGCGATACCCTTCCACATCCTGATTCCCTGTGGATTAATGGGCTATCGAGGTTCAGCTTCTGATATTGAAGCTCAGGGTTTTATGGTAAGTGCCTATTCTAAGAAAAGGCGCATAAAAATCCAACTGAAATCGTTACTTTTAATCCTGTGTCTTTGACCTGATTTATTTGTTTGCTGAAATTGGCAAATGTCTTAAGTGTGTGAACCCAGTTTCTGCCCATTGTACATTCTGTCTGACACTAACAAGCAGCAGGACATGTCTCCATACAGCCAAACAGCAGGGGGGCATCACCGCTTAGGAATATTTACAAGTAAGATCAAGGGAACTTATTTTGCAACAGGGTGAAGACAACCTAGTCCTTCTAATTGGGGTGAGCTGCAGTCACCATTCTCAGCTGTGGCCCAAGGTGGAAAGACTTAACCTCACACAGCAGAAAACTCCCAGTACATTACACAGTGATCACAGGTCACCTACATGTTGAACAAGCCTCAGTACAAGTTCCGAATCAACTTTGTATGTGTGTCTAATTGTCACAGCTTGCCTTGACGGTCTTTGTGAGCTCATTAAGGACCTCTCAATAGAGCTCTCGGTGGGAGTTCACCCGAGGAGTTTTATTCAGAATGCTTGAGTGCTCCTCATAACGACAACCTTTGCGCACTGATCAAAAGGAACCTTGTTGTAACGTTCCCAGATCTGTGAACAGGGGCGTGGGTGGGGAGGGGAAACTCTTTTCCTGGACTGTGCAATGCTTGCTCCCAGCGTTTTTTGTTTTGGTATTCCCTCAACCAACCAACTACAAGAGGTCACAAAGTTTGAGCTGTGGTGGGTAAGTTTGGAACGTCAACTGAAAATATTTATTGACGCAGTGAGTCGTCAACAGGTGGGAGGAGTGGAGAGAGAGTTCAGACATTGAATCCATTCACCAAAACAACAACTTTAAAAGAACACAAACATAGAAACATACAGCACAGAAACAGGCCCTTCGGCCCTCCAAGCCTGCGCCGACCATGCTGCCCGTCTAACTTAAAACCTTCTACACTTCTGGGGTCCGTATCCCTCTATTCCCATCCTATTCATGTATTTGTCAAGATGACCCTTAAACGTCACTATCGCACCTGCCTCCACCGCCTCCTCCGGCAGTGAGTTCCAGGCACCCACTACCCTCTGTGTAAAAAACTTCCCTCGCACATCTCGCACCTTAAACTGATGTCCCCTGATGATTGACTTTTCCACCCTGGAAAAAAGCTTCTGAATATCCATTCTGTCGATGCCCCTCATAATTTTGTAAAGTTCAATCAGGTCATCCCTCATTCTCCGTTAATCAAATGAGAACAAACCGAGTTTATCCAACCTCTCCTCATAGCTAATGCCCTCCATACCAGGCAACACCCTGGCAAATTCATCAGTACCCTCTCCAATGCATAGGTGGATTGGCTATGCTAGATTACCCTTAGTGTCCAAAAAGGTCAGGTGGAGTTACTGGGTTACGGGGATAGAGTGGAGATGTGGGCTTAGATAAGGTGATCTTTCCATGGACCGGTGCAGACTCGATGGGCCAAATGGCCTCCTTCTGTACTGTAAATTCTATGATCTATGCCGCCCGTCAAAGGCCTTCCTGAAGTCCATGTAGACAACATCCATTGCCATATCTTCATCAATCATCTTCGTCACTTCTTTAAAAAACTCAATCAAGTTAGTGAGACACGACCTCCCCTTTACAAAATCATGCTGCCTCTTGCTAATATATTCACTTGCTTCCAAATGGGAGTAAATCCTGTCTTGAAGAATTCTCTCCAATAATTTCCCTACAACTGACAGAAGGCCCACTGGCCTGTAATTTCCTGGATAATCTTTGCTACCTTTCTTAAACAAAGGAACAACATTGGCTATTCTCCAGTCCTCTGGGGCCTCATCTGTAGCCTGTGATGATACAAAGATTTCTGTCAAGGCCCCATAAATCTCCTCCATTGCTCCCTCAGTATTCTGCGGTAGATTCCATCAGGCCCTTTATTTAAAAATAAATAAATTTAAGAGTACCCAATTCTTTTGTTTCAATTTAGGGGCAATTTAGTGTGGCCAATCCACCTGCCCTGCACATCTTTTTGGGTTGTGGGGGTGAGACCCGCGCAGACACGGGGAGAATGTGCAACCTCCACACGGACAGTGACCCGGGGCCGGGATCGAACCGGGGTCCTTGGCGACGTGAGGCAGCAGTTCGAACCACTGCACCACCGTGCTACCCCTTCATCAGGCACTTTAATGTGGATAAATATCCTAAAGTGTTTTATGGGAGAATAATCAGAGAGAAAAAGTAGACATGAAGATGTTAACCAAACCTTCCCATACCGAGTGTGTGCACACTTTCCCATACCGAGTGTGTGCACACCTTCCCATACCGAGTGTGTGCACACTTTCCCATACAGAGTGTGTGCACACTTTCCCATACCGAGTGTGTGCACACTTTCCCATACCGAGTGTGTGCACACTTTCCCATACCGAGTGTGTGCACACTTTCCCATACCGAGTGTGTACAAGCCTTCCCATACCGAGTGTGTGCACACTTTCCCATACCGAGTGTGTGCACACCTTCCCATACCGAGTGTGTGCACACCTTCCCATACCGAGTGTGTGCACACTTTCCCATACCGAGTGTGTGCACACTTTCAAATACCGAGTGTGTGCACACCTTCCCATACCGAGTGTGTGCACACCTTCCCATAGCGAGTGTGTGCACACTTTCCCATACCGAGTGTCTGCACACTTTCCCATACCGAGTGTGTACACACTTTCCCATACCGAGAGTGTGCACACTTTCCCATACCGAGTGTGTGCACACCTTCCCATAGCGAGTGTGTGCACACTTTCCCATACCGAGTGTGTGCACACTTTCCCATACCGAGTGTGTGAACACCTTCCCATAGCGAGTGTGTGCACACTTTCCCATACAGAGTGTGTGCACACTTTCCCATACCGAGTGTGCACACTTTCCCATACCGAGTGTGTGCACACCTTCCCATACCGAGTGTCTGCACACTTTCCCATACCGAGTGTGTGCACACTTTCCCATACCGAGAGTGTGCACACTTTCCCATACCGAGTGTGTGCACACCTTCCCATAGCGAGTGTGTGCACACTTTCCCATACCGAGTGTGTGCACACTTTCCCATATTGAGTGTCTGCACACCTTCCCATACCGAGTGTGTGCACACTTTCCCATACCGAGTGTGTGCACACTTTTCCATAGCGAGTGTGTGCACACTTTCCCATACCGAGTGTGTGCACACTTTCCCATACAGAGTGTGTGCACACTTTCCCATACCGAGTGTGTGCACACTTTCCCATACCGAGTGTCTGCACACCTTCAGATACCGAGTGTGTACACACTTTCCCATACCGAGTGTGTGCACACTTTCCCATACAGAGTGTGTGCACACTTTCCCATACCGAGTGTGTGCACACTTTCCCATACCGAGTGTCTGCACACCTTCAGATACCGAGTGTGTACACACTTTCCCACACCGAGTGTGTGCACACTTTCCCATACCGAGTGTCTGCACACCTTCCCATAACGAGTGTGTACACACCTTCCCATACCGAGTGTGTGTACACGTTCCCATACCGAGTGTGTACACAACTTCCCATACCGAGTGTCTGCACACCTTCCCATACCGAGTGTGTACACACCTTCCATTACCGAGTGTGTGCACACCTTCCCATACAGAGTGTGTACACACTTTCCCATACTGAGTGTGTACACACTTTCCCATACAGAGTGTGTACACACTTTCCCATACCGAGTGTGTGCACACCTTCCCATACCGAGTGTCTGCACACCTTCCCATACCGAGTGTGTACACACTTTCCCATACCGAGTGTCTGCACACCTTCCCATGCCGAGTGTGTACACACTTTCCCATACCGAGTGTGCGCACACTTTCCCATACCGAGTGTGTGCACACTTTCCCATATCGAGTGTGTGCACACCTTCCCATACCGAGTGTGTGCACACTTTCCCATACCGAGTGTGTGCACACTTTCCCATACAGAGTGTCTGCACCCCTTCCCATATCGAGTGTGTGCACACTTTCCCATACCGAGTGTGTGCACACCTTCCAATACCGAGTGTGTGCACACCTTCCCATACCGAGTATGTACACACTTTCCCATACAGAGTGTGTGCACACTTTCCCATTCCGAGTGTGTGCACACCTTCCCATACCGAGTATGTACACACTTTCCCATACCGAGTGTGTGCACACCTTCCCATACAGAGTGTGTACACACTTTCCCATACCGAGTATGTACACACTTTCCCATACAGAGAGTGTGCACACTTTCCCATACCGAGTGTGTGCACTCTTTCCCATACCGAGTGTGTACACACCTTCCGATACCGAGTGTCTGCACACCTCCCATACCGAGTGTGTACACACTTTCCCATACCGAGTGTGTGCACACCTTCCCATACAGAGTGTGTGCACACTTTCCCATACCGAGTGTCTGCACACCTCCCTATACCGAGTGTGTACACACTTTCCCATAGAGTGTGTGCACACCTTCCCATACCGAGTGTCTGCACACCTTCCCATACCGAGTGTGTGCACACCTTCCCATACCGAGAGTGTGCACACTTTCCCATACCGAGTGTGTGCACACCTTCCCATAGCGAGTGTGTGCACACTTTCCCATACCGAGTGTGTGCACACTTTCCCATACCGAGTGTGTGCACACTTTCCCATACCGAGTGTGTGCACACTTTCCCATACCGAGTGTGTGCACACCTTCCCATAGCGAGTATGTGCACACTTTCCCATACAGAGTGTGTGCACACTTTCCCATACCGAGTGTGCACACTTTCCCATACCGAGTGTGTGCACACCTTCCCATACCGAGTGTCTGCACACTTTCCCATACCGAGTGTGTGCACACTTTCCCATACCGAGAGTGTGCACACTTTCCCATACCGAGTGTGTGCACACCTTCCCATAGCGAGTGTGTGCACACTTTCCCATACCGAGTGTGTGCACACTTTCCCATATCGAGTGTCTGCACACCTTCCCATACCGAGTGTGTGCACACTTTCCCATACCGAGTGTGTGCACACTTTCCCATAGCGAGTGTGTGCACACTTTCCCATACCGAGTGTGTGCACACTTTCCCATACAGAGTGTGTGCACACTTTCCCATACCGAGTGTGTGCACACTTTCCCATACCGAGTGTCTGCACACCTTCCCATACCGAGTGTGTACACACTTTCCCACACCGAGTGTGTGCACACTTTCCCATACCGAGTGTCTGCACACCTTCCCATACCGAGTGTGTACACACCTTCCCATACCGAGTGTGTGTACACGTTCCCATACCGAGTGTGTACACAACTTCCCATACCGAGTGTCTGCACACCTTCCCATACCGAGTGTGTACACACCTTCCCATACCGAGTGTGTGCACACCTTCCCATACAGAGTGTGTACACACTTTCCCATACCGAGTGTGTGCACACCTTCCCATACCGAGTGTCTGCACACCTTCCCATACCGAGTGTGTACACACTTTCCCATACCGAGTGTCTGCACACCTTCCCATGCCGAGTGTGTACACACTTTCCCATACCGAGTGTGTGCACACTTTCCCATACCGAGTGTGTGCACACCTTCCCATACCGAGTGTGTGCACACTTTCCCATACCGAGTGTGTGCACACTTTCCCATACAGAGTGTCTGCACCCCTTCCCATATCGAGTGTGTGCACACTTTCCCATACCGAGTATGTACACACTTTCCCATACAGAGTGTGTGCACACTTTCCCATACCGAGTGTGTGCACACTTTCCCATTCCGAGTGTGTGCACACCTTCCCATACCGAGTTTGTACACACTTTCCCATACCGAGTGTGTGCACACCTTCCCATACAGAGTGTGTACACACTTTCCCATACCGAGTATGTACACACTTTCCCATACAGAGTGTGTGCACACTTTCCCATACCGAGTGTGTGCACTCTTTCCCATACCGAGTGTGTACACACCTTCCGATACCGAGTGTCTGCACACCTCCCCATACCGAGTGTGTACACACTTTCCCATACCGAGTGTGTGCACACCTTCCCATACAGAGTGTGTGCACACTTTCCCATACCGAGAGTCTGCACACCTCCCTATACCGAGTGTGTACACACTTTCCCATAGAGTGTGTGCACACTTTCCCATACCGAGTGTGTGCACACCTCCCCATACCGAGTGTGTACACACTTTCCCATACCGAGTGTGTGCACACCTTCCCATACAGAGTGTGTGCACACCTTCCCATACCGAGTGTCTGCACACCTTCCCATACCGAGTGTGTGCACACCTTCCCATACCGAGTGTGTACACACTTTCCCATACCGAGTGTGTGCACACCTTCCCATACCGAGTGTGTACACACCTTCCCATACCAAGTGTCTGCACACCTTCCCATACCGAGTGTCTGCACACTTTCCCATACCGAGTGTGTGCACACTTTCCCATACCGAGTGTGTGCATACCTTCCCATACAGAGTGTGTACACACTTTCCCATACCGAGTGTGTGCACACCTTCCCAGACTGAGTGTGTACACACTTTCCCATACCGAGTGTGTACACAATTTCCCATACAGAGTGTGTGCACACCTTCCCATACCGAGTGTGTGCACACCTTCCCATACCGAGTGTGTACACACTTTCCCATACAGAGTGTGTACACACTTTCCCATACAGAGTGTGTGCACACCTTCCCATACCAAGTGTGTACACACTTTCCCATACCGAGTGTGTACACACTTTCCCATACAGAGTGTGTGCACACCTTCCCATACCGAGTGTGTACAGACTTTCCCATACAGAGTGTGTGCACAACTTCCCATACCGAGTGTGCACACACCTTCCCATACCGAGTGTGTGCACACCTTCCCATACCGAGTGTGTGCACACCTTCCCATACCGAGTGTGTGCACACCTTCCCATACCGAGTGTGTGCACACTTTCCCATACCGAGTGTCTGCACACTTTCCCATACAGAGTGTGTGCACACCTTCCCAGACTGAGTGTGTACACACTTTCCCATACCGAGTGTGTACACACCTTCCCATACCGAGTGTGTGCACACTTTCCCATACCGAGTGTCTGCACACTTTCCCATACCGAGTGTCTGCACACTTTCCCATACCGAGTGTGTACACACCTTCCCATACCGAGTGTGTGCACACCTTCCCATACCGAGGGTGTACACACCTTCCCATACAGAGTGTGTGCACACTTTCCCATACCGAGTGTGTGCATACCTTCCCATACCGAGTGTGTGCACACTTTCCCATACCGAGTGTGTACACACTTTTCCATACCGAGTGTGTGCACACCTTCCCATACCGAGTGTCGGCACACCTTCCCATACCGAGTGTGTGCACACCTTCCCATACCGAGTGTGTGCACACTTTCCCATACCGAGTGTGTACCACCTTCCGATACCGAGTGTCTGCACACCTTCCCATACCGAGTGTCTGCACACTTTCCCATACCGAGTGTGTACACACTTTCCCATACCGAGTGTGTGCACACTTTCCCATACCGAGTGTGTGCACACCTTCCCATACCGAGTGTCTGCACACCTTCCCATACCAAGTGTGTGCACACCTTCCCATACCGAGTGTGTACCCACTTTCCCATACCGAGTGTGTGCACACCTTCCCATACCGAGTGTGTGCACACTTTCCCATACCGAGTGTGTGCACACTTTCCTATACCGAGTGTGTGCACACTTTCCCATACCGAGTGTGTACCACCTTCCGATACCGAGTGTCTGCGCACCTTCCCATACCGAGTGTCTGCACACTTTCCCATACCGAGTGTGTGCACACTTTCCCATACCAAGTGTGTGCACAACTTCCCATACCGAGTATGTACACACTTTCCCATACCGAGTGTGTGCACACTTCCCCATACCGAGTGTGTGCACACTTTCCCATACCGAGTGTGTGCACACCTTCCCATACCAAGTGTGTGCACAACTTCCCATACCGAGTATGTACACACCTTCCCATACCGAGTGTGTGCACACTTTCCCATACCGAGTGTCGGCACACCTTCCCATACCGAGTGTCTGCACACCTTCCCATACCGAGTGTGTGCACACCTTCCCATACCGAGTGTGTGCACACTTTCCCATACCGAGTGTGTACCACCTTCCGATACCGAGTGTCTGCACACCTTCCCATACCGAGTGTCTGCACACTTTCCCATACCGAGTGTGTACACACTTTCCCATACCGAGTGTGTGCACACTTTCCCATACCGAGTGTGTGCACACCTTCCCATACCGAGTGTCTGCACACCTTCCCATACCAAGTGTGTGCACACCTTCCCATACCGAGTGTGTACCCACTTTCCCATACCGAGTGTGTGCACACCTTCCCATACCGAGTGTGTGCACACTTTCCCATACCGAGTGTGTGCATACTTTCCTATACCGAGTGTGTGCACACTTTCCCATACCGAGTGTGTACCACCTTCCGATACCGAGTGTCTGCGCACCTTCCCATACCGAGTGTCTGCACACTTTCCCATACCGAGTGTGTGCACACTTTCCCATACCGAGTGTGTGCACACTTTCCCATACTGAGTGTGTGCACACCTTCCCATACCGAGTGTGTACACACTTTCCCATACAGAGTGTGTGCACACCTTCCCATACCGAGTGTGTGCACACTTTCCCATACCGAGTGTGTGCACACTTTCCCATACCGAGTGTGTGCACACTTTCCCATACCGAGTGTGTGCACACTTTCCCATACTGAGTGTGTGCACACCTTCCCATACCGAGTGTGTACACACTTTCCCATACAGAGTGTGTGCACACCTTCCCATACCGAGTGTGTGCACACTTTCCCATACCGAGTGTGTGCACACTTTCCCATACCGAGTGTCTGCACACCTTCCCATACCGAGTGTCTGCACACTTTCCCATACTGAGTGTGTGCACAACTTCCCATACCGATTGTGTGCACACCTTCCCATACCGAGTGTGTGCACACCTTCCCATACCGAGTGTGTGCACACTTTCCCATACCGAGTGTGTGCACACCTTCCCATACCGAGTGTGTGCACACTTTCCCATACCGAGTGTGTGCACACCTTCCCATACCGAGTGTCTGCACACTTTCCCATACCGAGTGTGTACACACCTTCCCATACCGAGTGTGTACACACCTTCCCATACCGGGTGTGTGCACACCTTCCCATACAGAGTGTGTGCACACCTTCCCATACCGAGTGTCTGCACACCTTCAGATACCGAGTGTGTACACACTTTCCGATACCGAGTGTGTACACACTGTCCCATACCGAGGGTGTACACACCTTCCCATACCGAGTGTCTGCACACCTTCCCATACCCAGTGTGTACACACTTTCCCATACCGAGTGTGTGCACACTTTCCCATACCGAGTGTGTGCACAACTTCCCATACCGAGTGTGTACACACTTTCCCATACCGAGTGTGTGCACACTTTCCCATACCGAGTGTGTGCACACTGTCCCATACCGAGGGTGTACACACCTTCCCATACCGAGTGTCTGCACACCTTCCCATACCGAGAGTCTGCACACTTTCCCGTACCGAGTGTGTGCACACCTTCCCATACCGAGTGTGTGCACACCTTCCCATACCGAGTGTGTACACATTTTCCCATACCGAGTGTGTACACACTTTCCCATACAGATTGTGTGCACACCTTCCCATACCGAGTGTGTGCACACTTTCCCATACCGAGTGTGTGCACACCTTCCCATACCGAGTGTGTACACACTTTCCCATACCGAGTGTGTGCACACTTTCCCATACCGAGTGTCTGCACACCTCCCCATACCGAGTGTGTACACACTTTCCCATAGAGTGTGTGCACACCTTCCCATACAGATTGTGTGCACACCTTCTCATCAGTCAGACAATATACCAAAAGACCCTAACCTCTATGGAAGCAGCTCAGCACCTTCGAAGTACAGCAAGTATTGCAGATCAGTCACAGAATCTTACAACACAGAACGAGGCCATTCACCCCTTCGTTTCGGTGCTGGCTACTTGAAAGAGTTATCCAGTTAGTCACAATCCCCTGGACTTTGTCAATGGTTCAGCAAGTATCTTCTTTTCAAGCATTTATCCAATTTGCTTCTGAAAGTTTCTGTTGAATCTTTTTCCACTGTCCTTTCAAATAGGGCATTCCGTGTCATAACAACCCCCTGCGGTAAAAACAAAAGTTCTCATTTCCCCCCCCCCCCGCCCCCCCCACCTCTGGTTCTTTTCTCGTGATCTTAATGGAACAGGCTCACTGAACGGCCAGCTCCTGTTCCTCTGAAATAATCAGACTGGGAACCAGAGATACAAAAGCAGGAGAGCACAGTTTAACTGTGTGCTGGGAGGATTATGTAACTCAGAAGAATGTTCAGTGCTTCAGCCTTCTGAGTAGCAGCACCAGCACAATAAATCAATTTTTTTTTTTGCGGAAAAGTACTTATCCTGCAGCTTGAATCGGACACTCTGGCTGTATCTCTGCCAGCAACGTGGCTGACAAACAACCCAACTCTTGCCCAACAAAGTGCGGATGGATCCAGGCTGCACTGGTCTCAGTTAACTATTTAACTCCAGGTTACGAAGGCCCAAGCCAGATTGAGAGTGACTCTGCATTTCCCTTTCTCTGTTGAAAACCAGGCTCTCTCTCATTCTGAGCCGAGACACCAAATACTACTCAGTCTGCCTCACAACAACAACTCGCATTTACAGTGTGCCACTAAAAATGCCCTACGGAGCTTCACAGGAGTGATTATGAAACAAAATTGACCTCTAGGGTCCTCAGGCAGTCAATGAAATAGATCACTTTGGTTTGCAATGGGCCTGTCCTACATGCTATGCGCGCAGGTCCATTGTCAGTGAAAACTGGTTTGAAAGATTCAGCCTAAAGAACGCCAGGCAAGGGCGGCACGTGGCACAGTGGTTAGCAATGGTTCTGCGGCGCTGAGGACCTGAGTTCGAATCCCTGCCCGGGTCACTGTCCGTGTGGAGTTTGCACATTCTCCCCGTGTCTGTGGGGGTTTCACCCCCACAACCCAAAGATGTGCAGGCTAGGTGGAGTGGCCACGATAAATTGCCCCATAATTGGAAACATAAATAATTGGGTACTCTAAATTAAAAAAGAAAGAAAATAATGCTCGGGAAATATGTACACTGCCCCTTGCCTCTTGTCCTCCAATTTAAAATCCTCGTCAGCATCTACATTTCTAGCTCATGTCTTCAGTCATAACTCCTCATGGATTACAACTGTTCCAGAAGAAAGTCCACCAGCACCTTCTCAGGGGAAACTAGGGATGGGCAAGAAATGGCAAATTTGGAGTATTCTACTGGTGACTAGTGCTGGTACTTGGGGGATAAACATGAGCCGGCACACGAGGGGGGAACTGCCCTGCTTCCCCCTTCAATGTGGAGGATATGGGGATAAGGCGGGAAAGTGGAGTTGAGGATGATCAGATCAGTCATGATCTCATTGACTGGGACAGCAGACTCGATGGTTCGAATGGCCTACTTCTGCTCCAATTGTCTCTTAGCCCCTGTGGGATCTTCACACCCACCTGAGAGAGCAGATGAGGCCTTGGTTCAACATCTAACCTCAAAGAGAGTACCGACAACAATGAAGCACTCCCTCGGTACTGCCGTGTCAGTCTAAAAGGTAAGGGGCTCGAGGTCTCCCACAGAATTCTGATCTAGGTGCAATCAATCGCGCCACAGCTGACGCTAGGATTGAGGCATATGCAAACAAAGCTTTGACAAAGAGTCAACCAGACTCGAAACATTAGCTCCATTCTCACTCCACAGATGCTGGCAGACCTGCCGAGATTGTCCAGTGTTTTCTGTTTTTGTTTCAGATTCCAGCATCCGCAGTGATTTGCCTCCCTGTACAATCCTCCTCTATGTTGTAAAAATAGGATGCATGTGGGGAACTAGGGGGTCATTCAGAAGAAATCTCCAGCCTGTCTGCGCTCTCCTAACTTGTTTGAATTTCTTGTGAGCTACATGGTCAGTGTCCCTCAGTTTTCAATCTTGCTGCCTTGTGACTAGGCAAGACTGCAGGCAGAAATTACAGAGACACTTGCCACCGCAATAACTTTTGTTTCTCTCTCTCATAGATGGCGGGGGGGGGGGGGGGGGGGGGGGGGGGGGTCATTCCCCTGCTTTGGAGAAGGAAAAATAAATCACTAGTCAGTTTAACTACTGACAGATAGCCCTCAAACTAATTTAACACTCAGACTCCCAAGTATTTTCCAGTGGCTAGCGTTTCCTAAACTGGCTCCTCCTCGTCATTCCAAACCCCTCCCTCATCCCCAAATACTCTTCATTTGCATCTCAGCTGACCCCAACCATTCGTATTTTGGACTGATCCCACAGGGACAGAAAGGGAGAGGAGAGTAACTCTTGGTGCTGACGCCAGTGTGAATTGTGCTGCCTGAAGTGAGGAACTCTGCAGTTTTCTATGTGGCATCACATCTATATCTGAGTAAGTTATTATTGTTACTGATCTCGGGGGTTCTAGAGAAGATAAGGAGGATTGAATTATCTTTTGTTTTTAAAAGAAGTGTTCAGGGCACATCATAAGTAGATTCTCCCCCTTCTGCCTCCTGGCTTTGATCATTGGGCTGATGTGCAGCAGGATTGAGAGAGAGTGAGCCCCACACTGTCAACCTCCTTCTCTTCTATTTTAGTGCCTCTTCGCTCTCTTTGCAAATTGGAAAGCCAGTTTTGCAGTGAGGGGGTCTGGCTCTAAGCTTGCATTTTTAAGCAATAACATCTGGATCCCTCAAGCTCTCAGAACCATTCAGATGAGTTGGCCTCTGTTTTTCCCAAAGCTGCTCAGGAACTTTTCTTTTTATTAACTGTCTACTGCACTCTTCTGATACGTTTGTGATTTTTCGGCAAGAAAATAAGTGCAGATAAACTGCTGTATTGCAGCAGGATGGGGTGTCAGACGTTAGATGCTGCAGAGTGGGTTAATCTTTCCTCTTTTTAAAAATAAATTTAGAGTACCCAATTCATTTTTTCCAATTAAGGGGCAATTTAGTGTGGCCAATCCACCTACCCTGCACATCTTTGGGTTGTGGGGGTGAAACCCACACAAACACGGGGAGAGTGCGCAAACTCCACACAGACAGTGACCCAGGGCCAGGATCGAACCTGGGACCTCGGCGCCGTGAGGCAGCAGTGCTAATCTTTCCACTCTTGGGCCACACGATGAATTTGACACCTCGCTCTGCATCTGAGGGAAGGGGTGGAGTGAGCACTATGGGCAACCCTAGCCCACCCACGCAATTGGGTGCAAGGCGGACTGTAAACACCCTGGCCGATTTTACCTTCCATCCAAGTCAATATTGCATGGGGTTCTAAAGCGCACCCAATACCAATGGGAGGGTTACGTTAACATTGGCTCCCTATTTGGTCTTCAGATTGGTTCTTTCTTCTCAAAGGGTGATGGTGGTGGTTGGCAGGGAGTGGGGGGAGGGGGGGGTGGATCAGCACTTTGCCTGAGGGCAGCCCATGTCTGAGAAACGGGAACCCATAAGCCCACCCAAAGTTCCAAACCACTAGATGACAGGAAGTCCCTGAGATCGCCAATGCTTTGTTCATTGCAGCAGGTATTACACTTGAGGGACCCCTTCAGGAAACACAGAAAAGAAAGAACTTGCATTTATGCAGCATCTTTCAGGGCCTTCGAGCATCCCAAAGCATCTTGTAGCCATCGAAGTGCACTAGCTGCTGTAATGCAGAGAAATGCAGGAACCAAATTATGCACAGCATGGTTCCACGAGGGGAAGTGAGGATAAATTTAATTACAGAGCGAGTTATCAAGATTTGGAATTCACTACCCGAAAGGGGAAAGTGTGGAGGCATGGAACTAATTGAATAAATTAGCTAACGAGAGCAGAGTGACCTCTTTCTCTGCTGTGAGATTCTGAGTCTATGATCATTTGTTTTAGCGATGTAATAATAATAGTAATCTTTATTGGTGCCACAAGTAGGCTTACATTAATGCTGCAATGACGTTACTGTGAAAATTCCCTAGTCACCACTCTGGCACCCGTTCGGGCACACAGAGGGAGAATTCAGAATGTCCAAATTCATCTAATAAGCACGTCTTTCGGGACTTGTGGGAGGAAACCGGAGCACCCGGAGGAAACCCACACAGACACGGGGAGAATGTGCAGATTCCACACAGACAGTGACCCAAGCCGGGAATCAAACCCTGGTCCCTGGTGCTGTGAAGCAACACGGCTAACCATTGTGCTACCGTGTTGCCTGATTGTTGGCAGAGAGATAAAGGTTTCCCAGGGAGAACTCAACTCCCCTTCAAAATAGCACCATGGGATTCTTTACATCCACCTCAGAGAGCAGACAAACACTCAGTTTACTTGTGACATCTCACCTGAAAGACAGCTCCTCTGGCAGTGCAGCTCTGGGTCACTGTCCGGGTGGAGTTTGCACATTCTCCCCGTGTTTGCGTGCGTTTCGCCCCCAAAACCCAAAGATGTGCAGGATTGGTCGATTGGCCACGCTAAATTGCCCCTTAATTGGAAAACACAAATTGCGTACTCTAAATTTATTTTAAAAACTATACTTGCCATAAATCCACAGTAGATTCAAACTCAAAAATCAGGCAATTATTAATTAAATAGAAGGAAATGGGATTGGAGCAATGTTTCGGACTGACCAGAAAAACCTTTACAACAATCCAACAGTTTTGTGGCCACTTTCAGTGGTAGCTGCTTTATTAGATTAAATTCTCAAGCAATCCAATTAGGAATGAAACTCATGTTCTATCTATTGAATTATTATTGCAGGTCTCTGGGGATACCTGGTCTAGCAACGTAGCAACAACACCAAGTCCCTGCTGTTCCTCTGGTGTCTCAGCTCAGGGCCGGGCAGCCTAAGCTATTGAGCTGGACAACAGCTTTGGAACCAAACCCTATTTTCCTGCTTGGCTGTTTCCACTAATTGGAAATGGATCAGAAGCTTTGGAGGGTGGCGAATGGCCACGCGGGTATCATGTTTGCCAGGATAGTGTCAGCCTGAAAACAAGGGGGAAGGGGCTTTGTCCTGCTTCTAACCCAACACAATGCTACCCCCAGCCCTGGCTCAGTGCTTCTTTTACTGCTGTATTTGTCTTATTCCAGATCTATCGTTATGCGGAACGTTATGAAGTTATTGCTCTCTGTGACCGTACTGCTGGCCCTCACCACCGCTAGGACAGGTATGAAGGTGGAACATTATAATTTGCAGAACATTGAAAGGAAAATAGTTAAACAGAAAGCTTTACGCTTTTTTAAAATGAAATGAAAATCACTTCTTGTCACAAGTAGGCTTCAAGTGAAAAGCCCCTAGTCGCCACATTCCGGCGCCTGTTCGGGGAGGCTGGTACGGGAATTGAACCGTGCTGCTGGCCTGCCTTGGTCTGCTTTCAAAGCCTGTGATTTAGCCCTGTGCTAAACCAGCCCCTTGGCTGAATGGAAGAAATTGCATTTCTATAGTGTCTTTGGTGGCCTCAGAATGTCCCAAACCATTTTACAGCAAATGGAGTGTTTCAAAGTGTTTACGCACTGTTGTAATAACAGCCAATTTGTGCAAAGCAAGCTCCCACAAACAGCAATCAGCTAATGACCTGATAATCCTTTTTTAATAAGTGTTGTTGATTGAAGGATAAACATTGGTAAGGACAGTAGTGAGAACTCCACTGCTATTCTTCAAAATAGTGCTGTGAGATCTTTAAACCCCGAGTGGGGTCCAAGTCTAATTTCTCAGCTGAAAGCTGGCTCCTCGGACATTGCAGCACTCCCTCAGTGTCACAATCCGGATTTGGTGCTCAAGTCTCTGGAATCATAGAATTTACAGTGCAGAAAGCGGCCAATTGGCCCATCGAGTCCGCACCGGCCCTTGGAAAGAGCACCTACTTAAGCCCCACGCCTCCACCCTATCCCCGTAACCCCACCTCTAATGTTTTGTTCACTGAGGGGCAATTTAGCATGGCCAATCCACCTAACCTGCACGTTTTTGGACTGTGGGAGGAAGCCAGAGCACCCGGAGGAAACCCACGCACACACGGGGACTCCGCACAGACAGTCACCCGAGGCTGGAATTGAATCCGGGACCCTGGAGTTATGAGGCAGCAGTGCTAACCACTGTGCAACTGTGTGGACTTGACAGCTCAACCTGCTGATTCAGAGGTATCCTGATAAATATTTATCTCCTAACAAAACGTCACTGAAATGTGAGCAGCTGGTCATTCTCGCATGACTGAATGCGGAAGCTTGCTGTGATCAAATTGGCTGCCGGGTTTCTCATTATATTGAAATGGCCACTTCAAAAAATATTTAATTGGTTGTAAAACGCTTAGGGATTTCCTGAGGTAATGAAAGGCGCTATATAAATACACGTTCTTTCTGTTCTTTACAGTGGCTGCAATTCTTCTCAATAGGTGGGTTCATAACATGGTCAAACAGTTTGAGCGTCAACTTGCAAATCCTTCCAAACATGCTGGTGGTAAGAGCGAGAAAGATTCCAGGCCAGCCACGCTTGATGTGGAATGGTGCCCCTCAAGCTATAATACCCCCGCAATAGTCTAGCGACCTGTTCCGGGAATTACTAGCTGTAGAATCAGACAGTGTCTGCCTTAGAGGCCCACTAGGTACGGGAAGAGAATTGGAGTGGAATCTCTCCTCAAGGTGCGTAGGATTGAGGATTAGTGGGGGGGGGGGGAAGAGTTTGTAATAAAGCCAATGTTTGACATTTCCAAAAAACCTGGAAACTGTGTGCAAGTGGACGGTCAGGTAAAGATGAGAACATATTCAGCTGTGATGGCTCTCTAGTGGAATAGTCACGTGAAAGGTGACCACACCGGGCGGCCTTTAACCCTCAAAGCACCTTTGTGAAAAGAGGAAAGTTGAGAAACTTGTTTCGAAGTGAGGGGCAGAGCTCTTTTCTTTTCTTATCTCATTTACAGAGGGTTCCGTAGCGAGCCCCTCACATTCATCATTTTCCTGAGCTTGGGCTCACATCAATGGGCAGTCTTTCATTAGCTATCCGATCTGAAACCGGATGCAAATCTCCTCCCCCACCCGGGGAGCTCTTTATCCTTCAGTCCATCTCGGAGTGAAATTAATGAAAATAAAGATGGCCTCAGTGAGATTCTGGACTGTATCTCAGACTCAGACAGTGGTGAAGCAATTGAAAGCTGGGATTCTTTTATTGAAAGAAAAAAACAAGCCTGTTTTTTCCTGAATGACTATTAATGATTCAGAGTCCCAGCGTGTTGGCTTCCTTTCTGCTCTTCATTCGATTGTAAACTTTCCTCTTTGGAGAGTGAAAGGCCTCTCTTGTTCAGGCCGAGCTGTTTTATCAGTTTCATTGTGGCGATTCAGGAGCGAGAGAGGGTCATGAGCGAGAGAGGCAGAGCGAGAGTGTGTGAGGAGTGCCACTGGGGACCTCTCCAATAAAACACACAAGAGATCATTTAGGACAAGTCTTTCAGCTTCCCACAGCGTCACAGGGCAGAGAGCTGATGGCTTCTTAATCACCTTCTAATCAATGCAGGAGATGTTGCAGAACATGGAGAGAGGTCAGGGGTCTTGCCTCAGTCAGCAAAGGCTGTTGGGATATGAGTGAAATTCCACTTTTGATGCAAATTAGTAGGATGCTTTCATAAGGCCACGAAGGAATCCACACCGAGCAGTTCAAGTTTATTTACAATAACAATAACAATTTACAATGGGTCTGCCTTGCTAGTCCTAACTGGCCAGCTTTAGATATCACGCAACATACATAGGTCCCCTGCCCCTTTAACGGGGGAGCTCATATTCTACAAGGTCCACGGGGAAGTTCATTGTTCCCACCCCGTAAGATATTTGCGGATCACAACAGATGCAGCTTTTCTTTTTCTGCCTAATTAGCGCTGAGGTCAGGTTTCAAAATAGATCTGCCCCAAATCATTAAGGGGGTTTGCTAAGATGAATAAGGTGACGCGGTTTACACTTGTGGCAGCTGGAGGAGAAAATTAAAGCGTAAGCTAATAAATCTGTAGAGATAGCCACAATGTGGTTTACCTAAAAAGGAGAAATAAGAAAGGCTATTTGATACTAATTGGAAAGCTTTTCCAAAGGGCTGGTGCAGGCATGATGGGTCAAATGTGTTGTGTTGGGCGCTCTGGATCCGTGGAACACATACAGGTCACCAACACTTGAAATCGTGCAACACTATTTTATTGAGTCATTAACAGTTTAACATACTCTCACTGTGGGTTAACACGATACTAGCTTTAACTAAAGGCAGCACGGTAGCATTGCGGATAGCACAATTGCTTCACAGCTCCAGGGTCCCAGGTTCGATTCCGGCTTGGGTCACTGTCTGTGCGGAGTCTGTACATCCTCCCCATGTGTGCGTGGGTTTCCTCCGGGTGCTCCGGTTTCCTCCCACAGTCCAAAGATGTGCAGGTTAGGTGGATTGGCCATGATAAATTGCCCTTAGTGTCCAAAATTGCCCTTAGTGTTGGGTGGAGTTACTGGGTTATGGGGATAGGGTGGAGGTGTTGAACTTGGGTAAGGTGCTCTTTCCAAGAGCCGGTGCAGACTCGATGGGCTGAATGGCCTCCTTCTGCACTGTAAATTCTATGAAAATACCTTTGCCTTGTCCTAACCAGTCGATGCACTCAGCACATGGTGAATGTCTGTGCTGCAGGCTGTGAGCTCTGTCCTACTAGGAAGTTGCAGCTCGAATGAGCGGGAACTCTGATGCACCCTTTCTTTATAGTGTGTGTGCTCTAACTGGTGATTGGCTGCGGTGTTGTGTGTGTTGATTGGTCCCACTGTGTGTCCATCAGTGTGTGTGTCTGCACCATGATGTACTGGTGTATATTATGACAAAATGAACTCCTTCTGTGCTCGAAGATTCAAGACCGCCCAGAGCTGTGATTCTGTTGGTGGGGAACTGGCATGTTCTTGTTTTTCAGTTCGAACCCCGTTGATCTCTAAGCCACACAGATCAACGTGTTGCAGGTTTGACTCTCAGTCTGCCTTGATTTCAATTCAGTAGAGCCACAAGGGTCTTCAATTGAGCTCAAGAGGGCTGCACGGTGATACAGTGGTTAGCACTGCTGCCTCACGGCGCCGAGGACCTGGGTTCGATCCCGACCCCGGGTCATTTTCCGTGTGGAGTTTGCACATTCCCCCTGTGTCTGCGTGGGTCTCACCTCCACAACCCAAAATAGATGTGCGGGGTAGGTGGATTGGCCACGCTAAATTGCCCCTTAATTGAAAAATATTTATTTATAAAACAAAATAATTGAGCTCAGTGATTCTTGAGCTAGGAATGGGGTTGTGTGGGTGGCCTGTGGGGGGGGGGGGGGGGGAATAGAAAAATTAGCTGCTAATTGCTAACCAGCGCCTCCTGGTGGACAGTCAAATGAGAACAGAATATTGCTTTGTTCTGCTATGTTTAACTTGTTGTATCGTCTAGTAAAATGTGGGGTCCCCCACAGTACAATGCAACTCTCACTCCTTCGAAAGGCATCATTTCCCAATGGCCATGCACAGATGGCCAGTGAGGTTTAAGGTTAAGCTTGACTGTGATGCTCCCATGGCCGAACAGTTTGCTCTCACTGACTGTCTTTACTGATCACCTGGACAAGCTCGCCCTGATTTACAGCCCAGGAGGAAAAACAATTGCCTTGTGTGTTTTACGTCAATGCAGAATAGGTTCTTCAATATCCAAATTTTAGATAATATTTTGGACGTTTTTTTTGCTTTGATGCCAGACTAAGATTGTGTCCCTTTTCTTTTCACAGGTACTGTGGAGGTCCCTCGAGAGGTTAGTGTGACCTTTTCACACTCACAGGGCGGAATTTGACTCCTTTAATATTCCTGAGATTTTATAAATATTTCATATATGGTTAGCAGTGCTGCCTCGCGGTGCCGAGGACCCGGGTTCGATCCCAGCCCCGGGTCACTGTCTGTGTGGAGCTTGCACATTCTCCCCGTATCTGCGTGGGTCTCACCCCCACAACCCAAAGGGTAGGTGGATTGGCCACGCTAAATTGCTCCTTAATTGGAAAAGAAACTTTAAAAAAATATTTCCAGTATAAATGTAGCCAATATTTTATTTTCCCTCTCTGTAGAAACATTCTCCGTGTATAGTTTGTCCATATATATATGCCCTGCACATGAATAAATACTTCCTCTGGAAAGATATATTCTCCATGTACATAACTTTAAATGACTTGGACTTGGCACATTGCCAAAAATTGCAGCTGACTCATAAAAGTAAAAATGTAGTTAATTGAGGAGAGGGCTGTAAGTGACCTCAGAAGTACTGGATAAGATTTGTAGATCTAGATATAAATATGAAATTCAATTTGTAGAAATGTAAAGTGATAAATTTGGAGGGGATGAATAAGGAGCGATGACATGTGCAGAAATAACTGAACAGTGAAAGTGTAAAAGGGGAAGAGCTGAAAATCTTCAGGGTTTACGCAAATACCTGATGGAAGGCAGTTATAAAACGGTGAATAAAGCACATAGGATCCTCGACTTTATAAACAACAACTTGTACACACACAGCACCAGTGAAGTAGTTAAACATCCTGAGGTGTTTTGCAAGAGTGTTGTCAAACAAATGTTGACCCTGTGCCACACAGAAGAGGTGACAAAGAGCTTGGTCAAAGATCAAAGAGAGACTCGAGAAAGAGAGAAAAATTTCAGAGCTCAGGACCTTTGCAGCTGAAGGCAAATAATGTTTTGAAAATTAATGCATAAACTATAAAACACAATAATTTGTTAAATACTGTACACAGCAAGTGACTTAGTTTACATTATGCTTTGGGATGACAACTGGGATTCCTTTCCTGCAATTTGCCCAAAAAGCCAGTTCCTCATCTCAGTTAAACTGAAAGGGAGTAATCCAAGGTTGACCACAACCCCATTGGGAGGAGAAAGCCAAAGAGATGGAATTCTTCTATTAACTTCCCACACAGCAGAACAGGGAGCTCTGGGAAATTATCCATGTTCTCTCTCAGCCAGGCGAGGTGGGCAAGCCCAATGCAGAGACTCTGGCATTACCAAAATTAAATCTTCTCCTGATTGCTAAATCCTCCTGGCTGTCCACATTACCCAGAAGAGATTAGCAAACTTCACAAGTTCTTGAAAGAAAGAAAATGATCGCACTTGATAACCAGGAGCCGGCAACAAATAAATTATTTTTCTCTTACCTTTCAGCTGGTGCGGGACAGAGAAAAGAGGCAACTTTCTGAGCAGACAGTGATGGTCACCACCATTCTGGTAATGTTTCCCTTAACAGCATATTTTTACACACACACACACATCACGGCCACATAAACAGCAGCAGTCACTGCCATTGAAAATAACTCTCCACTGCCAAACATTTATGTGCAGGAACCTTTATTATCGGACAAAGACACCAGCTTCTTCCTTTACAATTAAGCATAGAAAGATGGAACCCCTGCAGAACAGAAAGAGCCCTTACGGCCTATCGAATCTGCACCAACCCTCTGAAAGAGCACCCTTTGTTTTGCTGTGTGAGCTTAATGGTAAATGCTGGGATTTTCCTCTAGAAACTGGAGGGACACAGACTCAAAGCCAGAACAAAACTTCCACGCCAACAGTTCCGAGATGGATTAATAGATTGTTCTCCTCGCTGGTGCGAGGAATTCTCGGCCTTCACATCAGCGTCACCATTTGTACAGAAAAAGTGACATCATCTGTACTAGTCCATTTACCAGGGCACTACCATTTATCACAATAATGCAACTCAATGTATTTCTTAGTGCAAACAGTTCAGGGCTGCCACTCGATTTTGCTTCTTTTAAGGCTATGAGTTCATAATCCAGGCCGATGCACGCAGCGCAGTGCTGAGGGAGGGCTGCAGGATTGGAAGTGCTGTTTTATGGATGAGTTGCTAAAGCAGAGTCCCCTAATGGCTGTAAAAGATCCCGCGTCCAACAATAACCCCGATTACCATAAATCCCTCAGCTGGCATCACTAAAACAGACGGCCTGGTTTTTAGCACGTTGTTGACTGTGGGAGATTGCGGTGGGGAATTTGACTGCCGCATTTAAAGCTGTCACTACACTTCGAAAGCACTTAATTGGCTGTGAAGGGCTTTGGGGTGTCCTGAAGTTGTGAATGGTCCTGCAGAAATGCTCTTTTATGCAAAACCTCCATCCGAAGTACATTTCATGTTGACTTGCGTGGTGAGGTTAACATGTACAAACCCTGGACGCAGCAATTGGGCAACCAGAACGGATAGAACTTTAAAAAAAAATAAAAACATTTTGAGTACCCAATTATTTTTTTGTTCCAATTAAGGGGCAATATAGCGTGGTCAATCCACCTGACCTGTACATCTTTGGGTTGTGGGGGTGAAACCCACGCAGACATGGGGAGAATGTGTAAACTCCACAGGGACAGTGAACCAGGGCCGGGATTCGAACCTGGGACCTCAGCGCCGCAGTCCCAGTGCTAACCACTGTGCCACATGCCGCCCCCAGAACGGATAGAACTAATTAAAAGGTTCAAACACTCGGTCAAATAATAGCCGATTCACGCAGGCAGGGAATAAAGAAAAGGTTTAACATTTGTAAAGCATATTTCATTGGTAGGATGGCTTCAGTTAACACACTGATGGAGTTTTCCTGATGTTTTTCATTCAAAAGCAAAGCCCATTTATCATGGCCAAACCTACAGGAGATTTAGAAGGATTCTGCATCGATCTGCTCCAGTTACTCGCGAAAAGGTTAAAATTCAACTATGAAATCAAGCTTGTGAAGGACGGTTTCTATGGAACCAGACTGGAAAATGGTAACTGGACCGGATTGCTGGGAGAACTGATGTCAGAGGTAAGCTATTTAAGTTTAATTTTTTGGACGCGAGTGACATTCATTGGCCATTTTCCCTTGCTTGAGGTGGTGGTGGGCCCTCTTCTACAAGAGTAAATTGAGCCTAGGCCTCTGGATTACTAGTCCAGGGCCAGAGTCACTACGCTGCTGTTTCCCGTTAAGTAGGTTGGCTTTCGCTATCCATGGGTTGGCATGAGTAGATTGTAGTGATTGGAGTTCCAGAGGTCAATGGCCAGTTGACATGATGCCCCTAATGCGCCTCCTGCAGGTAGGCTGCCGAGTTTTCTATCTGGCCTGAGTGATGAGGTGCCAGATTCCAGGTTTTAGATAGAACCATCATATGTGGTCTCGGCCCCTGCCACACAAGCCGCCTTTTGTGAAATCGCAGTGCGGGTGGCAAGGAAATTCGCTTCAGCTAAGTGGCACGGGTAAAGCAGACACATCTCTCAGGCTGTGAAGGAGACAAAGGTTACATTTCCATTAAGCAGCCTATACATTGAAAATAGTAATGCCAGTTAAAAAGAGGGCGATGGTGCAATAAAACTGAATCCCACACTTTTTGGCAGGAGCAAAGAGCGCCCGTAGAATTGCCAACTGAGACTAAATGTATTCCTGGAAGCTTTCATCACCTGACTTGCCTCCAATCCAGCTATTAGTTGGTCAACACATCCAATTTGTGACATACTACCTTCCTACGCCAATTGGAAAGTAAAAAAATACATTACCAAATTGGATGAGCCTCGACTGTTATACAGCACCCCCCAACCCCCCTAAACCCCCCAACGCCCCATCTCCCCCCAACGCCCAATCCCCCCCAACCACCATCCCCCCAACCCCCATCCCCCATCCCCACCCCCCCCCATCTCCCCACCCCCCAACCCCCCCCCTAACCCCCCCACCTCAACAACCACCCCCCCAACCCCAACAACCCCCCCAACCCCAACAACCACCCCCCCCCCCCCCATCTCCTCCCCACTCCTCCCCCCAAACATTTTTTATATTTTTATCTGGTAAAGAGAAATGTTCAAAGAAAATTACAAAAGCAAGCACAATCTATTTAAGTGCCCTGATGATTTTTCTTCAGGGTGGAACATGTAGAAACATGGGAACATAGGAGCAAGTATAGGCCTTTCAGCCAAATCGAGCCTGCTCCACCATTCAAATAGATCATGGCTGATCATCTACCTTAATGCCACTTCCCTGCCTGTGCTATCCCCATATCCCTTGATGTCATTTGTGTCTAGTAATCTATCAATTTCGGTCTTGAACATGTTCAATGACTAAGTTTCCACAGCCCTCTGGGTTAGAGAATTCCAAAGGTGCCCCACCATCTGAGTGAAGAAATTCCTCCTCATCTCAGTCTTAAGTGGCCTGCCCCTTATTCACACAGCACTATCCCAGAGACTGATCTTCAACTGCTGGAGACTCCAGGTGAATCCAGGAGGGTTGGCAACAATTAATGTGCATGGGGTGCCCTAAAGACAGAGAACTGATAACACAAGCTCTCCTGGAGGAGGCAACAAGGCCTTTAGTTCGGGAAAGGTGTTACCTAACCTGTACACAGCGTCAAGAGTTGTTCCCGGTCCCCCTGGCTTAATGAAGGGGAAGTGTGACCCACCATCCCCCAGCACTCATTGTATGGGACAGCACATGAGGAATGGATAGCATAAACACCTTTGGGTTCTCCCTCCATTCACAGCCAGAATGGTGAGGGGGACAGCTTTGCCCCCTTGATGTTCAAAGATGTATAACTTCAAACCTGCTACTGTCAGTGAGAGGGAGCAGGTAAAGAAACAAAGTGACCTTGACCTCCTCTGGTTGACTCTTGGCAGGAGGCAGACATGGCCATCGCTCCACTGACCATCACGAGGATGCGTGAGGCGACGTTTGGCTTCACCCATCCATTCATGTCTGTGGGGATCAGCATCCTGGTGCGCAAGGATTCCAACTCCCAAGGCTCCAGCCTTTTCCAGTTCCTGAGCCCATTCTCGGTTGAGACCTGGCTCGGCCTTCTCATCGCCTATGTGTTGACCTGCTTCTGCCTGTTCCTTGCAGCAAGGTATTCTTTAAATGTTTATCGTATTTAGTTTGACCAAAGTGCAATAGAATACAGCATCAGTAAAATCCGATTCCTGTTGAGGGAGAAAAGGGAGGAAGGAAATGGTGTGGGCAGCGAGGGGGAGAGAACGGGAGGAGAGAGAGAGAGAGAGAGAAAGAGAGCGAGAGGAAGAGAGCACGAGAAAGTGAGAGAAAGAGAGAGAGAGAAAGAGAGAGAGAGGAATCGAGAGCGGGAGAGAGAGAGAGAGAAAGAGAGGAAGAGAGAGAGAGAGAGGAAGAGAGAGCGAGAAAGAGAGCGAGAGAGAGAAAGAGAGAGAGAGAGAGAAAGAGAGAGAAAGAGAGAGAAGAATAAAGGAGGTGTGAAAGAAGGAAAGTAAGAAAATCTTTTCTGCATTCCACCCCTTGATATTTTCCATTATATGTCCTCTTTCAAACCCAGCAGGCACAGAAAGATGCAACACCAATTTATTTCTTTTCTTTTTTAAATTTAGAGTGCCCAATTATTTTTTTCTAATTAAGGGGCAATTTAGCGTGGCCAATCCACCTACCCTGCACATCTTTTGGGTTCTGGGGGTGAGACCCACGCAGACACGTGGAAAATGTGCAAACTCCACACAGACAGTGACCCGGGGCTGGGATCAAACCTGGGACCACTGCGTCGTGAGGCAGCAGTGCTAACCACTGCACCACCGTGCCGCCCCCACCAACAGATATTCCTATGAACCATTCACCATGCTCAGATCACGCAGCCGAAGATAGAGTTATAGAATCATTTGCAACAAGGGAGTAACAAGGGAGAGACGTGGGGCGCAATTCACCCGTAAAATGGCGAACGTTCATTTTGGGCGAGATTCATGGGGTATATGTTGTCAGCTATAATGGCGCGATCGCGATTTGTATTCACCCGCACCTAGTGCAAAAAAATGTGCCCCCATGTGAAATCCGGCATGCCCGAGTCCCCAGGTGTCCGATTCACTCGACTCGCTCCTCAGCTGCTCGCGGCTAAGGGGGATCTGCATTCACATGGTCACTCAGCACTCCCCGCTAGTCAAATCAAAAGGATGGCAGCCTGGAGATCTGCTCCTTGATTTGTGGGTGCTAACCTGACCAGGCGTCTGGAAGCCGTGGAGGAGAGGTGGGGCATCATGTACCCCCTAGGCAGTAGGAGAAGCAGCTGGGTGAGCAATGCCACCTGGGAGGCAGTGGCAGCTGCAGTGGTGAGTGACCAGGAGGACTGCCGTTCAATGTCGGAAGAAGACCAACGACCTCCTGAGAGCTGCGAGGGTACGTTACCACTTCTCTCCTGGCATCAATCCAGCCTGCCACCCTTCAAATTTCCCAGCCCCCTGCCACCAATCCACTGGGTGACAGCTCGCACCCTCCCAACATCCAACCTCCAAGTTTGTTCCTCAGGACCCCCTGGCACTCACCATCACAACCCCTTTAACGTCAAGGTGCGGTGCCCACACATGCCACCTGCTATAGAACCCCTGGCCCACCAAGCGTGTAGCTCACAATGTCCTCTCTTTGTCCCGCAGAAGATAGCCCATAATAGGAAAAGGATGAAGACGGGGGGGGGGGGGGGGGGGGGCGGGGGGATCTCAGAGATTCGAGTCCTCATCCTCCTTTTTAGGAAAGGGCCCTGGAGATCACGGGGTTGTCCGAGGAGCGAGCAATGACTGACAGTGAGCTTGGGCTAAGACAGAGAAGTGAGGATCCACTGCCCCTTCATACAGATGAAATCTCCAAGGAGAACACAGACAAATCGTCACAGCTATCACCCACACCTTCCACCATCACAGAGATACACACCTCGGTGGGTGACATCAGCAGCCAAGCTTCTGGGTCACTACCTGGTGAGCACCACACAGCAGTCGTCTGCATCGCATGGTGTCTGTCAGCTCATCAAACAACCATAAACACCTGTACATTCTGGCACGTCGCTGGCCTCCCTTTCTGGCCCCTTCCAGGGCCTGATGGGTGACCGGGTCTTGAAGGTGTGTGGTGGCCCCAGCCCATGAGGTGCTGCCTGCGTTGGCCTTGCTGCCTTCTTCAATGTCTGCCTGTATCAGCTGAGACAAGCAGTGCAACGGCAATCTTCGCGGGATTAACAACAACATTCATCTTTGTGTGTGGAAGGATTTGGAGGAGTGGAACTGAAAATAAGTCTTCCTTCCCTGGGTGTGTCTGTGTTTCTTGGTTTCGTTTTAGTGTTGGAGCTGAAGCTAGCCGAAGAAGATGTAATTTTGATCTCTCTGCCATCTAAAGACTATCAAAAAGAAAGAGAAAGGGAGGTACAGATTAGGGAAAAAGATAAACAGAGAACGTTTGAACTTCAGAAAATGTCCATGAAACATGACAGTCAGTTAAAATTGGTGGACGTAAAGGGAAACATACAGTTGGAGGATAGTGATGATGATAGTGAGAAGGAGCGTCTTAGTCGAAGGCTTCATGGGGATCTATTTAAATATGTCCATGCAGTGCCAACGTTTGATGAGAAGGAGGTAGAAGCCTTTTTCATTTCATTTGAGAAGGTTGCTAAAGAAATGAAATGGCCACAGGACATGTGGGTATTGCTGATTGAAACAAAGCTGGTAGGGAGGGCTAGTGAAGTGTTTGCATCACTATCGGAGGAGGTATCTGGACGTATGAGGAGGTGAAAAAACCCATCTTAGGTACATATGAACTAGTGCCTGAAGCCTACAGACAAAAGTTTAGAAATTTAAGGAAAGAATTTGACCAAACATACATGGGGCGGGATTTTCTAATCCCGAGGTAGAGTGGCCACGGCATCGTAAACGCCGTCGCGTTTTACGACGGCGTGAACGGGCCGACCCGATGACTAATTCTGGCCCCTTCAGAGGGCCAGCACGGCACTGGAGCTGTTCACGCAACTCCAGTTGCTGATACCGGCGCGAACTGTGTGCTGCGGGATCTGCGCATGCACAATGGCACTGGCGCCAACGCGCGTATACACAGTGGCGCCGGCACCAATGTGCACATGCGCAGTGGCTTCCTGGGAGCATCGGGAGCTGGGAGGTGAGATAGAGGATGGTCTATGGGCAGACGCGTTGAGTAGAGTCAACGCGTCCGCAACATGTGCCAGGCTCAGCCTGATGCAATTTAAGGTTGTGCACCGGGCTCACATGACAGTGGCCCGGATGAGCAGATTCTTTGGGGTGGAAGACAGGTGCACAAAATGCGCGGGAGGACCAGCGAACCATGTCCACATGTTTTAGACATGTCCAAAGCTTTGGGGATTTTGGCAGGGGTTTGCGGATGTCATGTCTGAGGTTTTAAAAACAAGGGTGGTGCTGAGTCCAGAGGTGGCGATTTTCGGGGTGTCGGAAGATCCGGGAATCCAGGAGGAGAAAGAGGCAGATGTTCTGGCCTTTGCTTCCCTGGTAGCCCGGAGACGGATACTGATAGCATGGAGGACCCAAAGGCCCCGAAGTCGGAGACCTGGCTATCGGACATGGCTAGCTTTCTCTGTATGGAGAAAATCAAGTTCGCCTTGAGAGGGTCAATGTTAGGGTTCACCCGGAGGTGGCAACCGCTCATCGACTTCTTTGGGGAAAATTAATCGTCAGCAGAAGTGGGGGGGGGGGGGGGGGGGGGTGGAGTAGTTTAGGTTAGAGTAGGGGGGTAATAAGGGTGGGACCTGTACGAAAGGTAAACGGTTTTTGCACAATGTTTATAGTTTCATGTATATTGTCTATTTTGTTGTTGTTTCTATACCAAAAATACCACAATAAAATGTTTATTTTAAAAAATATATATTATTATTAAGAAGCCTTACCACACCAGGTTAAAGTCCAACAGGTTTGTTTCAAACACTAGCTTTCGGAGCACTGCTCCTTCCTGAGCACTGCTCCATTTCACCTGAGGAAGGAGCAGTGCTCCGAAAGCTAGAATTTGAAATAAACCTGTTGGATTTTAACCTGGTGTTGTAAGGCTACTATCCTTTAAAATTGGCACAGGTTAACAAAGTGATTGAAAGTATGCTTAAAAATGGCATAATTGAAGTGGGTTGCAGCCAATGGAGCTCACCCATAGTGATGGTACCTAAACCAGACGGTACCCAACGGTTGTGTGTGGATTATAGAAAGGTTAATGCAGTTACAAGAACGGACTCTTATCCTATGCCACGTTTGGAGGATTGCATTGAGAAAGTGAGACAATCAGCTTGTATTTCCAAATTGGATTTACTCAAAGGTTTCTGGTAGGTACCTTTATCCGACAGGACGAAGGTGATTTCAGCTTTTGTGACTCCAGATGGTATATACCAATTCAAAGTTATGCCATTTGGCATGCAAAACACCCCAGCCACATTTCAACGGTTAACGAACAAAGTTGTTTCAGAATTACCCAATTGTGTGGTATACATCGAGGATCTGGTAATTTTTAGCCAGACATGGAAAGAACATTTAAAACATCTGATGGAGTTATTCGATCGACTTCAGGAGGCGGGTTTGGTGATAAACCTAGCCAAAAGTAAATTTGGAAAAGCCCAAGTCACTTCCCTTGGCCATACAATCGGACATGGTCGAACGGTCCCACGGGATGTGAAACCAACAGTTATTGGGGAGTTTCCGATACCCTCGACACAACGGAAAATAATGCGATTTCTGGGTATGAGTGGATTTTAACGGAAATTTGTACCGAAATTTAGCAGTGTGGTCGCTAAATCAATCACCGTCCGTTCAGAAACAAAGAAATATAATCCATAGCACTCGGACATGATTCATGTTTTACTCGGTTGTATGGTTTCCCGGGCTTGACATTTTTCCGTCGACAATTGCCGGTCCAATGATGATAAATATGGTTGCGCGCTCTGCACATGCGGACCCGCTCCCGCACTGACACCTGCGCATCGCTCTCCCCGGATCCACACTCTGAACTTCTCTGCCCCCACCCCGGAAACAGGGATTCCCGCTCTGCGCATGCGGACCCACTCCCGCACTCACACCTGCGCATCGCTCTGCCTGGATCCCCACACTGGTCTCCCCCCCCCCCCCCCCCCCCCCCCCCACCCACCCCGGCCTCTGGGAATCCTACTCTGCGCATGTGGCACTTTCTGCCCAGCGCGGCGGTTTAGAACGTGAGGGGCGAGGAATGTGGAGGGTTAATTGTGAAGGAGGAAAGTGGAAGGAGCATTGGGAGAGGGAATGGGGAGGGGGAATGGGAGGGATAAATCGAAGGGGGTAATTGGGATAAGGTGAAATGGAAGTTTAATTGGGAAGGGGTAATTGGGAAGCGGTAATGAGGAGTAGTAATTGGGGAGGGGTAATTGGGGAGGGGTAATGAAGTGGAGTAATTGGGGAGGGGTAATTGGGGAGGGTAATGAGGTGGAGCAATTGGGGAGCGGTAATTGGGGAGGGGTAATGAGGTGGAGTATTTGGGGAGGAGTAATTGGGGAGGGGTAATGAGGTGGAGTATTTGGGGAGGGGTAATGAGGTGGAGTAATTGGGGAGGAGTAATTGGGGGGTAATGTGGTGGAGTAATTGGGGAGGGGTAATTGGGGAGGGATAATTGGGGAGGTGTAATAGGTAGGGGTAATGAGGTGGAGTAATTGGGAGGGGTAATTGGGGCGTAATGAGGAGGAGTAATTGGGGAGGGGTAATTGGGGTTGTGTAATAGGGAGGGGTAATGAGGTGGAGTAATTGGGAGGGGTAATTGGGGCGTAATGAGGAGGAGTAATTGGGGAGGGGTAATTGGGGGGATAATGAGGAGGAGTAATTGGGGAGGGGTAATGGGGCGGGATAACTGGGGAGGTGTAATAGGGGAGGGGTAATGAGGCGAGGTAATTGGGGAGGGATAATTACGAGGGGTAATTGGGGAGGGGTAATGATAAGGGGTATTGGAAAGAAGTAATGAAGTATAATTGGTGCGGGGTAATGAGGAGGGATATTTGGGAAGAGGAATGGGGTGAGATAATTGGGAAGGGGAATGGGAGGATGAATTGGGAGAGCGAATGGGGATGGTAATTGAGGAGAGGAATAGGGAATGGTAATTGAGGAATGCAGAGGGGAGATTGGGAAAGGGAATGGGGAAGGTGTAATGGTGGAAAGTAATTGGAAAGAAGAATAAAAGGGAATTGGGCGAATGAGTGGGGAAAGGGAGTACAGAAGGGTAACAGGGAGGGGTTATGGGGAAGGGTAATTCGGACAGGGGTCTGTGCATTTGGAATGGAGGGAAAATTGGGATGGATATTTTTTCACAATGAATTTTAAAATTTGGAGGTGCAAAGGGGAGAGATAATTGGGGGAGAGAAATGGGAAGGGTAATTTTCAGAGGAAATAGGGATGGGGTAATCCAGACAAAGAAAGGTCGTTGGAAGCTGAAGGGGGAATGGACAGTTGTAATTGTGAGGAGGTGAAAGGGTATGGTAATGGAGAGTGTTGCTAACTTTTGGTTGGCTCGAAATTTGTTGCCCGTTGTATCTTTACATAATTTGCTCTGATTCTATAACCGTTGCTCTAGAGTCGCCAGGTATCTTTATACCACCATGAGGTTCAAGTTCAAGTACTGATCAATAACTCAATACACCAGTTAGTAAGTTTCAAATCAAAACACACTTATTATACACAGTCAATCACTACTCATGCATAAAACTCTACTTTCTAGACGATCTCTATACTATAGGCCTATACTTAGCTTTGGCCTGGCCCATCAGGTCAGGGGAACAAATGGCCTTTCGTTTGGGTTCTGAATCTGCGGGATTCAAAGCTGGTACGGACTAGTAGGTAGGAGCGTCTATCTTGTAGCGTGCGTTGGCTGGAGACTTACTTGGTTGGTGCAGCAACTTAGGCAGTTCACTGTCAAGGGTTGGTTCGTGCTGCTGAGTGACCCTGCCAAGAAGGGCAAATTGAACTTGGGGACTCTATTTTATAGTCCCCAGAGGCTTCCCGTCCCTTTGGGCGGACCCCATACCTGGTTCCAAGTGATTGGACTAAGTTCTGATCACTTGGATTGGATATGGATTTGTTTATTGTCACGTGTACCGAGGTACAGTGAAAAGTATTTTTCTGCGAGCAGCTCAACAGATCATTAAGTACATGAGAAGAAAAGGGAATAAAACAAAATACATAATAGGGCAACACAACATATACAATGTAACTACAAAAGCACTGGCATCGGATGAAGCATACAGGGTGTAGTGTTAATGAAATCAGTCTATAAGAGGGTCATTTAGGAGTCTGGTGACAGTGGGGAAGAAGCTGTTTTTGAGTCTGTTCGTGCGTGTTCTCAGACTTCTGTATCTCCTGCCCGATGGAAGAAGTTGGAAGAGTGAGTAAGCCGGGTGGGAGGGATCTTTGATTATACTGCCCGCTTTCCCCAGGCAGTGGGAGGTGTAGATGGTGTCAATGGATGGGAGGCAGGTTCGTGTGATGGACTGGGCGGTGTTCACGACTCTCTGAAGTTTCTTGCGGTCCTGGGCCGAGCAGTTGCCATACCAGGCTGTGATGCCGCCTGATAGGATGCTTTCTATGGTGCATCTGTAAAAGTTGGTAAGAGTCAATGCGGACATGCCGAATTTCCTTAGTTTCCTGAGGAAGTATAGGCGCTGTTGCGCTTTCTTGGTGGTAGCGTCGACGTGGGTGGACCAGGACAGATTTTTGGAGATGTGCACCCCTAGGAATTTGAAACTGCTAACCATCTCCACCTCGGCCCCGTTGATGCTGACAGGGGTGTGTACAGTACTTTGCTTCCTGAAGTCAATTACCAGCTCTTTAGTTTTGCTGGCATTGAGGGAGAGATTGTTGTCACTACACCACTCCACTAGGTTCTCTATCTCCCTCCTGTATTCGGACTCATCGTTATTCGAGATCCGGCCCACTATGGTCGTATCGTCAGCAAACTTGTAGATGGAGTTGGAACCAAGTTTTGCCACGCAGTCGTGTGTGTACAGGGAGTAGAGTAGGGGCTAAGTACGCAGCCTTGCGGGGCGCCGGTGTTGAGGACTATTGTGGAGGAGGTGTTGTTGTTCATTCTTACTGATTGTGGTCTGTTGGTCAGAAAATCGAGGATCCAGTTGCAGAGTGGGGAGCCAAGTCCTAGGTTTTGGAGCTTTGATATGAGCTTGGCTGGGATTATGGTATTGAAGGCGGAGCTGTAGTCAATAAATAGGAGTCTAATGTAGGAGTCCTTGTTTTCGAGATGCTCAGAGGGATGAGTGTAGGGCAGGGAAATGGTGTCTGATGTGGACCGGTTGCAGCGGTATGCGAATTGCAGTGGATCAAGGCGTTCTGGGAGTATGGAGGTGATGCGCTTCATGATCAACCTCTCGAAGCACTTCATTACGACTGAAGTCAGGGCTACTGGTCGGTAGTCATTGAGGCACGTTGCCTGGTTCTTCTTTGGTACCGGTATGATGGTGGTCTTCTTGAAGCAGGTGGGGACCTCGGAGTGGAGTAGGGACAGGTTAAAGATGTCCGTGAATACCTCTGCCAGCTGGTCCGCGCAGGCTCTGAGTGCACGACCAGGGATCCCGTCTGGGCCCGTCGCCTTCCGAGGGTTCACTTTCAGGAAGGCCAATCTGACTTCGGAAGCTGTGATGGTGGGTATGGGTGAACTATGGGCTGCTGGGGCACTCGCCAGCGGATTGTTGGTTACCTGCTCGAACCGAGCACAGAATGCATTGAGTTCATCGGGGAGTGGTGCGCTGCTGCCAGAGATACTGTTCGGCTTCGCTTTGTAGCCCGTTATGTTGTTTAGTCCTTGCCACAACCGCCGAGAGTCTGTCTGTGACTCTAGCTTGGTTTGATATTCTCTCTTGGCATTCCGGGTGGCTTTGCGGAGGTCGTACCTGGATTTCTTGTATAGGTCAGGGTCGTCTGCCTTGAACGCCTCAGATCTGTCCTTCAGTAGGGAGTCAATCTCGCGATTGAGCCATGGTTTCCGGTTGGGGAACGCACGTACTGCTTTCTTTGGCACGCAGTCGTCCACACATTTGCTGATGAAGTTGAAGTCTGTGACGGTGGTGGCATACTCATTTAAGTTGGTCGCTGAGTTCTTAAATATGGACCAGTCCACTGTCTCTAAGCAGTCACGTAAGAGCTCTTCTGTCTCCTCGATTTGGATCGATTTCTCCAATACTGGAGTTGTTCCCTGATCACTGGGCGGTCCCTGAGTGTCCGTTGGCCTTCCTTTGTCTTGGCTCCTGCTGGCGCCGAGAAGTCTGGCTTGGCCGTATTCACCTTACATATTTCAATTGTACCCGGGGATCGCTCATTAGTATGCAGATGGCTGTGAGTTTCAGTGCTGTCTGGGCTTCTGCAAATTCTAATAAACAGGAGACTTTGCACTTGCTAGTTTTTCCTGGCTTGGTTGAATTTCCCTGTAGTCTTTGTGGACCTCCATTTTAAGTCTGGAATTGGCCAACCCAGGTGGCTACACACCCTCCTTGTGATCCCTGACGCGAAGCGTGAAGGATCACATAACTGCGTCGTCTTCACTTCCTGACCCAGCGAGCACACTTCCATGGCCTCTACACTGACCATAACTATGTATGAACATTTTTTAACTAACATTTCTAAGTGGCGCTATGTCAGACAGGGACATGCATTACAACAAACAAAACGGTACCTCTAACTATCTCTCATAGTAAGAAGTCTTACAACACCAGGTTAAAGTCCAACAGGTTTGTTTCGATGTCACTAGCTTTCGGAGCGCTGCTCATTCCTGGTGTTGTAAGACTTCTTACTGTGCTCACCCCAGTCCAACGCCGGCATCTCCACATCATATCTCTCATAAACTACACTCACTCAAACATTCAATCATACTAACTTCCTAACAATACAAAAATAATAGCAGCATTCACATTTTTCCTCTGGCTTGGCAATCAAGCACAGAGGTGTACAATATTTCCGTTGTAAACGAAACACATTTCTTAATTTACAAAAGATGCAACACAAATGTTCTTTATTGTAGATCAAGGGGTTCGGGGTCCTGGTGATAACCGAAAATAGGGGATCTTATCCTGTATATCGGGGTGCGAGAGCAGTAGGCTCTCCTTCGCCATTTCCTCATGCGGATAATCTGCACGATGCTACAGAGTATCACCAATACTAGAAGGAATTCAATTGCGTATGATAGTGAATACCAGGTTATGAACGTATCACACCATGATGGTGTGTTGTTACTTGTCACTGGGCTCTGTGTGCTATGGGGAAGTGAATCATTGATGGCCGGGGGAGGTTGGGGTCAGGGGGTTCGTATTCGTGCGGAACCGGATGCAAATTACAATAACGACGAAAAACACGTTTGACGTCTTCATTGTTGTCGTCTTCTTTTTCTTCCTCTGGAGTTCCTGGGGTTCCGGAGTTCTATGGACACAAGCATCATATCTGTTACTATCTTGTGTAATATCTTGAATGTTAGCATGTCTGTCTTTTAGTGCCAATTTCCCTTTATAATTTGTCACCATGTGTGACTCCCTCATTTTTTTTTAAACCAAAAATTTGGACTAGACATCTAAGAAAATACTGCCGTACTGCGAGCCGTCTCGCAGCCTGTGTCATTTACCATCCTAGTGTTTGAGGATGTAAATATCAGAGGGAAGCAACCACAGGTTGCCAAAACCAAACAAAAGAATTTTGAACATAATGAGCCAAAAATGGGGTGCGTGTGGGCTGCGGTGGGTAAGAATGTGGTCGTCGTGGGGGCTGCCTCTCGTGATTACCTTTGAATCAGGACAGTAGTTATGATTGTTGTCTGCCGACAGACTAGTTCCTCTGAACTATTGTCTGGGACAAACTTGTACCTTTAACAGCCGGGGGGGCGTTAAAGGAGTGGTGACGTGGGGTCGTGAAAACTTTCGGGTTTACACACAACACCTAACGATAACATTAACGAACAAACATGCTGCAGGTTTCATCAGAAAGGACATCGTAAATCACATTTGGACTGGGGTGTAACTAGCATATGGAGGCAGTGTAGTGTGGCCGAAGAAGAGAGGAAGGAGGAGCGAAACAAAAATGAAGTGACCTTGTTGAGGTGTCCCTGCCAGGAGAAGTGGTGGGTAAGCGCTCACAGTTTGCATGGGGCAGCTGGGACCTTGTAGCTGCTGTGGGTGGTGTTCTCTTTCATAACTGGGGGCTAGTCTAGCTGGTGGGGGTCTCCTGCAATCTCGGGCAAAGTGTCCTGACTGCCCACAATTGTAACATGACCCCTGGGCCACATAAGGTGGAGCAGGCTCTCTGGTGCATTGTTCCCTTGGGTATGGTTCCCTGGGTGGGGGTCGGGGCTGTTAGTGTCTTTGCTGGTTCGGGGGGCATTTGTGGGCTGATTCCGTTGCTGTTTCAGGGGGACTTGACATTATCTCGGAAACTTACCAGGTGATGCAGGAGGAGGAGGAGGAGGAGGAGGCCTCGGTGCTGGAGGTGAAAGGTAAGTGGGAGGAGGAGTTGGGAGAGGAGATTGAGGAAGGGACGTGGGCAAATGCCCTAGGGAGGGTGAACTCTTCCTCATCGTGCGCGAGGCTCAGCCTCATACAGTTTGAGGTGCTGCACAGGGCACACATGACCGGGGCAAGGATGAGCCGGTTTTTAGGGGGTGAGGACAGGTGTGCTGGGTGCTCAGGGAGCCCAGCAAATCCCACCCATATGTTCTGGGCATGCCCAGCGCTGGAGGAATTTTGGAAGGGCGTAGCGAGGACGGTGTCGAGGGTGGTAGGATCCAGGGTCAAACTGGGCTGGGGGCTCGCAATATGTGCGGTGGCAGAGGAGCCGGGAGTGCAGGAGGCGAAAGAGGCCGGTATTCTGGCCTTTGCGTCCCTGGTAGCCCGGCGAAGGATTCTTCTTCAGTGGAAGGATGCGAGGCCCCCAAGCATGGAATCCTGGATCAGCGATATGGCGGAGTTCATTAAATTGGAGAGGGTGAAATTTGCCTTGAGAGGGTCGGTACAAGGGTTCTTTCGGCGGTGGTAACCGTTCTTAGACTTCCCGGCAGAATGGTAGACATTGGTCAATGGCAGCAGCAACTCGGGGGGGAGGGGGGGGTTTAACTTTATAATTATTTTTGTTATTGGTATTTACACTGAAGGGTCTGAGGAGGTGTATATACCTGTTGTGTCAAGTCGGGGTGTTAATGTTAATTTATTATTTATGTACAGGGGGGAGGGGGGTATGGAGGGTTGCTTTTCTGGACTGTGTTTTGTACTTAACCCTGTTGGGTTCTTTTTTTCATTTTGTTATTGATATTTTACGAAAACCTTAATAAAAATTATTTTTTTTAAAAGGGGGGCTTGACATTGTCGTGCGTAATGTCCTAATTGTCCGCAATTGTAACATTCTTGAGCTTTGGGCTGGGGTTGGCTGTTCCTGCCTTCATTTACCCATGCGGGGTTCTGGTGTGCTTTAACTGGGTTCATTTCTACCTGCTCTTCATCGGGTGCTATAAATGCGGTTTTGTTTTGGACAGATTGCTCCCAGGTGCGGGACAATCTTTTTAAAACCCACTTTTCGTTGTGCGCTTCTTCCGAGGGGTCATAATTGGTACAGGCTTTTTGTCCTGCCTCTGTGACATGGGAGATAAGGGTGCGGGACCATTTGGCCATGTTGTCTTGGGACAATGGGCGCGGTCTAAGTTTCCAAAAACGGCTGTAAAATAGATCCACAGGGGTCCAGCAAACGCTGTGGGGTGTTCTGTCTTTTTCTGCCTGCACTTATTCAGGCCTTCTACTGGGTCACCCCTGTTGTAACTGATCGCGTCTAGGATCGCCGTGTGCATCTCTGCAAGGGTGCCTCCTCCTACATTCTGTGGTTCGGGAAGGGCTGCTACAACTGAAGGGTCTAAACACAAAAGTGTGAGCTTCACTTGCTCATGCTCATCCAGGCCATACATGGTCTCCTGCTGCTTTACTCTAGCAAAAAAGTGGTGGGGGAACGGTGTGATATTTTCGCACACGTCCCGTAATTGGGTCACGGTCAAGGGGGTGGTGTAAAGAAATTCTGCGTCTCCTTCCGATGTGACTGTGCGGTGGGTAGTGACTGGATTCATGGGTGCCTGATCTATCTGCTCTGTGGGGGGTTGGGGTGCTTTTCTCCTTGGGGGCTTTCCTGGCGCACATGTTCCCTGAACATACCTATGCGCGGTTTCATTTAATTCTTGCCAATCAGGGCCGTCTTCCTCATCTAATTGGGATCCAAATGTGCTCTGAAACCCATTTTGTACTGAAAGCAAAGACTGCAGTTCTGCAATCTGCTTCCTGCATTTCGCATGATCTAATGAGCTTTGTCTGTGCTCCGTGGTGGCAGCATGGAGTGCTCTTAACGCTGCTTTTAAATCGCTGCACTGCCTTTGCAATGCCTCTACCTGTTTCTCTGTCTCTTCTCTTACCAGGACTGCACGATGCGTGTCCTGATAGGCCTTATCGTATTGGGTTTGGAAGCTGCTCAGATGCGCTAGACAAGACTGGTGTGCCCACTTAGCATCATCCACCTCTCCGTCCTTTGCTGCCAACTTTCTTCTCAAATCTATATTCTCTCCCTCAATCTCACTAACATTGACCTTGCTCATTCGATGTCTCTCTTCTATCTCTTTGCGGAGCGTCCGAATGACCTCCTCTGTGCCTCGCAATTGTGCCGAACAGGATACTATTGCCATCGGCTTGCAAGCTTTCCCCAAGCTCTTCTTGTGGATCTCTGACAGGTTCTCCCACCAAGTATGTCCTATACACCCGGGTCCTGTTTCCTCATTATCACAGAATTCACTCCAAAGGGGCCATCCTTTCCCTTTGAGATATTTCCTGATCTCTTCTTCCCAAACGGGACACTGTCCTACTCTGCTGCTGGTCGCTGCGACCACGAATTCCTGGGGGTTCATGAGGTGTTGCATTGCCTTCATTGCCATTTTCTCGATCTAAATGCTCTTTTAAATTTGGAACGAGGGGTACTAAGGTGGTGCTGTAAACACGGGTACGGCGTTCGCTAATTTCCGGAATACAAACTCCCGACAGTTTTTCGCAACATAAATCTATCAGTTTTACCTTACAGCCCTGTTAGTTACGCATGCATTAACATGCTTCCGAATTATGAGGATTGATCAGAACTGCTTGAACACTTGTGGTTTTTCTGTTCCCAATTGGATTATAATTTAAATTTTGGGTTCTCCCGGAGTGGTTAGGCCACTTCTAAATCGGGTCCCATCCGGATGTTGCCAGTAAATGTTGCTAACTTTTGGTTGGCTCTTAATTTGTTGCCCGTTGTATCTTTACTTAATTTGCTCTGTTTCTATAACCTTTGCTCTAGAGTTGCCAGGTATCTTTATGATACCGCCACGAGGTTCAAGTTCAAGTACTGATCAATAACTCAATGCACCAGTTAGTAAATTTCAAATCAAAACACATTTATTATACACAGTCAATCACTACTCATGCATAAAACTCTACTTTCTAGACGATCTCTATACTATGGGCCTACACTTAGCTTTGGGCTGGCCCACCAGGTCAGGAAAACAAATGGCCTTTCGTTCGGGTTCTGAATCTGCAGGCTTCAAAGCTGGTACGGACTAGTAGGTAGGAGCGCCTATCTCGTAGCGTGCGTTGGCTGGAGACTTACTTGGTTGGTCCAGCAACTTAGGCAGTTCACTGTCAAGGGTTGGTTCACGCTGCTGAGTGACCCTGCCAAGAAGGGCAAATTGAACTTGGGGACTCTATTTTATTGTCCCCAGGGGCTTCCCGTCCCTTTGGGCAGACCCCGTACCTGGTTCCAAGTGATTGGACTAAGTTCTGATCACTTGTTTCGATTTCTCCATTACTGGAGTTCCCTGATCACTGGGCGGTCCCTGAGTGTCCGTTGGCCTTCCTTTGTCTTGGCTCCTGCTGGCGCCGAGGAGTCTGGCTTGGCCTTATTTACCTTACATGTTTCAATTGTACCCGGGGATAGCTCATTAGTATGCAGATGGCTGTGAGTTTCAGTGATGTCTGGGCTTCTGCAAGTTCTAATACACAGGAGACTTTGCACTTGCTAGTTTTTCCTGGCTTGGCTGAATTTCCCTGTAGTCTTTGCAGACCTCCATTTTAAGTCGGGAAGTGGCCAACCCAGGTGGCTACAAGAGGAGAATAGGGAGATGTAATGGGGAATCCTTAAGGGGATGGGAGGGAGACCTGTGAGGGGTTAATGAGAGAAAGTGGAAAGAGGGGTGTGAGGGAATGATAGGGAAATAAAGTGGCAGGGAATTAATCAAGAGGGGTAGTGTGTGTGGTGATACGCCTGTGAATAGTGCTATAGGCCAGGGCTTACAAGCTCATTCTCAAGTTCACCTGACCGACAACCTTTATGTTGAATTTGGCTAGGATGAGCACAAAAACCTGCGCTGTAGGTGTGATTCATCAGACTTCCCTGACATTTTAATCAAAACAAGGTTTATTCTAAGAATGTCGTTAACACATATATATCTATAAACACAGCAAGTGTTTTTATCAATTACAAACATAATGACACCACACAGCTACAGTAATCTATGCAATAACATTAACAAATTCCTCCTTAACTGTTCCAATTCAATAACAGAGTCCAATAAACCAAACTCCTTTTCAAGGGTGTGGTCCAGCACAATGCATTCTCACTTGAATGGGACTGGTCCTTTCCCTGAGATTCTGATCCAGTCTCAACCAGCAGATTCAAACTCTTTCCGGAAAGTAAACTATATCTTTAAAGTTACCAAACCACGTGTTTTTTTTACTGAAACAGCTTTTAAAATGAAAAAATAGAAAGACAGGAAAAGAACATTTATTTCTCCTTCTGTTGTACGAAACAGTAAAACTGAATCAGAAACCCAAAACACCACACAGCCACTGCCCAGCTCCACCCACAACATGACATCACAGAAGCCATGTGATAAGACAGAAACACACATCTTGAAGGGACACACATGACAATAGCTTGCACATAGCAGGTGGCATCAGACATTGGTCACGTGACGTGCGACACTCGCCAGTTGGTAGTAAGGCCTACAACAGGACAGTTGTACATAGGGTAGTTCCAGGAGAGTTTACGGAATTCAAATAGTAACCTAGACTGCATAGTATTCTGTTCATCAATCATCCACATGTTCATCAACCATATCTAGTTAAGTCACCAGATGTTCCGTGTACATCATTGCAACGGCAAGGTCACAGAACACAACATGGTAGTAGGAATGTTGAACATTTAAAGGTAACCCGCAGAAAAGACGAGCTGCAATCGGCCGGAGAGCGAACTACGGCCATTGGCGACTCAACGCAACAAACAATGGTGAAGTTCGAGATGGAAGGTTTGAAGGCACCCCACCAGCTTCAAGTCTCGGGTAACATAGACGAAACCTGGTGCGTTTTCAAACAGCAGTTTAAACTCTATGTTTCAGCCCTTGGTCTGCAGGCACACATTGACGAGAGGGGAATTGCGTTGCTGCTCACGGTGGCAGGTCGAGAAGCAATCAAGATCTACAATACTTTCTCTTTCGATCGCGAAGAGGAGAGCAAGAGCATCAATGAGGTGATCAAGTACTTTGATCGGCTTTGCTCTCCGGAAAGAAATGAAACATTTGAAAGATACATTTTTCGAATGCATACCCAGGAACCATGCAAATCTTTTGACAGCTTTGTAACCGGCTTGAGGCTGAAGGCCCAGTCCTGCAATTTCATCATCTAAAATCATCGATGATCCGCGAGCAAATAGTGTTTTGCATAGCGAATGATATGATTGTTACGAGAAGCGGACCTGAAATTGGGAAATGCGATGAAGATTTGCCATGCGAGTGAGTTGGCTGTACAGCAGATCAGGAACTCAGTTTGAAACATTTTGGCACCAACATGGAAGAAGACGCCAGCGCCATCAGCGCTGTGACTCAGTTCAATAAAAAAACGTGGTCTCCGCGCCGGCAGCCATTTTTAGCGGCCGACCTGAGCCGCCATCTTATGCCAGAAATGTGGCAATCGACATGGCCCACAGCGATGTCCAGCATACGGAAAAGTATGCTCTAGGTGTGGCCATACAGATTATTTTGCAAAACAACGTTTTTTGCAACCTATTACGGACCTAATCAGATCAGTCAACGCAGTTGGTGAGATGCCCCTGGAAGAACAGTTCTTCGTTGACCTCATTTCAACCAAGGACCAGATGAGTCCAACCATAAAAAGTGAAGAAGTCTTCCTGAGCAGTCGTCGAACTTACAGCGCAGAAGGAGGCCATTTGGTCCATCGAGTCTGCACCAGCCCTTGGAAAGAGCACTCCACTTAAGCCCACACTTCCAACCTAAATCCGTTACCCAGTAACACCATCTAACCTTTTTGGACACTAAGGGCAATTTAGCATAGCCAATCTACCTAACCTACTTATCTTTTGACTGTGGAAGGAAACCGGAGCACCCGGAGGACACCCACGCAGACACGGGGAGAACGTGCAGACTCTGCACAGACAGTGACCCAAGCCGGGAATCGAACCTGGGACCCGGGAGCTGTGAAGCAACTGTGCTAACCACTGTGCTACCGAGCTGTTGTGATGATAGTAATAACAAAGCTGATACCATCAAAAGCAGATGGAGAACTCCTAGTGTTGATGAACATGGGAACGAGGGCCAACCTCTTCTGTCTGCCCAATTTGCACGGGCTACACATTAAACTGGAAGTTGTCGAACAACCGAGACTGCCGATACACTGCAGTGGGAAGTTGATTGAGTCACTAGGTGTATGTGAACTCGAATAATGGGCGCACGACACAACTCACATGATACCATTTTCTATTATGGACATGAAAAGTGAGTCCATCATAGGAGCGAATGCATGTGAGGCCCTGGACTTATTTGAGCGGCTGTATGTTCCAGACAGGGGGTGGCCAGACGATTACTGGGACTCTCAACAAGATATTCTGCTGCAGTTATTCGATGAAAGTCCACTGAGAAATGCCACACTGAATACCATGAAAATGAAGCCAAAGCATAAGGGTCCGAGTACTCGTAAAATATTCATGAAAACTATAGCAAAACCAAATGACTCATTCTTCAGTCCTCCTGAAGTTGCAGGGGAAAGATTGTTAAATAAACGTTCTGCAGCAAGACTCACTGCTGACTTTGAAATTGGTCGCCTGCTGCGTGAACACATAATTCCATATGCAATGTGGTACTTTACAGGTCGTCTTTGCAGATGATACTGACTCTGATGATGAAGATGACGACGATAATTACGAAGACCATGAATGCGATGAAGAAAATAAAGGCTCGGAGGGTGAGGACAACTGTGAAACGCTAGTTAGGTTGTTTCGTAGGAGTGATGGTGAACTGGATGAGGAATCCTGTGAAACACTCCTCCGGTGGATTGGCAGGAGTGTCGAGGTGATCACCAGGGGCGCCCAGTCTGCGGAGGGCACTGAGAGGTGTGAAAGCTCTAAGATGGCGAATGCAGAGACTGAAAGGGTGCGGGCAGTAGCACACACTTCAGATGAAAACCACTCAGCTGTGAACAAATTGATAACGGAAGATATAATACCCATTCTGACTGAGTGAGTGAGTGACTGAGAGTGCATGTGAGTTCGCGAGTGACTGACTGCATGTTTATGAGTGACATGAGTGGGGATGCATGTTTGTGGGTGGGTGCATGTTTATTTGTGGGGGTGTGCATGTTTTTGTGCGTGATGTGTGGGTGGGTGCCTGTCAGAGTACATGTGTGTGTATGATATGTGAGAGTTTCTGTAGCTGAGTGTGTGTCAGACCGCATGCATGTGTGGGAGTCTCCGTCTGCGTGATTCCCCTCATAGCCGATGAGCTCTGCGTGTTCCCACCATGGCGATTTGAGTTTAGCCTGTGTCCGTCTCCACAAAGCCCATGGCATGATGTCCCCATAGCTGATTAGTTGGGACTGAGTGATGCCCCCCACAGCCGCCTTTCCCTGACTCCATCCTGCTCTGCGGCCTCCCTCGGGGGGGGGGGGGTGGGGGGAGGGGGGCTCGGGGGGCGTCTCTCCCACTTTGAGCTCGAGACAGGCCCCGCCTACGATTGAGCCGGGATTGACCCCGCCCCAGTTCAGTCAGGCCCCGCCCCATTGGTCGGGCGACCCCTCTCTCCGGCGGGGTGCACAGCTTGATGACGTCACAAAGCGAGAGCCTGCTGATGGAGCGGCCCCAGCCCCTTTATTCGGTCACAGTCCCTGATGAAGACACAGCACCGCCTCCACCCGCACAGACGGAGGCGGGCTGCACGTGTGTCAGTGTTTACAGGTGTGTTCAGGGAGTGTGTCAATGTTTACAGAGTGTGTTCAGGGAGTGTGCCAGTGTTTACCTGGAGGCTCAGGGAGTGTGTCAGTGTTTACCTGGGGCTCAGGGAGTGTGTCAGTGTTTACCTGGAGGTTCAGGGAGTGTGTCAGTGTTTACCTGGAGGCTCAGGGAGTGTGTCAGTGTTTACAGAGTGTGTTCAGGGAGTGTGCCAGTGTTTACCTGGGTGCTCAGGGAGTGTGAGTGTTTACCTGGAGGCTCAGGGAGTGTGTCAGTGTTTACCTGGAGCTCAGGGAGTGTGGTAGTGTTTACCTGGGGCTCAGGGAGTGTGTCAGTGTTTACCTGGAGCTCAGGGAGTGTGGTAGTGTTTACCTGGGGCTCAGGGAGTGTGTCAGTGTTTACCTGGAGCTCAGGGAGTGTGGTAGTGTTTACCTGGGGCTCAGGGAGTGTGTCAGTGTTTACCTGGAGGCTCAAGGAGTGTGGGTGTTTACCTGGAGGCTCGGGGAGTGTATCAGTGTTCACCTGGGGCTCGGGGAGTGTGTCAATGTTTACCTGGAGGCTCAGAGAGTGCGGTAGTGTTTACCTGGGGTTCAGGGAGTGTGTCAGTGTTTACAAGGTGTGTTCAGGGAGTGTGCCAGTGTTTACCTGGGTGCTCAGGGAGTGCGGTAGTGTTTACCTGGAGGCTCAGGGAGTGTGTCAGTGTTTACCTGGAGCTCAGGGAGTGTGGTAGTGTTTACCTGGGGCTCAGCGAGTGTGTCAGTGTTTACCTGGAGCTCAGGGAGTGTGTCAGTGTTTACCTGGGTGCTCAGGGAGTGTGAGTGCTTACCTGGGGCTCAGGGAGTGTGCCAGTGTTTACCTGGGGCTCAGCAAGTGTGTCAGTATTTACCTGGAGGCTCACAGGGAGTGTGTCAGTGTTTACCTGGGGCTCAGGGAGTGTGTTAGTGTTTACCTGGGGCTTCAGGGAGTGTGTCAGTGTTTACCTGGGGCTCAGGGGGTGTGTCACTGTTTACCTGGAGCTCAGGGAGTGCGGTAGTGTTTACCTGGGGCTCAGGGAGTGTGTCAGTGTTTACCTGGCGCTCAGGGAGTGTGTCAGTGTTTACCTGGGGCTCAGGGAGTGTGTCAGTGTTTACCTGGAGCTCAGTGAGTGTGTCAGTGTTTACCTGGAGCTCAGGGAGTGTGCCAGTGTTTACCTGGGGCTCAGGGAGTGTGTCAGTGTTTACCTGGAGCTTCAGTGAGTGTGTCAGTGTTTACCTGGAGCTCAGGCAGTGTGCCAGTGTTTACCTGGAGCTCAGGGAGTGTGTCAGTGTTTACCTGGAGCTCAGGGAGTGTGTCAGTGTTTACCTGGGGCTCAGGGAGTGTGTCAGTGTTTACCTGGAGGTTCAGGGAGTGAGTGTTTACCTGGAGGCTCAGGGAGTGTGTCAATGTTTACAGAGTGTGTTCAGGGAGTGTGCCAGTGTTTACCTGGGTGCTCAGGAAGTGTGAGTGTTTACCTGGAGGCTCAGGGAGTGTGTCAGTGTTTACAGAGTGTGTTCAGGGAGTGTGCCAGTGTTTACCTGGGTGCTCAGGGAGTGTGAGTGTTTACCTGGAGGCTCAGGGAGTGTGTCAGTGTTTACCTGGAGCTCAGGGAGTGTGGTAGTGTTTACCTGGGGCTCAGGGAGTGTGTCAGTGTTTACCTGGAGCTCAGGGAGTGTGGTAGTGTTTACCTGGGGCTCAGGGAGTGTGTCAGTGTTTACCTGGAGCTCAGGGAGTGTGGTAGTGTTTACCTGGGGCTCAGGGAGTGTGTCAGTGTTTACCTGGAGGCTCAAGGAGTGTGGGTGTTTACCTGGAGGCTCGGGGAGTGTATCAGTGTTCACCTGGGGCTCGGGGAGTGTGTCAATGTTTACCTGGAGGCTCAGAGAGTGCGGTAGTGTTTACCTGGGGTTCAGGGAGTGTGTCAGTGTTTACAAGGTGTGTTCAGGGAGTGTGCCAGTGTTTACCTGGGTGCTCAGGGAGTGCGGTAGTGTTTACCTGGAGGCTCAGGGAGTGTGTCAGTGTTTACCTGGAGCTCAGGGAGTGTGGTAGTGTTTACCTGGGGCTCAGCGAGTGTGTCAGTGTTTACCTGGAGCTCAGGGAGTGTGTCAGTGTTTACCTGGGTGCTCAGGGAGTGTGAGTGCTTACCTGGGGCTCAGGGAGTGTGCCAGTGTTTACCTGGGGCTCAGCAAGTGTGTCAGTATTTACCTGGAGGCTCACAGGGAGTGTGTCAGTGTTTACCTGGGGCTCAGGGAGTGTGTTAGTGTTTACCTGGGGCTTCAGGGAGTGTGTCAGTGTTTACCTGGGGCTCAGGGGGTGTGTCACTGTTTACCTGGAGCTCAGGGAGTGCGGTAGTGTTTACCTGGGGCTCAGGGAGTGTGTCAGTGTTTACCTGGCGCTCAGGGAGTGTGTCAGTGTTTACCTGGGGCTCAGGGAGTGTGTCAGTGTTTACCTGGAGCTCAGTGAGTGTGTCAGTGTTTACCTGGAGCTCAGGGAGTGTGCCAGTGTTTACCTGGGGCTCAGGGAGTGTGTCAGTGTTTACCTGGAGCTTCAGTGAGTGTGTCAGTGTTTACCTGGAGCTCAGGCAGTGTGCCAGTGTTTACCTGGAGCTCAGGGAGTGTGCCAGTGTTTACCTGGAGCTCAGGGAGTGTGTCAGTGTTTACCTGAAGGCTCAGGGTGTGTGCCAGTGTTTACCTGGGGCTCAGGGAGTGTGTCAGTGTTTACCTGGAGCTCAGGGAGTGCGGTAGTGTTTACCTGGGGGCTCAGGGAGTGTGTCAGTGTTTACCTGGAGCTCAGGGAGTGTGTCAGTGTTTACCTGGGGCTCAGGGAGTGTGTCAGTGTTTACCTGGAGCTCAGGGATTGTGCCAGTGTTTACCTGGGGCTCAGGGAGTGTGCCAGTGTTTACCTGGAGCTCAGGGAGTGTGCCAGTGTTTACCTGGGGCTCAGGGAGTGTGTCAGTGTTTACCTGGAGGCTCAGGGAGTGTGTCAGTGTTTACCTGGAGGCTCGGGGAGTGTGCCAGTGTTTACCTGGAGCTCAGGGAGTGTGTCAGTGTTTATCTGGAGGCTCAGGGAGTGTGTCAGTGTTTACCTGGGGCTCAGGGAGTGTGTCAGTGTTTACCTGGAGGCTCAGGGAGTGTGTCAGTGTTTATCTGGAGGCTCAGGGAGTGTGTCAGTGTTTACCTGGGGGCTCAGGGAGTGTGTCAGTGTTTACCTGGAGCTCAGGGTGTGTGTCAGTGTTTACCTGGTGCTCAGGGTGTGTGCCAGTGTTTACCTGGAGGCTCAGGGAGTGTGCCAGTGTTTACCTGGAGCTCAGGGAGTGTGCCAGTGTTTACCTGGAGGCTCAGGGAGTGTGTCAGTGTTTACCTGGGGGCTCAGGGAGTGTGTCAGTGTTTACCTGGAGGCTCAGGGAGTGTGTCAGTGTTTACCTGGGGGCTCAGGGAGTGTGTCAGTGTTTACCTGGAGCTCAGGGAGTGTGTCAGTGTTTACCTGGGGCTCAGGGAGTGTGTCACTGTTTACCTGGAGCTCAGTGAGTGTGTCAGTGTTTACCTGGAGCTCAGGGATTGTGCCAGTGTTTACCTGGGGCTCAGGGAGTGTGTCAGTGTTTACCTGGAGGCTCAGGGAGTGTGTCACTGTTTACCTGGAGCTCAGTGAGTGTGTCAGTGTTTACCTGGAGCTCAGGGATTGTGCCAGTGTTTACCTGGGGCTTCAGTGAGTGTGTCAGTGTTTACCTGGTGCTCAGGGAGTGTGCCAGTGTTTACCTGGAGCTCAGGGAGTGTGCCAGTGTTTACCTGGGGCTCAGGGAGTGTGTCAGTGTTTACCTGGAGGCTCAGGGTGTGTGTCAGTGTTTACCTGGGGCTCAGGGAGTATGTCAGTGTTTACCTGGAGGCTCAGGGAATGCGGTAGTGTTTACCTGGGGCTCAGGGAGTGTGTCAGTGTTTACCTGGAGGCTCAGGGAGTGCGGTAGTGTTTACCTGGAGCTCAGGGAGTGTGTCAGTGTTTACCTGGAGCTCAGGGAGTGTGTCAGTGTTTACCTGGAGGCTCAGGGAGTGTGTCAGTGTTTACCTGGAGCTTCAGTGAGTGTGTCAGTGTTTACCTGGGGCTCAGGGAGTGTGTCAGTGTTTACCTGGAGCTCAGGGAGTGTGTCAGTGTTTACCTGGAGGCTCAGGGAGTGTGCCAGTGTTTACCTGGGGCTCAGCAAGTGTGTCAGTGTTTACCTGGGTGCTCAGGGAGTTTGTCAGTGTTTACCTGGAGGCTCAGGGAGTGTGTCAGTGTTTACCTGGGGCTCAGGGTGTGTGTCAGTGTTTACCTGGGGCTCAGGGAGTGTGTCAGTGTTTACCTGGGCTCAGGGAGTGTGTCAGTGTTTACCTGGGGCTCAGGGAGTGTGTCAGTGTTTACCTGGGTGCTCAGGGAGTGTGTCAGTGTTTACCTGGGGCTCAGGGAGTGTGTCAGTGTTTACCTGGGGCTCAGGGAGTGTGTCAGTGTTTACCTGGGGCTCAGGGAGTGTGTCCGTGTTTACCTGGGGCTCAGGGAGTGTGTCAGTGTTTACCTGGGGCTCAGGGAGTGTGTCCGTGTTTACCTGGAGGTCAGGGAGTGTGTCAGTGTTTACCTGGGGCTCGGGGAGTGTGTCAGTGTTTATCTGGAGGCTCAGGGAGTGTGTCAGTGTTTACCTGGAGGCTCAGGGTGTGTGTCAGTGTTTACCTGGAGGCTCAGGGTGTGTGTCAGTGTTTACCTGGGTGCTCAGGGAGTGCGGTAGTGTTTACCTGGGGCTCAGGGAGTGTATCAGTGTTTACCTGGGGCTCGGGGAGTGTGTCAGTGTTTACCTGGAGGCTCAGGGTGTGTGTCAGTGTTTACCTGGGTGCTCAGGGAGTGCGGTAGTGTTTACCTGGGGCTCGGGGAGTGTGTCAGTGTTTACCTGGAGGCTCAGGGAGTGTGTCAATGTTTACAGAGTGTGTTCAGGGAGTGTGTCAGTGTTTACCTGGAGGCTCAGGGAGTGTGAGTGTTTACCTGGAGGCTCAGGGAGTGTATCAGTGTTCATCTGGGGCTCGGGGAGTGTGTCAATGTTTACAGAGTGTGTTCAGGGAGTGTGCCAGTGTTTACCTGGGGCTCAGGGAGTGTGTCAGTGTTTACCTGGAGGCTCAGAGAGTGCGGTAGTGTTTACCTGGGGTTCAGGGTGTGTCAGTGTTTACAAGGTGTGTTCAGGGAGTGTGCCAGTGTTTACCTGGGTGCTCAGGGAGTGCGGTAGTGTTTACCTGGGGCTCAGGGAGTGTCAGTGTTTACCTGGAGCTCAGGGAGTGTGCCAGTGTTTACCTGGGGCTCAGGGAGTGTGTCAGTGTTTACCTGGAGCTCAGGGAGTGTGTCAGTGTTTACCTGGAGCTCAGGGAGTGTGCTAGTGTTTACCTGGAGCTCAGGGAGTGTGCCAGTGTTTACCTGGGGCTTAGGGAGTGTGTCAGTGTTTATCTGGAGGCTCAGGGAGTGTGTCAGTGTTTATCTGGAGGCTCAGGGAGTGTGTCAGTGTTTACCTGGGGCTCAGGAAGTGTGTCAGTGTTTACCTGGAGGCTCAGGGAGTGTGTCAGTGTTTACCTGGTGCTCAGGGAGTGTGTCAGTGTTTACCTGGAGCTCAGAGAGTGTGTAAGTGTTTACCTGGGGCCCAGGGAGTGTGTCAGTGTTTACCTGGAGCTCAGGGAGTGTGGTAGTGTTTACCTGGGGCTCAGGGAGTGTGTCAGTGTTTACCTGGGGCTCAGGGAATGTGTCAGTGTTTACCTGGGTGCTCAGGGAGTGTGTTTACCTTGGGCTCAGGGAGTGTGCCAGTGTTTACCTGGGGCTCAGCAAGTGTGTCAGTGTTTACCTGGAGGCTCACAGGGAGTGTGTCAGTGTTTACCTTTGGCTTCAGGGAGTGCAGCAATGTTTACCTGGAGGCTCAGGGAGTGTGCCAGTGTTTACCTGGGGCTCAGGGAGTGTGTCAGTGTTTACCTGGGGCTCAGGGAGTGTGTCAGTGTTTACCTGGAGCTCAGGGAGTGCGGTAGTGTTTACCTGGGGCTCAGGGAGTGTGTCAGTGTTTACCTGGCGCTCAGGGAGTGTGGCAGTGTTTACCTGGGGCTCAGGGAGTGTGTCAGTGTTTACCTGGAGCTTCAGTGAGTGTGTCAGTGTTTACCTGGAGCTCAGGGAGTGTGCCAGTGTTTACCTGGAGCTCAGAGAGTGTGCCAGTGTTTACCTGGAGCTCAGGGAGTGTGTCAGTGTTTACCTGAAGGCTCAGGGTGTGTGCCAGTGTTTACCTGGGGCTCAGGGAGTGTGTCAGTGTTTACCTGGAGCTCAGGGAGTGCGGTAGTGTTTACCTGGGGGCTCAGGGAGTGTGTCAGTGTTTACCTGGGGGCTCAGGGAGTGTGTCAGTGTTTACCTGGAGCTCAGGGAGTGCGGTAGTGTTTACCTGGGGCTCAGGGAGTGTGTCAGTGTTTACCTGGCGCTCAGGGAGTGTGGCAGTGTTTACCTGGGGCTCAGGGAGTGTGTCAGTGTTTACCTGGAGCTTCAGTGAGTGTGTCAGTGTTTACCTGGATCTCAGGGAGTGTGCCAGTGTTTACCTGGAGCTCAGGGAGTGTGCCAGTGTTTACCTGGAGCTCAGGGAGTGTGTCAGTGTTTACCTGGGTGCTCAGGGAGTGTGTCAGTGTTTACCTGGAGGCTCAGGGAGTGTGTCAGTGTTTACCTGGGGCTCAGGGTGTGTGTCAGTGTTTACCTGGGGCTCAGGGAGTGTGTCAGTGTTTACCTGGGGCTCAGGGAGTGTGTCAGTGTTTACCTGGGGCTCAGGGTGTGTGTCAGTGTTTACCTGGGGCTCAGGGAGTGTGTCAGTGTTTACCTGGGGCTCAGGGAGTGTGTCAGTGTTTACCTGGGGCTCAGGGAGTGTGTCAGTGTTTACCTGGGTGCTCAGGGAGTGTGTCAGTGTTTACCTGGGGCTCAGGGAGTGTGTCAGTGTTTACCTGGAGGCTCAGGGAGTGCGGCAGTGTTTACCTGGAGCTTCAGTGTGTGTGTCAGTGTTTACCTGGGGCTCAGGGTGTGTGTCAGTGTTTACCTGGGGCTCAGGGTGCGTGTCAGTGTTTACCTGGGTCTCAGGGTGCGTGTCAGTGTTTACCTGGGGCTCGGGGAGTGTGTCAGTGTTTATCTGGAGGCTCAGGGTGTGTGTCAGTGTTTACCTGGGGCTCAGGGAGTGTGTCAGTGTTTACCTGGGTGCTCAGGGAGTGTGTCCGTGTTTACCTGGGGCTCAGGGTGTGTGTCAGTGTTTACCTGGGGCTCAGGGAGTGTGTCCGTGTTTACCTGGGGCTCAGGGAGTGTGTCCGTGTTTACCTGGGGCTCAGGGAGTGTGTCAGTGTTTACCTGGAGCTCAGGGAGTGTGTCAGTGTTTACCTGGGGCTCGGGGAGTGTGTCAGTGTTTATCTGGAGGCTCGGTGTGTGTCAGTGTTTACCTGGGGCTCAGGGAGTGTGTCCGTGTTGACCTGGGGCTCAGGGAGTGTGTCAGTGTTTATCTGGAGGCTCAAGGAGTGTGTCAGTGTTTACCTGGGTGCTCAGGGAGTGCGGTAGTGTTTACCTGGGGCTCAGGGAGTGTATCAGTGTTTACCTGGGGCTCGGGGAGTGTGTCAGTGTTTACCTGGAGGCTCAGGGTGTGTGTCAGTGTTTACCTGGGTGCTCAGGGAGTGCGGTAGTGTTTACCTGGGGCTCAGGGAGTGTGTCAGTGTTTACCTGGGGCTCAGGGAGTGTGTCAGTGTTTATCTGGAGGCTCAGGGTGTGTGTCAGTGTTTACTGGGGCTCAGGGTGTGTGTCAGTGTTTACCTGGGTGCTCAGGGAGTGTGTCAGTGTTTACCTGGGGCTCAGGGAGTGTGTCAGTGTTTATCTGGAGGCTCAGGGAGTGTGTCAGTGTTTACCTGGGGCTCGGGGAGTGTGTCAGTGTTTACAAGGTGTGTTCAGGGAGTGTGCCAGTGTTTACCTGGGGGCTCAGGGAGTGCGGTAGTGTTTACCTGGGGTTCAGGGAGTGTATCCCTGTTTACCTGGGTGCTCAGGGAGTGTGTCAGTGTTTACCTGGGTGCTCAGGGAGTGTGTCAGTATTTACCTGAAGGCTCAGGGAGTGTGTCAGTGTTTACCTGGAGCTTCAGTGAGTGTATCAGTGTTTACCTGGAGCTCAGGGAGTGCGGTAGTGTTTACCTGGGGCTCAGGGAGTGTATCAGTGTTTACCTGGGGCTCAGGGAGTGTGTCAGTGTTTACCTGGGGCTCAGGGAGTGTGTCAGTGTTTACCTGGGGCTCAGGGAGTGTGTCAGTGTTTACCTGGGGCTCAGGGAGTGTGATAGTGTTTACCTGGAGGCTCAGGGTGTGTGTCAGTGTTTACCTGGAGGCTCAGGGAGTGTGTCAGTGTTTCCCTGGGTGCTCAGGGAGTGTGAGTGTTTACCTGGGGCTCAGGGAGTGTGCCAGTGTTTACCTGGGGCTCAGCAAGTGTGTCAGTGTTTACCTGGAGGCTCACAGGGAGTGTGTCAGTGTTTACCTTTGGCTTCAGGGAGTGTGTCAGTGTTTACCTGGGGCTTCAGGGAGTGCGGCAGTGTTTACCTGGGGCTCAGGGAGTGTGTCAGTGTTTATCTGGAGGCTCAGGGAGTGTGTCAGTGTTTACCTGGGGCTCAGGGAGTGCGGTAGTGTTTACCTGGAGGCTCAGGGAGTGTGTCAGTGTTTACCTGGGGGCTCAGGGAGTGTGTCAGTGTTTACCTGGAGCTTCAGTGAGTGTGTCAGTGTTTACCTGGAGCTCAGGGAGTGTGGTAGTGTTTACCTGAGGCTCGGAGTGCGGCAGTGTTTACCTGGAGCTCAGGGAGTGTGCCAGTGTTTACCTGGAGCTCAGGGAGTGTGCCAGTGTTTACCTGGAGCTCAGGGAGTGTGTCAGTGTTTACCTGGGGGCTCAGGGAGTGTGTCAGTGTTTACCTGGGTGCTCAGGGAGTGTGTCAGTGTTTACCTGGGGCTCAGGGAGTGTGTCAGTGTTTACCTGGAGGCTCAGGGTGTGTGTCAGTGTTTACCTGGGGCTCAGGGAGTGTGTCAGTGTTTATCTGGGGGTTCAGGGAGTGTGCCAGTGTTTACCTGGGGCTCATGGAGTTTGTCAGTGTTTAACTGGGGGCTCAGGGAGTGTGTCAGTGTTTACCTGGGGGCTCAGGGAGTGTGTCAGTGTTTACCTCGAGGCTCAGGATGTGTGTCAGTGTTTACCTGGGGCTCATGGAGTTTGTCAGTGTTTAACTGGGGGCTCAGGGAGTGTGTCAGTGTTTACCTGGGGGCTCAGGGAGTGTGTCAGTGTTTACCTCGAGGCTCAGGATGTGTGTCAGTGTTTACCTGGGTGCTCAGGGAGTGTGTCACTGTTTATCTCGAGGCTCAGGGAGTGTGCCAGTGTTTACCTGGGGCTCAGGGAGTGTGTCAGTGTTTATCTGGAGGCTCAGGGAGAGTGTCAGTGTTTACCTGGGGCTCAGGGAGTGCGGCAGTGTTTACCTGGAGGCTCAGGGAGTGTGTCAGTGTTTATCTGGAGGCTCAGCAAATGTGTCAGTGTTTACCTGGGGCTCAGGGAGTGTGTCAGTGTTTATCTGGAGGCTCAGGGAGTGTGTCAGTGTTTATCTGGAGGCTCAGCAAGTGTGTCAGCGTTTACCTGGGGCTCAGGGTGTGTGTCAGTGTTTATCTGGAGGCTCAGGGAGTGTGTCAGTGTTTACCTGGGGCTCAGGGAGTGTGTCAGTGTTTACCTGGAGGCTCAGGGAGTGTGTCAGTGTTTATCTGGAGGCTCAGGGAGTGTGTCAGTGTTTACCTGGAGGCTCAGGGAGTGTGTCAGTGTTTTACTGGAGGCTCAGGGAGTGTGTCAGTGTTTACCTGGGGCTCAGCAAGTGTGTCAGTGTTTACCTGGAGGCTCACAGGGAGTGTGTCAGTGTTTACCTTTGGCTTCAGGGAGTGTGGTAGTGTTTACCTGGGGGTTCAGGGAGTGTGTCAGTGTTTACCTGGGGGTTCAGGGAGTGTGTCAGTTTTTACCTGGGGCTTCAGGGAGTGCGGCAGTGTTTACCTAGGGGCTATGGGAGTGTGCCAGTGCTTATCTGCGGGTTCAGGGACTGTACCAGTGTTTACCTGGGGGTTCAGGGAGTGTGTCAGTGTTTACCTGGGGCTTCAGGGAGTGCGGCAGTGTTTATGCAGAGGTTCAGGGTGTCAGTGTTTGCAGTGGGAGGGGGGGGGGGGGGGGTTCAGGGAGTGTTTCAGTATTTACAGGGGGCTCAAGGAATGTGTCAGTGTTTACACGGGCAGTTCGGGGAGTGTGTCATTATTTGTAATTTGGAAGTTTATTGTCAATGAACAAACTTAACTGAATAGTCAAGTTTAACCAACTTTGATGAACCTGCACTCAATTTTAGTTAGGTCGCTGCCAAGCTATGAAACATCATTATCATAGAATTTACAGTGCAGAAGGAGGCCATTCGGCCCATCGAGTCTGCACCAGCTCTTGGAAAGAGCACCCTACCCAAGGTGCACCATGGAGCTGTGAAGCAATTGTGCTATCCACAATGCTATCGTGCTGCCCAGTGCTGCCCCAGGTAAACACTACCACACTCCCTGAGCTCCAGGTAAACACTGACACACTCACTGAACATGGCGAAGTGTGAGAAAACATCCAGTATTTTTGCTAAGAGCGCACGCAAACACTAAGCTAGTTTTGACAGTCACCAATTAATCTCAAGTATTGTCCAATGTTTGATTCACAAGTTATCCACAAAGTAACAGGCAATCATTTGAACAAACCGGGAGGTCCCAGCTAAGAATTAGAAGCCAATGACGCAAGTGAGGGGTTAAACCAGAGATGAGAAAAATAGGACGAGGTTCTTTGTTCCTGAATTCTTGAATCATCGTGTTTTGTATTTAGTGATTACTTTTGTGCTTATGCTTTTGCCATGTGCTGGACTTTTTTCTAAGTTTTCTTCAGTCCTGCAGTGTGGAGTGTGTCAGTGTTTACAGGTCATTTGTCAGAGTTTACAGCGGGTTCAGGGAGTGTATAAGTGTTAATGGGGGCATTCAGGGAGTGTAAGTGTTTACGGGGGTATTCAAGGAGTGTGTCAATGTTTACGGGGGCTCAGCGAATGTGTCAGTGTTTATAATTTGGAAGTTTATAGTCAATGAACAAACCTAATTGAAGTCTAGTTTATCCAACTTTGAAATACCTGTGTTCATTACTGAAGGTGTTTTTATTTAAACGTTGGACAGTTTTGTTTCTATGTTAATAGAACCTTATTTAGCATTTACCCAAGTTTAATCATCAATATTAAATGGCCTAAAACCATCACAGGACTGCCATTAAATGAAAGACATGGCACAGTAATAATAATAATAATAATCTTTATTAGTATTACAAGTCGGCTTGAAGTCACTGAAAATCCCATAGTCGCCACACCGGAGTCTGTTCAGGTACAGTGAAGGAGAATTCAGGATGTCCAATTTGTCTTTCGAGACTTGCGGGAGGAAAGTGACCCAGGCCGGGAATCGAACATGGGTCCTTGGCGCTGTGAAGCAACAGTGCTAACAACTGTGCTATCTTGTATGCAATCCATTGGTCCCATTCAGCCCTGACAGTACGTCATCCCAGTCTGGTTAGATATCATGAAGATCGCCGGATCAATCGACCCATACCCTCCCAGTAAGCACTGACACACTCCCGGAACTCCCAGTAACCATTGACACACTCCATGAACCCCCCTGCAAACACTGACGTACTCCCTGAACCCACCCTGTAAACCTGACGCACTCGCTGAATCCACCCTGTAAACACTGACACTCGGGGGTTCAGGCAAACACTGACAACACTGAAAGCAAGCTACGCAAACATTAACAAGAGAAGCAAACATTAACAAGCAAAGAAAACATTAACAAGCGAAGCAAACATTAACAAGCGAAGAAAATATTAACAAGCGAAGAAAATATTAACAAGCAAAGAAAATATTAACAAGCGAAGCAAACTGTGACAGACATTAACAAGTGAAGCAAACAGTGACAAGCCATGCAATGACAACAAGCGAAGCAAACACTGACAACAAGCGAAGCAAACACTGACAAGCCATTCAGACAAGCCATGCAAACACAAACACTCCATGCACTCACCCCTTGCAAACACTCACACCCCTTGCAAACACTCACACCCCTTGCAAACACTCACACCCCATGCAAACACTCACCCCATGCAAACACTCACACCCCATGCAAACACTCACACCCCATGCAAACACTTGACAACACGCCATGAACCCCGTCAATGTTTACAGGGTGTGTTCAGGGATGCATCCAGTGTTTACAGAGTGGGTTAAGGGAGTACACCAGTATTTACAGGGGGGTTCAGGGAGGGTGTCAGTGGTTACTGGGAATTCAGGGAGGGTGTCAGTGGTTACTGGGAGGGTTGATGGTTCCCCTGTGGGCCGATTGGCATGGCGACCTCCATGCTGCTTTAGCTTCAACTCGGAAGTGGGATTCAGTCAAGTCAGGGCTGAAAGAAATTGGCCCAATTCCTCCCCATAGTCCCGGCGCAATCAGCTGGGTCTGATTCCCCCAGGGTCGATCATCTGGGTCTCGGTTATCCCAGAGTCGATCAGCTGCGCCTGAGTGACTCCCCCAGGGTCGATCATCTGGGTCTCGGTTATCCCAGAGTCGATCAGCTGCGCCGGAGTGACTCCCCCAGGGTCGATCATCTGGGTCTCGGTTATCCCAGAGTCGATCAGCTGCGCCGGAGTGACTCCCCCAGGGTCGATCATCTGGGTCTCGGTTATCCCAGAGTCGATCAGCTGCGCCGGAGTGACTCCCCCAGGGTCGATCATCTGGGTCTCGGTTATCCCAGAGTCGATCAGCTGCGCCCGAGTGACTCCCCCAGGGTCAATCATCTGGGTCTCGGTTATCCCAGAGTCGATCAGCTGCGCCTGAGTGACTCCCCCCAGGGTCAATCATCTGGGTCTCGGTTATCCCAGAGTCGATCAGCTGCGCCTGAGTGACTCCCCCCAGGGTCAATCATCTGGGTCTCTTATCCCAGAGTCGATCAGCTGCGCCTGAGTGACTCCCCCAGGGTCGATCATCTGGGTCTCGGTTATCCCAGAGTTGATCAGCTGCGCCTGAATGACTCCCCCAGGGCCGATCATCTGGGTCTCGGTTATCCCAGATTCGATCAGCTGTGTCTGTCTTCATCCCCTTCGCCGGCCTCCACACTTTGACGTTTGCGGAGGTGGCATTAGGCGGGTCCATCGCACTTTGACTCGAGGCAGGCTCCGCCCGCTGACCTTTCACCCGGCACTGACAACGCCGCTTGGTCTCACAGGCCCTGCCCGAGGACGGCAAAAGCCCCATTGGCTGATGCCCGATTGGCCCCGCCTTCTGCAGGAGCGATGATCCGCCGCTGCCTTTAACCTGTCGGAGCTGATGACGCCACAAACCCACAGCCTGATGACGCCACAAGTCCTGTGACGACACAATCCAGCCCAGCGGCACAGACCACACCCCTTATTAGGACACTGGGCCCACCCCCTGTGACGACACAATCCAGCCTCCCAGCTGCACAGACCACACCGCCTTATTAGGGCACAGGGCCCACCCCCTGTGACGACACAATCCAGCCTCCCAGCTGCACAGACCACACCCCTTATTAGGGCACAGGGCCCACCCCGTGACGACACAATCCAGCCCAACGGCACAGACCACACCCCTTATTAGGGCACAGGGCCACCCCCCGTGACAACACAATCCAGACTCCCAGAGGCACAGACCACACCCCTTATTAGGGCACAGGCCCCACCCCCTGATGTCGTCAGTCCGAATCTCTGATGACAGCTAGGACCTCACCCCTTGGTGACGGTTTGACCCTGCCTCCCCATGACCGCAGTCTCTTGATGACGGCACCAACCTCACTCTGATGACGATGCTCCCCACCCCATATATGGCTTGGGAAAGCACGCTACTTCAGCCCACACCTCCACCCTAACCCAGTAACCCCGTCTAACCTTTTGGACACTAAGGGGCAATTTAGCATGGCCAATCCACTTAACCTGCACATCTTTGGACTGTGGGAGGAAACCGGAGCACCCGGAGGAAACCCACGCAGACACGGGGAGGAAGTGCAGACTCCGCACCGACAGTGACTCAAGCCGGGAATCGAACCTGGGACCCCTAACCACTGTGCTACCATGCTGTCCTAATTGCACAGATTAATGGTATCTCCGAATATTGGTAAATCGGTTCACACAAGCTGAGGTTTTAGGAAAATATGCCACTGCACACTTCAAAAATAATTCAAAACATCTGGCATGTAAGGAAATCAATGCAATTTACCTGTCTTCTGTGTGTAACCATAAGACATAGGAGCAGAATTAGGTCACCCGGCCCATCAAGTTTTCTGCTATTCAATCATGGCTGATATTTCTCTTGTCCCCATTCTCTTGCCTTCTCCCCCTAATCCCTGATCTCTTATTAATCAAGAACCTATCTATCTCTGTCTTGCAAGTAGCACAACAGTTAGCATTGTGGCTTCACAATGCCAGGGTCCCAGGTTCTATGCCTGGCTGGGTCACTATGGGTGCGGAGTCTACACGTTCTCCACATGTCTGCATGGATTTCTTCCGAGTGCTCTGGTTTTCACCCACTAATCCCAAAAGACGTGCTGTTAGGTAATTTGGACATACTGAATTCTCCCTCTGTGTACCCGAATAGGCTCCGGAATGAGCCACTAGCTTTTCACAGTAACTTCATTGCAATGTAATAATAATCTTTATTGTCACAAGTAGGCTTACATTAACACTGCAATGTAAGCCTACTTTATACAAAGATAATTATTAAAGACACTCTGTGATTTGGCCTCCACAGCCTTCTGCGGCAAAGGGTTCCACAGATTCACCAAGAAATTCCTCCTCATCACTGTTTTAAAGGATCGTCCCTTTAGTCTGGGATTGTGTCCTCTGGTTCTAGTTGTTCCTACAAGTGGAAACATCCTCTCCACACCCACTCTATCCAGGCCTCGCAGTATCCTGTATGTTTCAATAAGATCCCCCCTCATCCTTCAACGACTACAGACCTAGAGTCCTCAACCGTTCCCGTACCAGCCACCCCGAACAGGCGCCGGAATATGGCGACTAGGGGCTTTTCACAGTAACTTCATTTGAAGCCTACTTGTGACAAGCAATTTCTCCTTCTCCTTCTCATACGCCAAGGGATCATTCTTGTGAACCTCCTCTGGACCCTTTCCGAGCCCAGCACATCCTTCCTTAGACATGGGGCCCAAAACTGCTCACAATACTCCAAATGGGGTCTCAACTCGAGCCTCATGAAATGAAAATCCCTTATTGTCACAAATAGGCTTCAATGAAGTTACTGTGAAAAGCCCCTAGTCGCCACATTCCGGCGCCTGTTCGGGGAGGCTGTTACGGGAATTGAACCGTGCTGCTGGCCTGCCTTGGTCTGCTTTCAAACCTTAGAAGGACATCCCTGGTCTTCAGGTTTTTCAAGTAATTCTGAATAATAAGAAACATGCAAATTTTAGCTGATGCATCAAAACTAATTTTTTTTTCCCCACAGCAACAAAAATGGATAAATTTGACTTATGTTTCAAAGGAATAGACACATGTTTGATTCTAAAAGGCTGTTCCAAATTGTGGTATTAATTTTTGTTTGATGATTTCACATCAAATTCACAAGTTTTAAGCAGTGCAGTATGATGACTCCCACATATCCAGAAAGACGTGTTTGTTAGGTGAATTGGATATTCTGAATTCTCCCTCAGTTTACTTCAACAGGCGCCGCCAGAGTGGCAACTGGAGGATATTCATAGGAGCTTCATTGCAGTGTTAATGTAAGCCTATTTGTAACACTAATAAAGATCATTATTTCTACTTGGGACATGATAACAGACATTATGTTGATGTTGGTACACATTCCAAAATTAATTCTCCAGTAACATGGCAAAAATTGGAGGAATCAATATTTGTAGGGACTGGAGAAAGTTATAGTGATAGGGAGCATTGTAAAAGCTGGAGGCGGTTAGTTATCGGGATGCGAATGTGGCTGGAGAAGGTTACAGAAATGGGGAGGGCAGTAGGGGCTGCAGGAAGTTAGAGAGATAGAGGACTGTTGAGGCTGGGGAAGGTTACAAATATGGGAAGGGTGTATGGGCTGGAGATTACAGAGGCAAGTAGGGTTGCAGGGACCGGGGAAAGTGGTAATAGCTGATCTGTGTTTATGGAGATACAGAGGGACAAGGGTAGAGAGCCATTTGATAATGAATTTTAAAGTTGAGATATAGACTGGGATTTAATGTTCGTCAGTGAACACATGGGAGATGAGGCAATGGGTCCTGCTGCAAGGTAGGATATGAGGCAGCAGAGTTTTGGATGAGCTGGAGTTTGTGAAATGTTGAAAATAAGAGGCCAGCCAGGCGATTGGGACAATAATCAAGTTTGAAGATAACAAAGGCAGGGACGAGTGTGTCAGCGGCAGATGCGCCAGATATTGTTCACTCAGCCGCCAACATTAACATGCTTAGTGACTACATACACATTACATAACGCAGGATAATCTCCCCAATCTCCAATAATGATACAGTTAATGTTGCAGGACGCGGTTGCCTCGGTAGAATGCTCTTTCAGAGGGTCGGTGCAGACGCCATAGACTGAAAGGCCTCTTTCCGCCCTGGAGGTGTTCTATGGATTACAGCACTGGTTGGCTAGACTCTCCCACTGGAAATGTAGGAGGACAGTAAGAAATCTTACCAGGTTAAAGTCCAACAGGTTTGTTGCGAATCACTAGCTTTCGGAGCACCCGAGGAAGGTGACTCCCAGGAGGTCGCTGCATTCGACTTTAATCTCGCTAATGAGATTGAAATGAATGTAAATTAAGTTCTCGCTATTTCTGGGCGAGACCCTGATCGTGCCATCGGGAACGGGCTGGGTGACTGGCAATCCGTTTGGCGCCCGGCGCAAATCCCTCTTTTGGCCTCAGCTGCTATTCACCCAGCGTAACAGAATCGGCGCCGGCTGCAACGCGGTAGGAACATTGCGCCCATGAGGTAATACGTTTGGTAAAGCAGACACGGCTGGCTCACTGCTGGGACACAGGCCCATATATAGCCATGCCTGATGGGATGAGGGTGGGTAGGTGCTCGCTGGCCAGCACAGCCACAATGGGCTGAAGGACCTATTTTTATTCTGTAAAGTTCTATGACTATGAAATGCCAGCAGCAGTTTCTGAGTGGGGTTTTCAAGCCAGTGCACTGACACAATAATGCAAAACTTGCGCATAACAGGGAACAAGTTGTTAACTTTGTTAAGGAGGGACATAGTGATGGTCGGAACAACAAAGGGAAAGGTCACACAGTGTTTGGGTGTTCTTAACAAGTTGGAGTTAAGACAGCTTTGTATGCAGAACCAACATAGCATTACCCCAACTGCAGTGCCACAGAACTGCACTAACACTTATTCCCTCCGGTGGTACTACTGAGGAAAGAAGCTTCCCACAGCTCAACTGTGCCACTGGCTGGAATTGAGATAGTATAACAACTGACTTTCACAGATGCAGCACAGGGTTAAATATAGAATAAAGCTCCCTCAGGGCAGCACGGTGGCGCAGTGGTTAGCATTGCTGCCTACGGCGCTGAGGACCCGGGTTCGAATCCCGGCCCTGGGTCATTGTCCGTGTGGAGTTTGAACATTCTCCCCGTGTCTGCGTGGGTTTCACCCCCACAATCCAAAGATGTGCAGGTTAGGTGGATTGGCCACGCTAAATTGCCCCTTAATTGGAAAAAATAATTGGGTACTCTAAAGTTTTAAAAAAAGAATAAAGCTCCCTCAATACTATCCCTTAAAGCACTCCCAGGACGTGGACAGCACAAGTTAGATACAGGAAAGTAAATACTGCACATTAAAAGTTTGGGTTATAAAAATAGAAGGGGGTAAAATATTATTGTTGCAGAGATTTGCTATATGGTATTAATCAACAATGTAAATGTTGCCAGAGGACCAGAGGCTGCACTCCCCCGAGAGCTGACTGGTGGTGATATAACCTGAGGGCCGCCACATCTCAGGCCAGGGGCACGGTTGAGAAGGTGGGGCCTGCATGAATCACCTCAGCCAGTTTGGGAATTGAACCCGCGTTACTCCGCATTAGGAAGCAGCCAACTGAGCTAAGCTATCCCAAATTCGACAACACGCAGTATGTGATGTGACTATTATTTTGCAGATTGAGCCCCAATGAATGGAGTGAGCCTGAAGTTGAAAATAGCCGTTTCTCTCTGCTCGACAGCTTTTGGTTTGGAGTCGGCTCTCTAACTCTACAAGGTAAGGGTCTTTGAGTACCGAGGGTCAGCACCTACCAGTAAACTTGAACAAGCCTGCTTCCTGAACTGCAGGTAGTCGTATTTTGGGGTAAAAGGCCAGGCGGTGCTAACGTTTCAACTCATCTTTGCGTCTATTACTAAGGCAAGTTACAGGAAATAACCCAAAGTTCTTTCAATTTCTGTGCCTGAAGCGTCCGGAGCTTACACTGGCCCCTAATCTCAATGGGATTCAAGAGAGAAGGGTCAGTAAGGGTACTATAGATACCGACCTAGGCAAACATGTTCTTCAGCAGTAATTAAATGAATAAATAAATTGAGAGTACCCAATTCATTTTTGTCCAATTAGGGGACAATTTAGTGTGGCCAATCCACCTACCCTGCACATCTTTGGGTTGTGGGGGCGAAACGCATGCAAACACGGGGAGAATGTGCAAACTCCACACAGGGACCCAGAGCCGAGATCGAACCTGGGACCTCAGCTAACCACTGCATCACCGCATTGCCGCATCAGCAGTAATAACAGTCTTCAACAGTGCAGCATTCCTCTGTATTGCTCTTGCGATGGTGCAACACTCTCTCAGTCCTGCACCCCAAACAGTTCAACAACTTCCTCTGCAGGCAGTGCAGCATTTCCTCGACACTGCACTAAAATGTAGGCCTAGATTCTGTGCTCAGATACCTACAGTTAACTCGAACACAAAACCTGCTCACTCAGAGGCACATCACTTCGGAAAGATCCAGTTCCAATTTTTAGGCAACATCAACCGCTCCTATACATCTCAGCCAGCAGAAATAGTTTCTATCTACTTGATGGGTTCCCCTCAATATTGTGAAAATGTTCATCGAATAACCTTATAATCTACTAATTTCCAGGGAATACAACCTGAGTTTGTGTAACCACTTCTCGTATCTTAATGCATGGTGTCTAGGTACCATTCTGGCCTCTCCAATGGTAATGTGTCCTTCCAAACATGTAGCGCCCTTAATTGCTCAACATACTCCAGTGCAATCTAACTAGGTCTTTGTATAACTGCCGCATAACTGCTATCCCGGGCAGCACGGTGGCGCAGTGGGTAGCAATGCTGCCTCACGGCACCGAGGTCCCAGGTTTGATCCCGGCTCTGGGTCACTCTGTGTGGAGTTTGCACATTCTCCCCGTGTTTGTGTGGGTTTCGCCCCCACAACCCAAAGATGTGCAGGGTAGGTGGATTGGCCATGCTAAAATTGCCCCGTAATTGGAAAAGAAATTGGGTACTGTCATGAGAATGTCATTTTAAGAAATGTTTGTCTGCTCATGTTACTGCAGTGATGTCAGAGTGTGTGTGCTGAGCTGAGCTCTGGCTCTGCTTTTTAGTTTCACTTTGAGAAAAGCTTGGGTGTGTCTGTTTTTTTTGGTTTTGTTTCAGTGTTGGAGCTGCAGTCAGCCGCAGGAGGTGCAATGTTGCTCTCTCTGCCATGTAAAGACTATCTCTTGATCATTTGACGAATTCAGAGGGATAACTGTTCTCAGTAGTGAATTTAAACCTGAGGTGCTTCTGTTAAAGTTTTTTTTAAAGTCTTATGGATGTTAAAAGGAAAGCTTAAGGATTACTTAGTGTTGTATTCTTTGGGGGTTGTATTTGAATTGATGGTTGCTAAGATGTTCACTGTGTGTTTTAAAAAGATTAACTTAAGTTCATGGAATAAACTTTGTTTTTTTTTTAAAAATACTGTTAGATTTCTGCTGTACCACACCTGTATAGTGGGTGTGTTCTCCCCATACCACAATCTAGTAAGAGTGGGTCAGGTGAACTCCATGATACATTTTGGGGTACTCTAAATTTTAAAAAAACCTGCTACCCCGTTGTATTATAGTTTTCTAGATATAAAGTCCAGAATTTCATTAGCCTTTTTGAATACTTCTTGGTGACAGTCCTTGACATTTTAATGATCCATATCCATGAATCCCTAAGTCTCTTCCGAGCTCTACTGTTCCTCATTTTTCACCAATTAGAAAGTAATCTGATCTATTCTTTTTTAAGTTGCCTGCATTGAAATCTATTTGCCAGGTTTGCAAATTCACTTAATCGATTAATATCGCTGCAATTTTATACTTCCATCTACAACTACTTAAACTTGCATCGCTTATTAATCATGGGAAAATGCCCAATCTACACTGATTGCAATGCTGCAAAATTGCATATCACCAGCAAACTTGGTTCTGTTTCTATTCCCTTATCCAGATTGTGAATAAATATGCCAAATAGTTGAAGCGCCACCACGGATCACTGTGGGACACCACTAGTCACATCCTGTCATTTAGAGCGCCTGCCCATCATTGTTCACCTTTGCCTCCTGCTGTTAATCCCCTTTCCGAACCAGGTCAATCATTTGTCTTAAATTCCTTCATTGTGGAATGGCCTGTCTGGGTTCGCCAAGTCATTTCGGTGAGGCACGATAGGGTGGCTGACAGCCATGGAGTTGTGTCCCAACCGAATTAACCCGTCAATTTTACGACGTAAAATAAGAACTCATGGCGTTGGGGAGAAACATAAGCATTTGGAGGATTGGTTAGCTAACAGGAAGCAGAGTAGGCTTTGTGGGTTGGCAAAATCATGGAATCCTGCTGTGCAGGAGGCCATTCGGCCCATTGAGTCTGCACCGACTCTGAAAGAGCACCCTACCTAGGCCCACTCCCTCCCCTATTCTATGGAGTAATTTTGATGTGGAGATGCCGGCGTTGGACTGGGGTGAGCACAGTAAGAAGTCTTACAACACCAGGTTAAAGTCCAACAGGTTTATTTCGATGTCACTAGCTTTCGGAGCGCTGCTCCTTCCTCAGGTGAATGAAGAGGTATGCTCCAGAAACATATATCTATATATATATATATCTATATATATATATAGACAGATTCAAAGATGCCAGACAATGCTTGGAATGCGAGCATTAGCAGGTGATTAAATCTTTACAGATCCAGTTCTTACTATGGAGTAATTTAGCATGGCCAATCCACCTAACCTGCACATCTTTGGACTGTGGGAGGAAATCGAAGCACCCAGAGGAAACCCACACAGACTAGGGGAGAATGTGCAAACTCCATACAGTCACCCAAGATTGGAATCGAACTCGGATCCCCGGCGCTTTGAGGCATCCATGTTAACCACTGTGCCACATGTGACAATTGGAGTGCCCCAGGGATCAATGCTGCGGCCTTAACTATTTATAATTGATATCAATGACTTGGATGAAGTAACCAAAAATATGGTCGCTATATTTGTTGATGACACAAAGATAGGTAGGAAAGTAAGTCGTGAAGAGGACATAAGGAGTCTGTAAAGCGATATAGATAGATTAAATGTGTGGGCAAAAATTTAGCAGATGGGAGTATAATGTGGGAAAATGTGAACTTGTCCACTTTGGCAAGAATAGAAAAACAGCATATTATTTAAATGGAGAGATTTTGCAGAATTCTGAGGTACAGACGGATCTAGGTGCCCTCAAACATGAATCATCAAGAAGTTAGCATGCAGGTACAGTAAGTGATTAGGGAGGCAAATAGAGGGGCAGCACGGCGGCGCAGTGATTAGCACTGCTGCCTCACGGTGACGAAGATCCGGGTTCAATCCCGGCCCCGAGTCATTGTCTGTGTGGAGTTTGCACATTCTCCCCGTGTCTGCGTGCGTCTCATCTCTACAACCCAAGGATGTGCAGCATAGGTAGATTGGCCATGCTAAATTGCCCCTTAATTGGAAAAACAAATACATTTTTTTAAAAATTAAAAAAGAGAGGCATATAGAATGGATATTGCAAAGGGAATGGAATATAAAAGCAGGTATGTTTTGTTGGAGTTGGTGAGAACACATTTGGAGCAATGTATAGTTTTGATCGCCTTACTTAACAAAGGATGTAAATGAATTACAAGCAGTTCAGAGGTTCACTCGAAAGATACCTGGGATGGGGAGGTTATCGTACAAGGAAAGGTTGGACATGCTGGGCCTGTAACCATTGGAGTTTAGAAGAATGAGCATTTAAGGTTCTGAGGGATCTTCATAGGGTGGATGCTGAAAGGATGCTTCTCCTTAGGGGAGAGACTAGAATTAGGGAACACAATTTAAAAATAAAACAGAAATTACGAGAAATGTTGTCTCTCAGAGGGTCGTGAGCCTTTGGAACCCTCTTGCCCAAGAGAGCGTTGGAGGCAGGGTCAATGAATATGTTTAAGGTAGGGGTAGACATATTCTTCACTAACAAGGGAGTCGAAGGTTATCGAGGGTGGGCAGAAATATAGAGTTGGGGCCACAATCAGGTCAACCATGATCTTACTCAATGACGGAGCAGGCTCGAGGGCTGAATCGCTGTGCTCCTAATTTGTATTTTTTAAGAAAGGAGGATAGAATATTGGAGATGACAGTGCCATGCAGTTCTGGATTCCATAATGCAAAAATCTTAATGAGGCACTGTTTATAATTATGAAGTGATTTGGTAATGTACATGTGGGGAGGATGTTCCCACCTGTTGGAATCCAAAATTAGAATAAAAATCAGATGTTCACTGATAAATCCAATAAGAAATTCAGGAGTAACTTCTTTCTCCAGAGAACGTGGAACCGATTAACATGGTGTAACTGAGCTGAATAGCACAGAAGCGTCTCTCGGTAAGCAAGGGGGAGAAAGAGGTAGGATATGCTGATTGGGTGAGCTGAAGTAGGGTGGAAGGTTCGTGCAGAGTTTAAATACAATTATAGTCAAATTGGGCTGAGTGGCCTGTCTTGCACTGTAAATACTATTAAAACAATACTCTTGTTGTATTCCAATAGGTGTGGGACCACACCCCAGAGCTCTATCCACACGCATCATTGGGACAATCTGGTGGTTGTTCAGCATAGTTTTCCTGGTCGCGTACATAACGTATTTTGCAGCCTCATTGAGATCAGAGACTCAGAGACCACTCATCGAGTCCTTTGAAGATCTTGCAAAACAAAATGAAATCGAGTACGGCACAGTGTACGGTGGCTCAACATTCGCATTCTTCAAGGTACGTGCCCATGTCCAGTGCCAGCACTGTATTTCTTCAATACATAAGAACTAGGAGCAGGAGTCGGTCATCTGGTCCCTCGAGCCTGCTCTGCCATTCAATTAGATCATGGCTGATCTTTTTGTGGACTTAGCTCCACTTACCCCTCACCTCACCATAACCCTTAATTCCTTTACTGTTCAAAAATCTATCTTTGCCTTAAAAACATTCAACAAGGTAGCCTCAACTGCTTCATTGGGCAGGGAATTCCGCAGATTTACAATCCTTTGGGTGAAGAAGTTCCTCCTCAACTCAGTCCTAAGTTTGCTTCCCCTTATTTTGAGGCTAAGCCCCCCCTGGAGAATGAAGTCAATAAGAATACTACAGAAATTGACCGAGGAGAGCCTATTCTTCATCAGTAATGGGGGTCTCGTACTCTAATGGACAAGTTTCCAACCTAAACATGTGTTGCACTTTACCTCGAGGCATTTTATTGAGCATTGAACAGAAGTTCAGACTGGTGACCAGAGCATAGAAAGATAGGCTTGGAGGAGACTATCAGCATGGAGTAGGGGCAATGGGGAAAAGTTTAGGTTGATTGATTGATTTGATTTGTTTTATTGTCACATGTACCGAAGTGTAGTGAAAAGTATGTTTCTGCGGCCAAGGGAATGTACACAGTACGCACATAGTAGACAACCTCCTGCTCACAGGAGCATATAGCATATATTAGGATATATTAGGGAGGAAGACAATTTAGGTACTGTACGAGTATGGTACTGAAATGGTTATGATACTGCACCAATAGTCCAGGCACATGAGCTAACAATGATCACAATGCATGTTCAAGTCCAAACATGTTGGGGCAATTTCTCCAAATGTCTGGAAGTAAAAAATTGATTTAAGTAAAACTAACCAAGAAACTGTCAGGCTGTCAGTAAAAAAAGCCATCTGGTTCACTCAAGTGCTTTAGGGAACAAAATCTGCCATTTTTGTACATGACTCCAGTATCACACCAATGTGGTTGACTCTTATTGCCTTCTCACGTGACCAGAGGTTTGAGAAGAAGGCCTGTTTATCATATTCTCAGGGTAACTGAGGGAGGACAATAAATGGCAGCCTTGCCAATGCTGCTCACACAGAGAATGTAAAGTATTAAGGATTCTTGAAGCCCAACAACTTAATGGTTAGAAAAACTCACATAACTGTGAAGAGCAGCTTAGCAATCATCAATAAAGAATGTTTGGCTGATTCGGAGCGAAGTTAGCTTAGATATCAACTAATAAAGTCTAACCTAATTATCCCTAATTAGAATCTAATAATGCAACAGTGAAATCCACCTTTGCTGTCAAGTGAGGAAGATTCAAGTCAGCCAACACCTCGGTTCCTTTCACAATTTTGCAGATGAGAGGGCGGCACGGTAGCACAGTGATTAGCACTGGTGCTTCACAGCTCCAGGGCCCCAGGTTCAATTCTCGGCTTGGGTCACCGTCTGTGTGGAATCTGCACATTCTCCCGGTGTCTGCGTGGGTTTCTTCCGGGTGTTCTAGTTTCCTCCCACAAGTCCCGAAAGACGTGCTTGTTAGGTGAATTGGACATTCTGAATTCTCCCTCAGTGTACCCAAACAGGCACCGGAATGTGGCGACTCGGGGCTTTTCACAGTAATTTCATTGCAGTGTTAATGTAAGCCTACTTGTGACAATAAAAATTATTATTAGATGCTGGAAATCTGAAATAAAAGTAGGAAATGCTGGCAAATACACATCGGGCCAGGTAATTCAGGCTGCTGACCTTTCATCAAAACTGGAAGTGGGAAAAAGGGAAAGAAAGAGCATATAGGAAAATCTGCACCAGGGTGGAGAGCAGGGAATGACTACAAGATAGAGGGAGGCATGGTGCGAGGTAAATGGAGGTGATAACGGGAAATATAGAGACAAAAGATGGGTGTAGATGTCTGAACTGACTGTTTGGTATTTACCCTATTTCTAATTATTCTTCTGCTAACTGATGTGTTCTTTATTAAAATGAATGCTTCTTTTTCTGATATTATACCAGAACTCAAAAATTCCAATCTACAATAAAATCTATGAAACGATGAACGGCAAAAGTGATTCCGTCTTGGTTCAGACAATGGCGGAAGGGGTGCAACGGGTGCTTGACTCCAACTACGCCCTAATTGGTGAATCCTCGACAATAGACCTGGCTGTTGCAGAGCACTGCAACTTAATGAGGGTCTCAGGCTTTGCAGCTGTAAGGGGCTATGGAATTGCCACTCGCCTTGGTAAGTTGCAACCTCTTTGCTGAACTCATTGGTTTATTTAAGACTGGTAGCATCTCATTCCATCTGCAGTTCATAGAAAGTACTTTTGTTAGTTTTGCTATGTTTTGGAATGTGTTATGGGCCAGGGTTTGGAGAATCCCAAAGTGTATCATGGAGTTCACCTGACCCACAACATTTAATAGATTGTGGTATGGGGAGTACATGGCATACTCTACAGGTATGGTACAGCAGAAAATGGACCAGTGGTTTTTAAAACAAAACAATGTTTATTCTATGAACTCAAGTTAACCTTTCTAAAACAAACCGTGAACATCTTAGCAACCAGTCAATCAAATACACCCCCCAAAGAATACAACACTAAATAACCTGTATGCTGTCCTTTTAACATCCAAAAGACTTAACAAACCCCCAAACAGGAGCACATCAGGGTTTACATTCAAGACTGAAAACATATATACTTCTTCTGAATTCACCAAATGATCCAGATAGTTTTTTGGATGGCAGAGATCAACAGCAGTGCAGCTCAGACACACCCAAGCTCTTCTCAAACTGAAACTCAAAAAAGCAGAAGTAGAGCTCAGCTACACCCACACTCTGACATCACTCCAGTAACATGAGCAGCTCTATTTTTTAAAGGTACATTTCTTAAACACCCATTTCTTAAAGGGTACTCTCACGTGACAAATGTCCTGGTGCCATGGTGATGCTGTAAATAAGCTCTTGCCTGCTCAATCCATAGAATCCCGGCAGTGCAGGAGGAGGCCATTTGGCCCATCAGGTCTGAACCGACCCTCCAAAATGAGCACCCTACCCAGGCCCATTCCTTGTATCCCAGGCCAATATTCCATGTCTTTTCCTCCCCAGTCTCACATTGCCTATTCTCACACGTCCAGAGTCTCACACGTCCAGAGTTTAACTATCAGTTGTGTGTCAAGAATATATCATTCTTTGCTTTGTTTTTGACCCAAGGTGATCCATTCAGAGAAGATTTAACTCGTGCCGTTATAGACCTTGAGGAGTCTGGAAGCCTCCAGCAGTTAAAAGCTAAATGGTGGAAATCTTCATGTAGCAGTGAAAACTCAGCAGAATGGAGTCCACTGAAACCAAACCAGATTGGAGGCATCTTCCTCTTGCTAGCAATTGGATTGTCATTGGGCTTGGTCATCGCCTGCATTGAGTTGGCCGTCAAATCAAGAAAGAAGGCTGATCAAGATGTATGTATTCCAATAATTGCTCCCTGCAATCCATCAAGTTGCTTTCGCCTCCTCTTCTTCACCATGCATCTTGCCCCATGTTGCCCCAGCCCTGTGTTCCAGAGCCAGCCACAGGGAGGTAGTTGAGGCTGGACACTTTTTCAAAGGGAACCAAGGGAAAGTTAATCATTCACCCATCTCTCTCCAATACACACACACACGTTCTCGTGCATGCGCCCCCTCAGCCTCACACATTACACTTTCCCATTCTCTCACATTGTGACATGCACTTTTTCTGTTCTGTCTCACATCCCCACCCCTATATTGACACACTCATATTTGTGGACCATCTCTCCCCCAGATACATATGCACCCTACAATAGACAAAACAAATGAGTTTTGTAATGTTAAAAATTGAGAAAAGAAAACAATAGGACTGACAATAGTGACGTGTTGCCTCATCCTTCAGGTTCCCAGTCCCATTTATTTACCTTTCCTTGTATTCCATCCAACTCTGGAATATCGTCTCCCATGGTATGAGTTCAGAACCATGCGCAGTACTAAAGTGGAGTGGATCTGCCTGTTATCTAAACTGTCACTCCCTGTACTTGTGTTCTATCCTTTGAGCTATGAATCCTAAGACCCTGTTTTTTCCATGTCACATTGCACTGCAACATTGTCCAGTAAATCTCATGGATTCCTCGTGTGGTTTTCTGTAAACCCGTTCCCATTTATTTTACACTCTCACTAATTGTGACATGTTAGAGAATTGAACAGCCTACTTCCCATGATGTGTAGAGATATGATTAAGACAACATGAGACTTGAGAAAATAGGATGCCACCAAAAATGGTTTTGTAAGGATCTTGGGGAGATAGGTTTGACAGAAAGGCTCCTTGCGTATAGGTGGGACACTTACCAATTCATTTCGAGGGTTAGGGTTTGGAGCCCAGGTGAATTAAAGTCTCTGCCTTCTGGTGGTCTGACAGGAAGTTGCGGCAACATCAGAATTGACCTACTTTTGTGCACTTTAGTGAATGGCTTCTCTAAGTCCACATTCGCCACTCTTCAGTTTAACTTTGAATAATCAGGTCTCACAATGACTTTAACCCACTGCCTTGCTTTGGGGAAAAGAGCATTGGCTACCATGCGTTTGCCTGATAAAAGCTGGGTCTTTTCCCACAACTGTACTGACATCGGGAAGCCCCTTTGCAGACCATAATTCTCAGACGTCAAGCAAAACCCCAAGGAGGGCGAGAAATCTCCCCCCCCCCGACCATAAAAGGAGTCCAAAGTCAGCATGGTGGCAGTTCATAGCCAGCCTTTGCCAAGAGGGGAATTCTGGACTTAATCTCAGATTGGATTCACACCTCTTTAAATTGACAATCCCACTTTGAGATCCACCAGGACTGGTGGTGTAAGCAGTAGAAATCTTTCAGATGAACTCAGTAAATGGCATGGCTTCCCAGGGTTAGAGTTTATAAAAAAAAAAAATTTAGAGTACCCAATTCATTTTTCCAATTAAGGGGCAAGTTAGCGTGGCCAATCCACCTACCCTGCACATCTTTGGGTTGTGGGGGCGAAACCCACGCAAACACGGGGAGAATGTGCAAACTCCACACGGACAGTGACCCAGAGCCGGGATCGAACCCGAGACCTCAGCGCCGTGAGGCAGCAATGCTAACCACTGCGCCATCGTGCTGCGTAGAGTTAAAGGCTGGTGTGGCTTCCCGGGTTAGAGTTAAAGGCTATGCTGTACCCCTGATTTGGGAGCTGAAGCAGTGCAGGTGACAACATTGGAAGAGTGTTATCAAAATTTTCTCAATCATAATAATTTCCCATTTATTTCATGACTTGCCTTGTTTGTTCTTTATTCATTTACAGAAACCTTGCTGCAATGTCTTCACTGAAGAACTTAATCTTCGGTTTAAAGGGAGAAGTGAGGCCAATGAAAAAAACAAGGCCTGAGGACCACTTAACGAAGGGTGGTTGTTTACTCAGATGATACTAACTAATCCACTTTAATTCTTCTCCTAACGCAAGTTACCACGGAAGGTAGAATTAACATGCTAACCTCAAACTACAGCACATCTATGGACATCGGACCTTGAAATTGACCTAATTATTTAATGGAACTTAGAAATTTGTAATGAAAAGACTGAATTGCTTGGGAAGGTAAATAAAACAGGGCATTAGAAATGGAAAAGGAGTCAATGTAGAGATAACTTAGAAGGACACACATCAAGTAGGAAAGGTTTTCAAATTAGTTCAACAATGAAATCTTGGAAGTGGAACCTTGAGCTATCTTCCAGCCTTTATTGCTTCATCACTGTCACACCATGATTCTTTTTAAATTGAGAAACCAACATAATGAGCCATTATCCATATAAACCAAGGCACCACCAAGGTTGGAATAAATGAAATAAATCAGTAAATTGTAATAAATAGATGCCAGGCTTGGATTTATAAGCTTGTAGATTGTAGGAAGAAAATCAGATTGAGGAAATTGAGGCCTTCCACAGCTAGAATTGAGATACAGCCAGGGAGAGGGCGATGTGCTTTAACACTGGAATCAATGGAATGAAAATTAGTCAGGATTTACAACAGATGGACAACCCATTCCACCAGACTACCATGTAAATTTATCTCTACATCCTTTAACCAAGTTCCATGGCTCAGGTAAATAGCAGCTCACTGCTGTTACATCAGCACTCAAAAGAAATTAATCAGCCCCCTGCAAAGCTGCCCAGAAATGTACAGGAGTCATGGTTGAGGACATTGGCAGCATGGTCCAAAGTTTCAACTTAATTGTAGATGCCCTCAAATTCTACAGCTGGTTTTGAAGGGAGCCAGTCATCCTTGATTGCAGACTGTAAGACTTCAATAATTCTGACATCTTTTTTTTAAATTAAATATTTTATTGAAAATTTTTGGTCAACCAACACAGTACATTGTGCATCCTTTACACAATATTATAACAACACAAATAACCATGACCTATTTTATAAACAAAAAATGAATAAATAATAAATAACAAAAATGAAAACTAGCCCTAATTGGCAACTGCCTTGTCACAAGTAACACTCTCCAAAAATATAATTTAACAGTCCAATATATAATTATCTGTAGCAACGACCTATACATACTATACAGTATATATTAACAACCCTGAGAGTCCTTCTGGTTCCTCCTCCCCCGCCCCCCCCCCCCTCCCCCCCGGATCCTGGGCTGCTGCTGCTGCCTTCTTTTTCCCATTCCGTCTATCTTTCTGCGAGGTATTCGACGAACGGTTGCCACCGCCTGGTGAACCCTTGAGCCGACCCCCTTAGGACGAACTTAATCCGCTCTAGCTTTATAAACCCCGCCATGTCATTTATCCAGGTCTCCACCCCCGGGGGCTTGGCTTCTTTCCACATTAGCAATATCCTGCGCCGGGCTACTAGGGACGCAAAGGCCAAAACATCGGCCTCTCTCGCCTCCTGCACTCCCGGCTCTTGTGCAACCCCAAATATAGCCAACCCCCAGCTTGGTTCGACCCGGACTCCTACTACTTTTGAAAGCACCTTTGTCACCCCCATCCAAAACCCCTGTAGTGCCGGGCATGACCAAAACATATGGGTATGATTCGCTGGGCTTCTCGAGCACCTCGCACACCTATCCTCCACCCCAAAAAATTTACTGAGCCGTGCTCCAGTCATATGTGCCCTGTGTAATACCTTAAACTGAATCAGGCTTAGCCTGGCACACGAGGACGACGAGTTTACCCTGCTTAGGGCATCTGCCCACAGCCCCTCCTCGATCTCCTCCCCCAGCTCTTCTTCCCATTTCCCTTTTAGTTCATCTACCATAGTCTCCCCTTTGTCCCTCATTTCCCTATGTATATCTGACACCTTACCATCCCCCACTCTGTCCTGCACCTCTTGTGTCGGGAGCTGCGGGAATTCCCTCACCTGTTGCCTCGCAAAAGCCCTCAGTTGCATATACCTGAATGCATTCCCTTGTTAATTCTGACATCTTGTATCCAGCACACAATTCTGTATTTCAGTCTCTCTCTTTTTGAAATATTTAGAGTACCCAATTATTTTTTTTCCACTTAAGGGGCAATTTAGTGTGACCGATCCACCTAATCTGCACATCTTTGGGTTGTGGGGGTGAAACCCACGCAGACACGGGGAGAATGTGCAAACTCCACACGGACAGTGACTCAGGGCTCGGATTGAACCCGGGTCCTCAGTGCCGTAGGCAGCACGGTAGAATTGTGGATAGCACAATTGCTTCACAACTCCAGGGTCCCAGGTTCAATTCCGGCTTGGGTCACTGTCTGTGCGGAGTCTGCACATCCTCCCAGTGTGTGCGTGGGTTTCCTCCGGGTGCTCCGGTTTCCTCCCACAGTCCAAACATGTGCAGCTTAGGTGGATTGGCCATGATAAATTCCCCTTAGTGTCCAAAATTGCCCTTAGTGTTGGGTGGGGTTACTGGGTTATGGGGATAGGGTGGAGGTGTTGACCTTGGGTAGGGTGCTCATTCCAAGAGCCTGTGCAGACTCGATGGGCGAATGGCCTCCTTCTGCACTGTAAACTCTATGACAAGTGCTAACCCCTGTGCCACCCTTGATTTGTCTCTTTTAAAATAAACGTACCATAAATGAATTAAAAGGCATTAAAAATCCCCCAAAACATTTATTTTTTTAAAATATATATATTTATTAAAGTTTTTTAACACCACAATGTTTTCCCCTTACAAACAATAACCACCCCCCCCCCCCCAACCCGTAACAAAATAACACAAAATCACACTGAGCAAGATATATACATGGCAAAATGGTATATTTACATAGCTTCACACACTGGCTCTTGCCCGCACGTGCCAGTTTCCCCCACCCTCCATGTTATCTCCTGCTCATCCATCCCCTCAAACAATCTCTCGTTCCCCCCTTACCCCAGGGTTGCTGCTGCTGCTGACAGACCTTCATCTAACGCTCCGCGAGGTAGTCTAGGAACGGTTGCCACCGCCTGTAGAACCCCTGCGCAGACCCTCTCAAGGCAAACTTAATCCTCTCCAGCTTTATGAACCCAGCCATGTCGTTTATCCAGGCCTCCACGCTGGGGGGCTTCGCCTCCTTCCACATTAGCAAGATCTTTCGCCGGGCTACTAGGGACGCAAAGGCCAGAATGCCGGCCTCTTTCGCCTCCTGCACTCCCGGCTCATCCACTACTACAAATATTGCTAGCCCCCAGCTTGGCTTGACCCGGACTTTCACCACCTGAGATATTGCTCCCGCCACTCCTCTCCAGAACCCCTCCAGTGCCGGGCATGACCAAAACATGTGGACATGGTTCGCCGGGCTCCCTGAACACCTTCCACATCTGTCCTCTACCCCAAAGAGCCTACTCAACCTCGCCCCCGTCAAGTTCGCTCGGTGAACCACCTTAAATTGTATCAGGCTGAGCCTGGCACATGAGGAGGAGGAATTAACCCTACACAGGGCATCAGCCCACAAACCTTTCTCGATCTCCTCCCCCAACTCCTCCTCCCATTTATCCTTCAAGTCTTCTGCTAGGGCTTCCCTCTCCTTTCATCTCTTGGTGTATTGCCGAAACCTTGCCCTCCCCGACCCATACACCCGAGATCACCCTGTCTTGAATTTCTTGTGCCGGGAGCAACGGGAATTCCCTGATCTGTCGCCTCACAAAAGCCCTCACCTGCATATATCTAAATGCATTTCCTGGGGGAAACTCAAACATCTCCTCCAGTGCCCCTAGGCTCGCAAATGTCCTGTCAATGAACAGGTCCCCCATTCTTCTAATCCCCGCCCAATGCCAGCCCAGTCCATCTTCCCCGGGACAAACCGGTGGTTACCCCTGATCGGGGACCACACCGAAGCTCCCACTGCACCCCTGTGCCGTCTCCACTGGCCCCAGATCCTTGACGTTGCCGCCACCACCGGGCTCGTGGTATACTTTGATGGCGAGAGCGGCAGCGGTGCCATCACCAACACCCCCAAGCTCGTTCCTTTACAGGACGCCATCTCCATCCTCTTCCATGCCGCCCCCTCTCCCTCCATAACCCACTTGCGGATCATCGCCACATTTGCTGCCCAGTAGTAGCTCCCTAGGTTTGGCAGCGCCAGCCCTCCTCGGTCCCTATTGCGTTCCAGGAACCCTCTCCTTACCCTCGGGGTCTTATTCGCCCACACAAACCCCATAATACTCCTAACTACTCTGCCTGCCTGCCCCCCCCCCCCCCCCCCCCCGGCCGACTAGCCACCTCCTTTTCTGGGCCAATCCCGTGTTCGCGTCTCCCTCACCCCCCAGTCCACCAGCCGGGGGACCTCCGTCCCGACCACCTCTTCTGTGTCCCATTCCCTTTCGGCCAGTGCAGCAGCAACCCTTTTTCCCACCCTCCCCCCCGCTAGATCCCTGTCTAGCTTTTTTGCTCCCCCCATATCTCTCCCGTAAGTCAGCTGACACCTGCTGACCTCGGCTTCCCCCGCCATCCCTTTGGCCCCCCCATGTGGGAGTCTCCCCATCAATATATGTTCCTTCGTTCCCCTTCCTGCCTTTCTTCCCGCGCGCGGGAAAAAAAACCCGCACTTTCCAAAGTCTGCCCCGCCCCCTCTGGCGCAGCTCCTGTCGCGGCCTACTCTCTCTCCCCCAGCCCATATAACATTCCCTGCGCGTGACTGCCCCCCTATATACAACAACCATCATACTTCAACCCTCAAACACCCCCCACCCTCACAAACCCTCAATTAGAGTCCAACTTTTCAGTTCGTATAAAGGTCCATGCCTCTTCGGGCATTTCGAATAGTGGTGTTGGCCATTATGTGTAACCCACAGTCGCGCTGGCTGCAACATTTCAAATTTCACTCCTTTCCACTGCAGCACCGCTTTGGCCCGGTTGAAACCCGCTCTCCGCTTAGCGACCTCCGTGCTCCAGTCCGGGTGTATTCTGATCTCAGCATTGTCCCACCTGCTGCTCCGCTCCTTCTTGCCCCATTTCAGGATCCTCTCTGTCCGTAAACCGGTGAAATCTCACCACCATCGCCCTTGGCAGCTCATTTGCCTTGGGCTTCCTCGCCAGCACCCGGTGCGCCCCTTCCAGCTCCAGCAACCCCGGGGGGGCCTCCGCGCCCATCAGCGCCCCGATCATTGTGCCCGCATATGCCGCGGCGTCGGCCCCCTCCACTCCTTCTGGGAGACCCAGGATCCTCAGATTATTTCTCCTCGACCTGTTCTCCAGGTCTTCGAGTCTTCCCACCCACGTCTTGTGTAGCGCCTCATGCCGCTCCACTTTCACCGCCAGGCCAAAGAGCTCGTCCTCATTCTCACTCACTTTTTCCTGGATCTTCACCTCGTGGGCTTTCTGGGTTGCCCCAAGTCCTTCAATTATTGCCAACATAGGCGCCACCATCTTCTTACGCAGCTCCTCGAAGCAGCGCTTGATGAATTCCTGCATCTCCTCTTTGTCCCCGGCCGCCGCCATTTTGCTTGTTTTCCCTCTCTTCTCCCGCTGCTCCAGTGCCACTTTTTTGGCCGTTTCGCTGCGGGTCCGGTCCATACAAGTTAGTAGGGGATCTCTCTCCTCTCTTCCCCACGGGTTGGCTGTAAAAAAAATTCCGTTGGGGCTCTTCTATCGAGCCCGAAAGTCCGTGTTCGCGGGAGCTGCCGAATCGTGCGGCTTAGCTCCGCATAGCCTCAACCGGAAGTCCCAAAAAACATTTTTAACAATGATTTATTTTTTTTTAATTATAGAGAACTGGAAATCAAGTCTATCATAAATGATCCAGCATTAAAACATATCGTAAACATTGAAAAAGCACAAAAGGTCTGCTTAATCTAAGAGTTCTAATTGCCTGTGAAAATTCCAATGCTTCCATCTAAAAGGGCACCAAAAGAAGCAAACCAGCACATATTCCCACACAATCGTCTGTGTGCAGAACCAGTCCTATTATTCCCAATTTAATCCACAAACAGCATTGCCAAGTCTCTGGTCATCTCTCACAGTAAACTGCACAAATACTTTTCCCACCACACCACAATCTAGATGCCATGTTTTGTTTGTACTTACCCAAATGACTGAATCCATACCGCAGAAGCTTTAGCAATCATCTTTCACCAGGAATTCCTCTCAGATGCTCCAGAAAACATACCTGTTTGACCGATTTTTGGTCACCTGTCTGAAAGTCTTCATAGTTTGGTGTCAACCTTTGCCTGAATAAACATAGAAAATTGAAGCAGGAGGCCATTCGGCCCTTTGAGCCTGCTCCCCCATTCATTATGATTCACCGATCATCAAGTTAAATACCCTGATCCCACCTTCCCCCCATAACCTTGATCCCTTTAGCCCCAAGAGCTAGATCCAATTCCTTCTTGAAATTACATAATGTTTTGGCCTCAACTACTTTCTGTGGTACTGAATTCCACAGCTCGTATGAACATTGAAATGTTTAATGATCTTCATGAATGGTGATGCAAGCTCGAAGGACTGAATAGAATCCCTACAGTGCAGAAGGAGACCATTCGGGCCATCGAGTCAACACTGATCCTCCGAAAAAGGACTACCCCGCACATTGATCATGACCAATCCACCTAACCTACACACCTTTGGACACTAAGGGGCAATTTTACACGGTGAATCCACTTAACCTGCACATCTTTGGCCTACTTCTACTTGTAAGCCCTGTGTACTACGTGAAAGGCAATATATCGGAAAGGAAGAGCATGAAAGGAAGAGTGTAGAAACGGGAAGCTAGGAACTACATTATTAAGCAGATACAGTTGGATCGCAGGGAATAGAGTTAACGGTTTCTAAAGTCAACATGTTGAGATTGTAAATTCCTGGAATAAGCTGGTACATTGAGTTAGTCATTGACTTCTGACCTCAAGGAGAATGGCTCAGTCCAGCCTGGACTGATGGGTTGAAATGGCATAATGAGAAATGAGTCTGAGCCATTTCAATCCTGTATTTAGATGGGTTTGCAATACGCAGCCAACCCTAACTTTGGCCGAAAAATGGTTGCTCCCGAATATTGCAAACACTAGTGCAGTAAGGGAACATTCTTATGAGGTTAGAACTGAGGCACCTCATGCAGTCAAGTAACAGAGCTTCAATTTCTATCTCTGTCTTATGCCTGACCTGGGAACACAGAATGCCTAAAATAGGATAGTGCCCCATTCTGCAGCACCAACATCCCTCAGCTTAAATGAGAATATTCAGTTCAGTTTTTAAAGTTGCAGGTCTTTGGTAGTCACGGTATTTTATCTATTATCCATGCAGTACTCAATAACAATATTCATGTCATGTTAGTGTTGATTTTAGACTTAATGCCTTAATAAAATCTTGTACAACACACTTGTACAAAGTGCAATTTTTTTGTTAAGAAGGTTAGTGTCTATCTCTTGCCAGTTTACTTGTCACTTTACCCTTGAATTTGATAGTCTTGCTTAAACAATTTTATTTATTATGAGGACTATTTATACCTTAACTTAGGAGAGGGCCAGCACGGTGGCGCTATTGCTGCCTCATCGCATCGAGGACCCGGGTTTGATCCCGACCTGCATCACTGTGTGGAGTTTGCACATTCGCCCATTGTCTGCGTGGATCTCACCCTCACAACATAAAGATGTGCAGGGTAGGTGAATGGGACACGCTAAATTGCCCCTTAATTGGGAAAAAAAGAATTGGACACTTTAAATTTTTTAAAAATGTAGGAGAGATTTTCTTTTAAAGAAAGGATGTTCATTTCTAGGGCGAGCATGACAAAACATAATACGAGTAGACTTTCTGCAAATTGCTGAGAGTTTGAAGTGAGAGTTTAATATAGACAGGGAGAAAGTAAATAAGCTGAAGCAAAACATGAACAAAAAAAACTTGTACATTGGCTATTCATGTGCTTTTCTCTGCTAAAATCTATTTGAGGTAGTCCACGCAAGTGTGAAAATGGCCTGGGATTAATGAATTCCAAGTGAAGGGGGCAGAGTTTACATACAAATGAAAGGAAAATATGCCCAATCCATCCATTCTATCCCACATGAATGCAATATCTTATGCATCATAATATATACTTTCCACACCTTCCAAAACTATGTGATCTCCTGGAAGAGAAGATCTAGATAAAAACCCAGTCCATTTATACATTTAGCATATTTTCAAATCAGGGTGCAGGCAAAAAAGAAAATCACATAACAAAATACTCCTTCCAAAATAATCTATATTTAATCTATACACATGGTGAAATCTAGTTGATCACATAAAATACAGCAAGGTTTTTCCCTTTCCAATCCATTCCCTTGGCTCGTGTGCTCCCAGCAACACAATGTCACGCTGTTTGTGCAGTGTGGTCTGGGCCAATCCAGGAGAGCTTTGACCACTTTTATTTATGACTCGTATTACAGTCAAACACAATATAAAATTGTCATTGTAAATATAAATCCACTCTTCCAAATCAGAATATAACCTTCTTGTTAGTGCTGCCCTGAGGTTGGCAGAAGTGACCATAGTATGTTACGCGATCTGAACTCTCTGACATAAGGGGTTAACTGCACCATGCTGTGTGCTACCCGTTACCCTGGCCACATTACTGCAGCAAGATGTCCAAATTCTTCTCTGATAATTTACACGCACAGTATGTGCACATACATCTGCTGCCTGGCTTGTGGATGAAATATCAACAAAAATACCTTAATTTCAACACATGATGTAACATAGATGACCACAATAAATAACAGTGAATCTGGGAGAGTGGTGCAATATTGCTATATGTTTCATGGTTGCATTTACAGTGCCTCCCTCATTGACTGATGCACAACACTGATAAATATGGTAGAACTCCTCCCTCCCCGTCACCTCACCCCATAACCTTTTGCGCATTCAGTTGGTTTCATTCATTTTTAACTGCCATCAAAACAGGACTCTGCATCGACGAGGACTGCTGGCTCAACCAGGAGGGGTGACCTGATCAGCAACAGCAAAGGGCTGCAGGGTCTGACGAGCTAGTATCCGGGGAGATCGGTAACCTGGATCAATTTTCAATTAATGCTCCAAGTTTAAAATTAGCACCATCGCCGCCCCCCCCTCCCCCGAAAACCTCACTTGACAACTAAAGGAGGTTTTCATAATAGTAGAGTAATGGTAGTACTATTTCTGCAGTTCCTTATTAAGATTAAGTGGTATAGCTCAATACAGCTTGTTCCAACCCATAGCCTACTGAGCCAGAGAAACTGATTATAATTATTAAGTAGTTTGAAAATTAAACAACATACAATAGATCTATACCTCTCAGCCATAAAGTCAAATTTATATTACATCCATATGGCCAGGCTGGGATTTTTAACGAACTACTCAAATATAAATCAAATTGATGGCTGGTTATATTTAATGGAGTATCGCAATTGCTCATTACAACTGTCCGCTTCGCTCAGTAGATAGCACTCACAGGGTTGAATCCCTTTACAGACTTGGATAGTGAAATACTGAGGGATTGTGAAACTATTGGAAATACAGCCTTTCAGCACAAGGCATTAAGCCAAGGTCATGAGTTCTTTCTCAAATGCAAGTTAAAGATCCCCTAGCACTATTCTAAGCGAAGGGAATGCTCTTGGTGTCCTATTCAACATTCCCCCCTCAAACCGGACGAATCATTCATTCAACTGTTGACTGTGGGACCGGACTGTGTGGAAATTGGCAGCTGTTTAGTACGTTTCTTTTAAAGCACTTTGACATGTACTTGCATAAATTTAGTTTTTTTTCTCCTCTAATGACAAAGATTCCTCTATTTAGGCCTTCAATACAATGAAATCTTTCAACCCATCTTAATTCATCCATCCAGAAAGGCTCCTTCGCTCCAACTCGCGGCACCCAATAGCTTCTTAAATGATTAGTGTCCCCATCAGCCTACCTGACAGCCATTTTTAGTGTGAAGAACCTCCTGATCTTCATTCTGTTACCTTTTGCCAGCTTGAACCTGTCCTACCGCCACGATTCAATTTGGAGGAGTGCTGCCGATGCAGCATTTACTATCTCTTAAACCACGCTGAGAAACTCACATTGCTTCCTGAAGACAGCTACCTGGCTCAAGAGACCAAAGCAATAATTAATTGGGGTCAATCGTCCCTCTAAAGTGTGTGTGTACTGCCTTGCAGTGATCATGAAAATAGCGCGTAGGACACTCACAAATTGCCCCTTTCAAGGCACCACATATGCACAACAGTGGCTCTGCAAAAGGTACCGCACACTGAAATAAACAAATCATAACACAAAGAAAATTGACTGGGATAGTTGGTTGGGGCTTGAAGAAAGAAACTGAGTGGATATTGGCACCCACCATTGTGTCAACCAATGAGTTGGTGCAGTCAGAACTTGTGCTTGGAATTCACATAAGTCTCCAAACTCTCCTCGGAAACTACAGAAAGGATGTTTCTCCAGCTAAGTGGAGGATAATTACAAAACAAATTGTGCGTAAAATCAACCCAATTACTTTGTGACCTCCAGGTATGACTGATAGGGAAATTACAATAACACCTCCTTTCTGGCCACAGCTTCTGTTGCCACTGTATCCAGCCAATATGAATAGCACACGACTATCTTAGCAAGTCAAGATGTTCGTTTTCAATTAAAACAGCATGATTAAACTAGTTTTTCCACTTAACTTAAAAAAAAGACACTTCAGTGGTTTGATTGTGCCAGTTGCATCTCTTGGCCACAGAGATAAGGAAGAGTTCAGGTTTGACCTATGCTGAGTGAGCCGATCACAGCCAGAGGGGCAATATAAGCTGAACAACTGGTCAAAGCTCCCCGGAACCGGGAGTGGGGGGGAAAGTCACCCAGGGTTCTTGCTCATAATTGCTGCCTGGCGACTCCCATTGGAAAATTGCCTGTGTGCACAAACATCAGGGAACAGGACCAAGTTTGTCTGCGGCATGGTCAGTGTGGGGAGAGGCACATTGTTCACCTGTTGGAAGTGCTGCTGATGCATGTGGCACTGTAAAAGGCAACAAGTTTGCTATTTTAATAATAGCAATAGCATGAGAATTGATGCTAAAAATCTACTCCATGACCCTTTAACAATCATTCCTGTGATCATCTGAGTAATACTGTCAGGACGTAGTGAAAGCTTGCACAATTACTAGCATTCTGCTGTTACAGCAGAAGATCTCACATTTTCAATTCAGTAAACAAATGTCAGTTTCACTTCCTTCCAGTCTCCCCTCCTGAAGTCCACACTTGCTGCCATTGCTTGTGTACAGACCGAAGGCGTGGTGGAAGCAAATTCATTAGCCATTTTCCTGGGGAATTGGGTAAAAACCTGAAAACAAATGCTGGGCTTTGGAAACAAATGCAGGGGAATGGGACTAAGAGTTGGCTTGGATGATTCCATGGCATCCCAGTCACAAAGATAGAAACATTCTGCCGTAGTGAGGCATGCAATGATTAGCCGTGATCAATATCAGTTAGCGAGCTTGGGGGAGAAATACTATACAAAATGTACTTCCAGGCTACATCTAAATGAGCAGCTTTCAAAACCACAGAGGCAGGAACAGATCAAGTTGAACATCCCTCAGAAGCAGATACACCAAATTAGGATTACAGTGCTGAGGGCAAAGGTCAGCTGTGGTGACTAATATTACCAACTGACAATCAGCACCCATGGGTCACAAGTCTTCAACAGGGTGTTGGAGAAGGGAGGACAGGCAAACTTTGACCATAACAGTTCAAAAAAATAGCAATTTTTAAGCTCCCCGTCTTTCCTGACCATACAAACGCGTACAGGGGTACAGGTAAACATGGACTGACAATCACCCAGGTGCTGGTCCCTATATGGTCAGTTTGCATGCAAGTCTAGGCAATAAGTGTTAGTGAGCCCTTTTAACTCTGAGGTTATTTTAAATTCGACCTCCGTGCGTTGCATCAGCTACCAATTAAAATAAATCATGGCTATTTACCGGACCATAACCTTCATATTGAAGGCCTCAACCAGAACTCCTGTCCCCATTTCCCTGAGCTCTTGATCCCCCCCTCCCTCGAGCACCTGTCCATCTCACCGACCCACAAACTATCTCAAGTAACTTTACACTTGTGACCTGGTCTTGGGACTGTATCTTTTCCCATTGATTTTATACCCCGATATAAGGAGATGCCAAAGCTGCACAATTTATGAACACAGCAGTGCTTGCTTTGAAATATATGGGACAGCACAAAAAATGTAACACTTGTAACCTGATAAGCCTTTTAGAATAGCACATTGCTCGCACCCCCAAAGCAAGAAAAATACATACAACACTGAAATCTCCGAGTAGATGATCAATCCTGCAAATAGCAGATGTCAGGCTCAGCTCACGCACGCTGCAGTTCAAAACAGGTTTTGGTTTGAAAACCTGGGTTCAAGCCCAAAGACGCGAGGACCAAATCAAGGCTGACACTGACGAGACCTGGTACTGAGGGAGTTCTGTACTGTGAGAGGTGCTGCCTCTCAGGTGGGACATCAGACTGCGGCCTTGTTTTTTTCTCTTGTGCTATTTCAAAGCACAGGGGAGCATTCCTCAGTAACACGATCAATATTTATCCCTCAACAGCACTAAAATAAACTATCTGGTCAGAATCTCACTGCTGTTTGTGGAAGCTTGTGTGCAAATTGGCTGATGTGTTTTCCTACATTACAACAGTGACTACATTTCAACAGTAGTTCATTGGTCGTAATGTTATACAATGACAGACCTGTACCCACCAATACTGTACCCAAAGTGCTAGAGTGACAGAACAATACCCACCAGTACTTATACCCCTACTGCTATATTGGGACAAGCCTTTGCCCACTAGATTTATATATGGTGTTATTATAGCTACAATTGTTCTTTTCAAACATGATTCAAGGTTTGAGGCACCTTTATAATTGTGCTGCTGACTTGTTACTTACAGTTCCAAGTGGGTACAGGATAAAAATCTCCCCTATGCACCATTACACTTTATTGGGACCCTAATGGCAACACTAGCATCTGCAAACCACATTATCCTTTAGCTGAATTTCTTCAAGGGAAAAGCTTGTGAAAGGGATAATATTTCACCTGATTGTCGAGTGACAAAAAGCAAAACAATGTTTGTTTCCACAAATACTGTGTCTATACAATAAACATTTGTTTAAAACAAGGATATGGTTGCTGTACATATATAATATATATTATTGCTTCTGACACAAAAGCTTTACTGATCCATATTGACGTTTTTTTTTCAAACTGCAATTATATAGTCACAGAAAAAAAAAATACAATTACATTCCACAGGGTACACCCCAGAGCCAGTGCAATGTCAAGTCCTTCCTCAGCAAGGTAATCCTCACTTTCACTTTGGCGGCATCTCATATTTAAAAACCACGCTGAAGATTCTCCCGCCAAGCCGCTCTGCCAACCAGGCATTCTTGATGACTGCAAGCTTGAGGCTTTCGCAACGTAATGCAGCGTAATAGTTCGTGTGAATAGCTCGACCCATGCCTTCAATAATCACCAGGTCAGTCTTCCTTTCCCAGACTACCGTCGCCAATCCTTTGTCCAATCGACTGAGAGAGAAAAAGAGACATTAAAGACGGCCATTAGCCTTTACTCCCAAGGCTGACCTTGTGGTTGGGACGGTTAGCTGCTGTGAGTGGGAGAGTTCAGTGTTAGAGTTCGGTTTAGCCTACTGCCATCAACTGCAGAAGAGTCATGGATTGAAAATGGGGCTGTCGAGCCTGGTGAAGGTTCATCCTCCGTTATCTAGATACTCTCATAGAATTTACAGTGCAGAAAGAGGCCATTCGGCCCATCGAGTCTGCACCGGCCCTTACAAAGGGCACCCTACTCAAGGCCACGTCACTACCCTAATCCCTGTAACCCAATAACTCCCACTTAACCTTTTTGGACACTAAGGGCGATTTAGCATGGCCAATCCAACTAACCCGTACATCTTTGGACTTGAAACTGGAGCATCCGGAGGAAACCCACGCAGACACGGGGAGAACGTGCAGACTTCGCACGGACAGTGACCCAAGCCGGGAATCGAACCTGGGACCCTGGCGCTGTGAAGCAACAGTGCTAACCACTGTGCTACCGTGCTGTCCCGATTCAAGGTTTGAAGGCACCATCATATCAATATGTAACAAAACTGGAGGGAATCTCTATCAGACTCATCCATGCTCAGCCGATCCATTAATCAATGAGACTTCACACTCCAGCCTCCTCCACTGACAGTAATGCTCATCCTCACCACAGCATCAGCTACATTCTGAATTCCTTTCGTATTCCAAACAACCGAGAAAATAAGTTATTTTGGATTTCTCTTTTAACTGTATTTTTCACCAATTAAATTGCACCCACTGATGCCACGACCTCAGTCAGGTGTCCCCACTTAACCAACACCTTTCTAAAACAGACTATAAGACTCTCTAATCTTTCACAACCTGTGCCTCTTCACACTGGGGGTTGCATGTGGGATGTGGCAGGTGTAGAGGGGGGTGGGGGCTGATTGCCTTTATCTGCATCTTCTCCACAGCGTGCTTGTTTTCTTGTGCTGTGTAAACCAGACCTGAACACAATACGTGGCACAGTTTTTGTCAGTTGTTCGCTGTCAGGGTGGCTCAGTTGGTAAACACGGTTACCCGACTGAGAAGTTTGCGAGTTCAAGTCCCTCTCCGGGGCTGGAGCACAACAGTGAAGTACTGTTGTCTTTCGGTTAAAACAAGGGCCCGTCTGTTTAGCCCAACATAAAAGGTCCTATTTCAGGATTTGAAAAGGGCAGGGAGTTCTCCTTGTGTCCAGACTAACGTTCTCCGCTCAGTCCGCACCATCACCAAAAACAAAATAATTGGCAATTTGTCTCATTTTCTGATTGAGAGACTTTGCTGGGCATAATTTGACAATTTACAGGGATAACCTGCGAATAACAGCAACCACACCGTGCAATAACAAGCAGAGCACTATGCAACATCCTAAAAATGTTACGGTGGTGCCTCAAAATGTTATGGTGGTGCGCTTTCTTGTTGTAAACCCGTAGCATCACGTCTGTGTATTCTGCTGCTCAGGACATAAACCGTACCATTCTCTTAGCTTATAAAACAGTGCTGCAGGAAAAAAAATTGCACTTGGTGTGATCACCTACATCATTAACACCAGAGACAGGCTCATGCCCTTCGGCATTCGACTCAAACGCCAAGTCATTTAATCAAAGTCAAAAGCAAAATGAAAAATTTTACAGTTCAATTTGTTCAGTTCAGCTGGACAAAGTGTGAAGATGGTAAATGCAAGTTCAGTGTTTTGGTAATAATATTTCTAAAGTTCACTTAAATCATAGGTGATGGGATGGTCAGATATGGGTACACACTCACAACCGGGTGTCTGGTCAGTTCCAAACTCCTTCAAGCTGACACAGAGAGCTGCTGATTGGGTGCAAGCTGTTTATTTTCCCCTTGCAAAAATGTTTTTAAATCCATGCAAGAGAAAATGCAAACAACAATCGTCCCTTCTCTCTCTCCCCTCCCAGCAGTTTTTGGCAGATTTACTCAACAATTTACTCAGCCCGTGTGAGCAAGAGCATAGCAGTAGAAAGTTTTTAAAAGGGCAACAACTCTCCAATGGTTCAGTTGCTACAGGCAACTTGGCCACACAGACCAGAACGCTCAGAAATTATTGCCAGACAGCTGACCTCAACTCGGTCTGCATTCTCGATCCTACAACTGGGACAGCAGTCCTGGATTATTATGAAGGAAAAATAAATAAGCCAGTGTTCAGTTTCTAATTATGCTTTCACCTCTGCGTGTGAGACACAAAAATATGAGAGAGAAAGAGAAAGAGAATGAGCGGACTAGAAAGAGAGGGAAGAAAAGGAAAGCAAAAGTTTCAAGGTTAGTGTGAGAGAGAGAGAGAGAGAGAGATAGGCTGACATGGACAGTAATGGAGAGCAGATGGCATCAAGGAACTGTGTACCAGAGCGAGAATCAAATAGAACAAGGTCTATAAGTTTGTTCTTCCATTGCACCATTACAATAAAATGTCCATAAAGCAGTTCACAGAGCCAAAAATAACCAGGCATTGAACAGCAGTAAGGAGAAAGGGAAGGAGTGACTGAAATCATGGTTGGGAAGCAGGTTTAAAAGGAGGCTTGTGAAGAAGGGCTTGGGGATAACAGAAAATAGTTAATTAAATAAAAGTTATTCTGTTAGCTGAACGGATGGTCTGTGATGCGGAGCGACGCCAACAGCGCAGGTTCAATTCACATTGACATTTTTTTTTTTTTTTTTTTAAAGAGTATCCAATTTTTTTTTCTCCAATTAAGGGACAATTTAGCGAGACCAGTCCACCTAACCTACAAATCTTTGGGTTTGGGGGGGGGGGGGGGTGGGGGGTGAAACCCACGCAGACACGGGGAGAGTGTGCAAACTCCAGACGGTCAGTGACCCAGGGCTGAGATTCGAACTCGGGTCCTCAGCACCGTGAGGCAGCAGTGCTAACCACTGGGCCACGTGCCGCCCTTTCAATTCACATTCTCGTGGAGGTTATTCATTAAAGAAATTTTTTTTTTTTTAAAGGGGCAATTTAGTGTGGCCAATCCACCTGCCCTGCACATCTTTAGATTGTGATGGTGAAACCCCCGCAGACACGGGGAGAACGTGCAAACTCCACACTGACAGTGACCTGGGACCAGGATCGAATCGTGCCACCCTCCAGCTGAGGTTATTCATGGAGGCCCCGCCTTGCCAACCTTGCCTGAGGTATGGTGACTCTCAGGCTAATTCACCACCAGTCAGCTCTCAAATGGGAGATCAGCCTATGGTCCTCTGGGGCTGAGGCGACATTTACATTTTTACATTTTAAAAGATGGGCAAAAAAAAAAAAAAAACACCTTACCTCAGATCCAGACAAGGTGAACTGGAACCACTTTGAACTAACAATAATTTATCTTCTTGTAAAGCTGTTCTGTAAGGAGGAATGGGGGCAGAGATAAGCAGCTCAATCATTACAACAGACTCACAAAAGACTGCAAAAGGATCAAGGATGGTCTAACAACAGCACAAAAAGATCTTAAAGGCATAGGTATTGAATTTCTGCATGAATCTCCTAGCTTAATTTCAGTAAAAAAACCGAAGCAGTGTAAAGTAACATTTTTAGCCATTGCTCTGGGGTCCCTGCCAATTTCAATCTGCGAAATGTGGCAGGTATTCCAGCCCTAGTGTTTAAACACAACACTATGATTGGACAGGAAATCTTCTGTTCACCTCTACTCCCCTCCATCCACTAAAAGTGCATTCATGATGAGGTACAATTCCAGAAGGACAAGGCCTTCTTCAGGTCTGAGCCCAGATGATGTGTGCAACAGGAGGCAACTCGACAGTGGTGGGTGCCACAGTTGAAGCCGGTCTTGTCCTCACTTTCCAGGCAAGAGTCAATCAGCCATGTTACTGGAATGACTGTAGTTCAGACCACGTAACTAGCAGACGGTGCTTACCAGCTGCTCTCTTTCCAGGATACACAGAATCATGTAACACAGAAAGGGGCCATTTGGCCCACCGTCCTGTATCAGCTCTTTGAAAGAGATACCCAGATTAGGCGCACTCTTTCTTAGTAGTTCTGCAATTTCACTCAAATGCTATAAAGAAAATTGAAAAGGTAAGTGCCAATTTTATCAGTATTCCTTCAGCCACAAGTCAGTCTTCTCCCTAAGCCAAAGGCAGCACTAGTCAATGCAACTGTCAAGTTGCTTACCTGATAACTGAATCCATTGCTGCAATCCTCTCTGTAACTATTGCCAACTCACTGCAGGTAACATCATTTAGTGCTGGTCCTGAGTTACTGGCTAAAATGACCTGCATTTGAAGACAATCATGTCAGGCAGGCTTAAGAGTAAAACAGGTCCACTAAAGTACTGTTTAGACATGTTTTGCAAAAGCCAATATAAGTGATGCCTGACTCAGAAGCTCCCTTCATCACATTAAACCATTTAGTAATGATGCAGCAGGTGTAGCATGTTACCAAAGTGTAACGCCACTGAATGGCAACTTACCTTTTGGTACATTTGACTACACTTGGGAGTTGGAATGGGGAGTGGAAGAGGAGGTCAGACACAGCGGGAGGTAATCAGACATCAGCAAAATGGCATGGTCACGATAAAACAGTTTGGCACAATTGCTGGCAGGCATGGTCAGCCTTGGCACAGGCAGCACCAGCTCAGAAGATGGTCGATGTATCGCAAAAGTACATATATTTTGTAAATGATTTACTCCCTCCAAAACATTGCATTTCCATTTTGGTTGGCACAGTGAGGTGCTATACACCACGCAAAAATAGCATTTACGGACCAGCTGGAGGTAGCCAGAGAATTTTAAAAGGTATTTAGTCTGTAGATTTATGTGCATTTCCATTGAAAGTCTTGAGGGCAGCACAGACATTCCTGCAAGTGTCACACTTGCTTCCCGTAACACTTTCCTGTCACACTTGCTGACAAACTAGTCATCAAGCAGTGCATCCTCTGATTCAGCAAACAACATCACACCCAAGGCAGCCAAACACACAGCCAGACACAATCTTGTGTTAAGGTTTGAGGTATTAAATAGCTCTCAATTGTTGAACATACAGATAAATCTCGCGGCCTTGTTCCCAATCTGGAGTCTACAGAGTGTCGTAAAATTAAGTTGCCAGTCTTATCCAGCCACTTAAAACCACTGTTCACAAGTACACCCTGTTGTAAATGCAACTGCTTGTGAAGATTTCATTCACCTGAGAAATTAAGTTTCAAGTCAATTACTTTTTTTTTTAAAGTTGCTTAAAATTTATAAAATACTGACATTCAGTGTATGACAGACTGGTGCTAGACTCTAGGCATCTTTTAAAATGTTGAAGTTATAAAGTCATTTTCTGCTTCAAAAGCTTTGCAACCTTATGGAAGATTAAGGCCATATTACATGAAATGAAATGAAAATGAAAATCGCTTATTGTCACGAATAGGCTTCAATGAAGTTACTGTGAAAAGCCCCTAGTCGCCACATTCCGGCGCCTGTTCGGGGAGGCTTTCATTTCATTTTAATACACAATATGGAAGGGGACTCCTCACTCACAGGTCAATATGGAAAGGGGCTGCGCATACACAGAACATTATGAGGGGGGTTGGGGGAAGGAAGAGTTTGTTCACTTACGCACAACACGCTTTTAAAGACTTGGCAACAGTAGTATACGAGATTGAGCAGAAACAATTCTTGTTCACAATTATAAGCGACCTCCCTCAGGAGAGGAACACACAGTCAACCCAATATCCACCTACTCCACATACTATTAGCAACTGGTCTTGCAGGAGCATGTGAGCAAGGCGTTCACATAGAAAATAGTGTGTTGCATTATACATCCTCCTAACTGATGATAGCACAGAAGTAAAACAACTCCAAAATATTTGTCAACATACACACAAAGCAGATTTCTGTAAGTTAGAAGTTGGCACAGTCCAATATTGTTGAGCCACAATGTAGCATACAAACAGCACACATTCAAATGATTCTTCACCCTACTTCAGTACAAAATAAAAGTAACTGCTCAGATATATCAGTGTTCGAACACATCACATGTAACGTTTGTTTATTTTTTATTTTTGACAATCGGGGTCAGAAATTACCTGAAGCTTTTTTTTTCAAAGCAAAAAGAAACAAGAATTTTGGCAAATTAGGAAACTAGGATGAATTGCTTCCCGTTAAAACAAAACTGAAATGAATCTCGGTCCTTCAATTTTGGCAGCAGAGTTAATCTGAGCAATAACGAGTACTGTTGCAGTTCTTGTTAGATTAAAGGTACATCTCACAAATGGACCTCGTTTGCGGATAATTGAACATTTCTAGTGGATGTCCCACTTTAGAACTGGTTTACATGCCGGTGGAATATAAATAATGAGAATCCACTCTGAATACAGAACCCATAATCTAATAAGAATAAAGCACTTGCGGCAGGGAATGTTCCTACTTTCAATAATTTTATTGACCCAATTTCACCCCCACGCATGTTTACCCAGGTTTTAGCCAATTATTACCCATCTAGAGACTAATGTCGGGACGGTGGGAGTGGGGCGACATCATGTTGAGCCAACGACAAAGTTAGCAACATGGGGCACTGATAAAAGGGCTGGAATCTGGCCACTTCCAACCACCCAACTGCAGTGCGAGGTAGAATGAGGACCAATTTGGTCAATAGAAAATAATCTACCTTCTTCCCGATTCTCAGCCCATCACCCTAACCTTTTCCAAAGATGCGGCAGAATGTAAGCTGCTCTCTAGAGTCTTGCCCGCATGGACCTTTGCTACAAACGAGTCTATAGCCCGATTGTCAGCTTCGCAATTCCGACAGTCATTGAGAGTCGAGCCTTGTCCTGTCCTCTGACACACCGCCAAGCAGTTGTCATCAATTAATGATGGGAAACCAATCTGCCCCCTCATTATCTCAGTGCCATAGAGCTCAACAGCTGTGCCTGCTACTGCCACCCTGACTGTCACCAACTAACTCAGCAGAGTTCAGATATTGAACACTAATGTGGCTCCGATGCTAACTAGGCAGAAGATTTACCATTAAAACCATCTGGGACAGCCCAAGAAAGGTAATCAGGGGAGTGAGAATTTTTTTAAACATGGAATAATCACGTCTTTTTGCTCACTATTTCTCAATCAGACAGAACAAAATGCAATACTTTACCTCTGTGCCTTTGGACAGCAGCTCCCTGACAAATGGGAAAACTCCAAGAATTATGTCTATCCCACTATTATCTACGAAAAATAAGGCACATTTGTGAGGAGGACCCTGCAAGAGAAAGCCAGTACGGTTTGGTATTTGATCACTGAGTATTTCTTGCCTCTGCTTTTTAATCTCTAATCATAAAGATATGTAGATATCTATAAGAATTAGACATAGAATTTCTTGCTAACCGATTACGGATTATATTTCAGTAAAACAACGGTACTAACAGACGTTAATGACATCATTGACAAGTCACTGCTGGCATATTAAACTGACAGAAACTGAAGAGAGCTGACATTGTGTACAATGAATAACTAACATCAGGGAATGATTTATGGCTGTAGACACGTTGCTGAGTCCATACGGTTCTAACTCCTTGTGTTTTGAATTTGGAATTTACTCAACTGCCCTACGTGTCCTATCACTAAACCCGGGTTTCCAAGGTATACAGTGGGGTGCCCCAGGATTGGCGCTGCTTTCCTTGCATATGTATTAATGTCCTAGGCTTCGACGCGTACAGGGCACAATTTCAAAATTTGCAAATGACACAAAAACTTGGAAGTATTGTCAAATGTGAGGAGGATGGTTATAAACGTTTAAGAGAGGCGGTGGCAACCGTTCCTAGACTATCTAGGCGGTGGCAACCGTTCCTAGACTATCTCGCGGAGCGTTAGAGGCAGGTCGGTCAGCAGCAACCTGGGGGGGGGGGGGGGGGGGGGGGGGGGGGGCGTCCTGGGGGGGGGAACTGCCTGGGAGGGTGGATGAGCAAGAGATAACATGAAGGGTTGGGGAAACTGGCACGTACGGGTGAGGGCCAGTGTACAAAGCTCTGTAAACATATCATTTTGCCATGTATATATCTTGCTCTGCGCGATTTCTCGGTTTTTTGGGGGCGTTATTGTTTGTAAGGGAGAAAAATAGTGTTAAAAAACTTGAATAAATATATATATATTTTTAAAAACGTTTAAGAGGATATAGAGAGGCAGACATCTGGCAGATTAAATTTTATGTTGACAAGTGTGAAATGATGCATTTGGTAGGAAGAAGGCAGGGGCAATACAAAATAAAGGGTGCAGTTCTAAAGTGGGTGCAAGAACAAAGAGACCTTCAGGTATATGTGCATAAATCATTGAAGGTGGCCGGGCAGGTGGAGAAATTGCCGAATAAGGCATACAGGAGCTTAGGGCTTATAAACTGATGCACAGACTACAAAAGCAAGGCTATCATGGTGAATGTTTATAAAACACTGGTTTAGCCTCAACGTCAGTAGATGTCCAATTCTGAGCACCACATTTTATGAAGAATTTGAGGGCATCAGTCAGGTTCTAGAAAAGATTCAGGAGAATGTTTCTAGGAGTGAAGGGTTTCAGTTACACAGATAGATTGGAGAAGATGGAGCTGTTCTTCTTAGAGACTTTTGAAAGGAGGTTTGATTGTTGGGGTTCAAAATCATGCTCGGCCTAGAGAAAGTAGGTAGGGAGAAACAATTCGCAGTGGCAGAGGGGTCAAAAACCAAAGGACAGGGATACAAGATGAACGGCAAAGGAACTAACAGCAGCATGAAGGAAAACCTTTTTTACGCCGTTTGTTTGGAATTTTCTCAGTGTGATGGTCGTAGATTCAATTGCGACATTCAAAAGAGAATTGCTTAAGCACCCGAAGAGAAAAACTCAGGCATACAGGAAAAGGACTGAGGATACAACTAGCCCATTTGCCCTCCCAGAGAGAGTTAGCGCATTCACAATGGCCCAGATTTCTGTGCTGTAACCATTTTTATAATTCTGTGACATTCGGGTTGTTTCACAAAATAAAAATGTTGGAGGGCAGCACGGTGGCGCAGTGGGTTAGCCCTGCTGCCTCACGGCACCGAGGTCCCAGGTTCGACCCCGGCTCTGGGTCACTGTCCGTGTGGAGTTTCCGCATTCTCCCCGTGTTTGCGTGGGTTTCGCTCCCACAAACCAAAAGATGTGCAGGCTAGGTGGATTGGCCACGCCAAGTTGCCCCTTAATTGGAAAAAATTAATTGGATACTCTAAATTAAAAAAAAGTTGAGAGTTAGATTGATAATAAGAAAGATGTGACTGATTCCATTCAATTCCAGCAACACAGAAAATAGAAAGAACAAAATAAATGTGACACATTTAGGGGCGGCACATTGGCACAGTGGTTAGCACTGCTGCCTCACAGCGCCAGTGGCTATGCTAAATTGACTCGAAGACCTGGAAAACAGGTCGAGGAGAAATAAATCTGAGGATCCTGGGTCTCCCAGGAGGAGTGGAGGGGGCCGATGCCGCGGCATACGCGGGCACAATGATCGGGGCGCTGATGGGCGCGGAGGCCCCCCCGGGGTTGCTGGAGCTGGAAGGGGGGCACCGGGTGCTGGCGAGGAAGCCCAAGGCAAATGAGCCGCTAAGGGCGATGGTGCTAAGATTTCACCGGTTTACGGACAGAGAGAGGGTCCTGAAATGGGCCAAGAAGGAGCGGAGCAGCAAGTGGGACAATGCTGAGATCAGAATATACCCGGACTGGAGCACGTAGGTCGCTAAGCGGAGAGAGGGTTTCAACCAGGCCAAAGCGGTGCTGCATCGGAAAGGAGTGAAATTTGGAGTGTTGCAGCCAGCGCGACTGTGGGTTACACATAATGGCCAACACCACTACTTCGAAACGCCCGAAGAGGCGTGGACCTTCATACTAACTGAAAGGTTGGACTCTCATTGAGGGTTTGTGAGGGTGGGGGATGTTTGAGGGTTGAAGTATTATGGTTGTTGTATATAGGGGGGCAATCACGCGCAGGGAATGTTACATGGGCTGGGGGAGAGAGACAAGGCCGCGACAGGAGCTGCGCCAGAGGGGGCGGGGCAGGCTTTGGAAAGCGCGGTTTTTTCCCCCCGCGCGCGGGAAGAAAGGTGGGAAGGGGAACGAAGGAACGTATATTGACGGGGAGACTCCCACACGGGGGGGGGTCAAAGGGATGGCGAGGGGAAGCCGAGGTCATCAGGTGTCAGCTGACTTACGGGAGTGGGGGGGGTTGCTGCTGCACTGGCCGAAAGGGAATGGGACACAGAAGAGGTGGTCGGGACGGAAGTGCCCCGGCTGGTGGACTGGAGGGTGAGGGAGACGCGGACACGGGATTTGCCCAGAAGAGGAGATGGTTAGTCGGCGGGGGGGGGGGGGGTGGTGGTTGAGAGCCCCTCCAATCCGGCTGATAACGTGGAACGTGAGGGGCCTGAATGGGCCGGTGAAGAGGGCTCGAGTGTTCGCGCACTTGAAGGGACTGAAGGCAGACGTGGCTATGCTCCAAGAAACCCACCTGAAGGTGGTGGACCAGGTTAGGTTAAGAAGGGGATGGGTAGGACAGGTATTTCACTCGGGACTGGACGCGTAAAATAGAGGGGTGGCAATTCTGGTGGGAAAGCATGTGTCATTTGAGGCCAAGGCTATTGTAGTGGATAATGGAGGGAGATATGTGATGGTGAGTGGTAGGTTGCAAGGGACGTGACTGGTGTTGGTAAATGTATGTGCCCCGAACTGGGATGATGCTGGATTCATGAAGCGCATGTTGGGGCGCATTCCAGACCTGGAGGTAGGAGGACTGATAATGGAAGGGGACTTCAATACAGTGCTGACCACTCCAGATCAAGGACGGAAAGAGGCCGGGGGAGGCCAAGGTGCTCAGGGGGTTTATGGATCAGATGGGGGGGGGAGTGGACCCATGGAGGTTTGCAAGACCGCAGGCCAGGGAATTTTCTTTCTTTTCCCACGTGCACAAGGCCTACTCCCGGATAGATTTCTTTGTTCTGGGCAGGGCGCTCATCCCGATGGTGGAGGGGACGGAGTATTCGGCCATAGCCATTTCGGACCATGCCCCGCACTGGGTGGAAATGAGGCTGGGAGAAGAGAGGGACCAACGCCCGCTGTGGCGGCTGGACGTGGGACTGCTGGCAGATGAGGTGGTGTGTGGGAAGGTGAGGGGGTGTATCGAAAGGTACTTGGAGGCCAACGACAACGGGGAGGTGTGAGTGGGGGTGGTATGGGAGGCGTTGAAGGCGGTGATCAGGGGAGAGCTAATCTCCATCAGGGCTCATAGGGAGAAGACAGAGGGCATGGAAAGGGAGGGGTTAGTGGGGGAGATTTTGCGAGTGGACAGGAGATACACAGAGGCCCCGGAGGAAAGATTACTTGGGGAAAGGCGACGGCTCCAGACGGAGTTTGACCTGTTGACCATGGGGAAGGCGGAGGTACAGTGGAGGAAGGTGCAGGTGGCGACCTACGAGTACGGGGAAAGGGCCAGTCGGATGCTGGCACACCAGCTCCGCAAGAGGACGGCAGCGAGGGAAATAGGGGCAATCAAAGATGGAGGGGGAGCCACGGTTCAGATTGCAACGAAAATAAACAAGGTATTCAAGGCCTTCCAAGAAGAGCTGTACAGATCCCAGCCCCGGGGGGGGGAGGAGATGAGGCGATTCCTAGACCAACTGCGGTTCCCGAGGGTGGAGGAGCAAGAGGCGGCTGGTTTGGGGGCACCAATCGGGTTGGAGGAGCGGAGTAAGGGTTTGGGGAGCATGCAGGCGGGGAAGGCCCCGGGGCCGGACGGGTTCCCGGTGGAGTTCTACAGAAAGTATGTGGACCTGTTGGCCCCGCTACTAGTGAGGACCTTTAACGAGGCAAGAGAGGAGGGGACCCTGCCCCCGACAATGTCGGAGGCGACAATTTCCTCGATTCTGAAGTGAGACAAGGACCCACTGCAATGTGGATCGTACAGGCCGATTTCACTCTTTAATGTGGACGCTAAGTTATTGTTAAAGTGCTGGCCACGAGGATTGAGGGCTTTGTCCCGGGGGTGATTCACGAGGACCAGACGGGATTCGTAAAGGGCAGGCAATTAAATACTAATGTGCGGCGGCTCTTAAACGTGATAATGATGACATCGGAGGAGGGAGAGGCGGAGATAGTGGCAGCTATGGATGCGGAAAAGGTCTTTGACCGAGAAGAGTGGGAGTACCTCTGGGAGGTGTTGCGTAGGTTTGGGTTCGGGGGAGTGTTTATTAGCTGGGTTAAGCTCCTTTACAGAGCCCCGGTGGCGAGTGTGGTGACGAACCGGTGGAGGTCGGAGTACTTTCGGCTGTACCGAGGAACGAGACAGGGGTGCCCCCTGTCCCCCCCTGTTGTTTGCATTGGCGATTGAACCCTTGGCCATATCACTGAGGGAGTCTAATAAATGGAGGGGGGTGGTCCGCGGGGGAGAAGAGCATCGGGTGTCGCTATACGCGGATGACCTGCTGCTGTACGTGGCGGACCCAATGGAGGTGATGGCGGAGGTCATGCAGACTCTGAGGGAGTTTGGGGAGTTCTCGGGCTATAAGCTCATTGTAGGGAAGAGTGAGCTTTTTGTATTACAGGCAGGGGACCAAGAAAGAGGGATAGGGGACCTACCGCTGAGTAGGGCGGTGGGGAGTTTTCGGTATCTGGGGATCCAGATAGCCAGGAGTTGGGGGGCCCTAAAATTGAATCTGACGAGGTTGGTGGACCAAATGGAGGTGGACTTCAAAAGATGGGACATGTTGCCGCTCTCGTTGGCGGGTAGAGTGCAGTCGGTCAAAATGGTGGTCCTTCCGAGGTTTTTGTTTGTGTTTCAGTGCCTTCCCATCGTGATCACCAAGGGTTTTTTCAAGAGAGTAGGTAGGAGTATTATGGGGTTTGTGTCGGCGAATAAGACCCCGAGGGTAAGAAGAGGGTTCCTGGAACGCAGTAGGGACAGAGGAGGTTTGGCGCTGCCAAACCTGGGGAGCTACTACTGGGCAGCAAATGTGCCGATGATCCGCAAGTGGGTTATGGAGGGAGAGGGGGCGGCATGGAAGAGGATGGAGGTGGCGTCCTGTAAAGGAACGAGCTTGGGGGCGTTGGTGACGGCACCGGTGCCGCTCTCGCCATCAAAGTATACCACGAGCCCAGTGGTGGCAGCAACGTTAAGGATCTGGGGCCAGTGGAGATGGCACAGGGGTGCAGTGGGAGCCTCGGTATGGTCCCCGATCAGGGGTAACCACCGGTTTGTTCCGGGGAAGATGGACGGGGGGGTTCCAGGGCTGGCATCGGGCGGGGATTAAAAGAATGGGGGACCTGTTCATTGACGGGACATTTGCGAGCCTAGGGGCACTGGACGAGAAGTTTGAGTTACCCCCGGGAAATGCATTTAGATATATGCAGGTGAGGGCTTTTGTGAGGCGACAGGTCAGGGAATTCCCGTTGCTCCCGGCACAAGAAATTCAAGACAGGGTGATCTTGGGTGTATGGGTCGGGGAGGGCAAGGTGTCGGAAATACACCAAGAGATGAAAGAAGAGGGGGAAGCCCTAGCAGAAGAGTTGAAGGGTAAATGGGAGGAGGAGCTGGGGGAGGAGATCGAGGAAGGTTTGTGGGCTGATGCCCTGGGTAGGCTTAATTCCTCCTCCTCGTGTGCCAGGCTCAGCCTGATACAATTTAAGGTGGTTCACAGGGCGCACTTGACGGGAGCGAGGTTGAGTAGGTTCTTTGGGGTAGAGGACAGATGTGGAAGGTGTTCAGGGAGCCCGGCGAACCATGTCCATATGTTTTGGTCATGCCCGGCACTGGAGGGGTTCTGGATAGGAGTGGCGGGAGCAATATCTCAGGTGGTGAAAGTCCGGGTCAAGCCAAGCTGGGGGCTTGCAATATTCGGAGTAGTGGATGAGCCGGGAGTGCAGGAGGCGAAAGAGGCCGGAATTCTGGCCTGTGCGTCCCTAGTAGTCCGGCGAAGGATCTTGCTATTGTGGAAGGAGGCGAAGCCCCCTAGACTGGAGGCCTGAATAAACGACATGGCAGGGTTCATAAAGCTGGAGAGGATTAAGTTTGCCTTGAGAGGGTCTGCGCAGGGGTTCTACAGGCGGTGGCAATCGTTCCTAGACTACTTCGCGGAGCATTAGAGGAAGGTTGGTCAGCAGCAGCAGCTGCAGAGCAGAGCAAGAATGATTCCCAAGTTGAAAAGGGATGAGCTGCATGGAAAAGACGGAGAAGCTTGAGTTCTATATTTGAGGTGGTTAAGATGGAAGATTGCATTGAGGTACACAAAATATTAAATAGCACAGACAAGGCAAGTCCAGAGTATTAATTTATTCCAACTGATAGAATTAGAGTGTGCCAATCCGAAAATAGTTCTTAGAAGATTATTCCCCTACTCAAAATGCAATTATTGTTTGGAACAATCTAACCACTAAAGCAGTGTAATCAAAAGAAATAGCTGTGTTCAAAATGCAGTTTGACAACTGTATACGAGACTGGGTAAACTGAAATACAAGAAGGACAAGCTCAATGAGCCAAAGGGCCCGTTTAAAATAATTTTCCTGATTTGATGCATGCATTTAAGGGAAGTTCTATAGATACACAAGTGAGAAAGGATTAGACAGTTATGATGATATGATTAGATGAAAAGAGGTTGTGGTTATGGGAGGGAGACTCAAATGAAGACTGCCATAGAGCAGTTGGGCTGAATACCCTGTTTCCGTGCTGTAAAGTCGATGATTATGTTTTATGCATTCAAACCCTAGATTGCAGATTGGTTTATTAGTTGGCTCTGGAAGTTCTTTGACCTCATGATGAATGTGCAAGCGGGAAACCCAGGACATTATGAGTTATACGAACATAACTAAAGACTTTTAAAAAAGTTTAAGCATAAGCTTTTGGGCAGCCATGATACCACACCACCAGAACACCAAAGTAGCATGAATGCTCCTGGCATTTATTTTCAAGAAGCTCTTTAACATTCTTAAATGCCAAAATCAATTCTGCATAAGCTAACCAGTTAAGCACATCAGAGTCTTAACATCTATCTAAAAGTCAAGTAATATGTTCCATTTCTGTACACAGTAGACCACAATTAAGTGCAACTGTTCAGCTAAAATAAATAGAGGTGCAATCATGAAGCTTTCATCAATAGTGATAAATATTTGTGGGTTTTGTAGGAATGTGGACCTAAGCCTTTTACACAATAGTCAGGCTTTGCATTCATTATAGACTAAAATAGGAAATGAATAAATGAAAAGATCGTTTGGGTAGGTCATGGGGAGGGCCAGTGTCTGCAAATTCAAGAAAGAACTGGATTGGTACTTAGCAGAATAGACGATACAGAAGCACGAGTGTTAGAACATCATATATTATTTTTCAACCTTGGGACTGGCCTGATTGGCTGCAATGATTTATTATGAATCTGCATACTCAGATGAATCCCTTTTACATTACGACCTTGTGACTCACTCCCAGACATCATAACCAATGGCAAATATTTAACATTTTAAACCCATGTTATCAGTACTCAGGAGCACTACACACCCCACTCCGGTCCGATCCTGACATAGGAACACAATTAATTGAATTATTTCTACAAATTCCTACCTTAAGCCGTTCTAACCAATCATTATATGCATCCACCAGCCACGGACGTGCTGAGAAACACAAGAACATATATTTCTGTTAGTTACTTCCATCAAACTCCTTTAGGAATGGGCTCCCAAGTATTTTGTTCTTTGTTAAAGGGGAGCTTCAGCATCAGATTCAGTACCGTGGGTTAATGCACTAACAGTTCCAAAGACCAAGACAAATCATGATTGTCATAGATAGATTGTAAAACACCTAAAGAGAGAAAAAGAGAGGCTAACATTTCAAATGGAGATGTTTCAGCAAGGCTCAGGAGCTTCACCTGAAACATTTACCTGGCTTTCCTTAGTGTAGATTTGCACAATCCTGATGTTCTGTGCATTATTTTCTGACGGCAGTTTGGGGGAAAATGGGGTGTTTTAGTCTTTTAGTATTAAAGTTAACTAAGTTAACTCAGGGTAAAACTCCTGCATTGTTTTTATTCTTCATTTACTCCCCTCCTTTCCAAGATGTTGAAGAATGACCATTTGAGTATACAGGTGAGCAAACGCTATCCCTCACCAAATGATATTACAGCCATGTCAGGAACATTTGGGAAGCAGGTGGGTTGGGGACAAGAATTATAATTAAGAGGTGATTACAATAATTCTTTTACATTTCAATTACTCTTAATCCCCTTAATCTCCAAAGTGTAACACCAAGGCACACAGGATATCAATCTCATTTGCAGAGCTGAATTATATTTAATTTCTTACAATGTCAAATAATGTCTCATGGCTCCTTACCTTGTAATCGCATTTTTGCTTCTTCAAAACCGAATGCTGAATTTGTTTCAAGTACACTAAATGTGACAAAATAAAACATGATTTAAAAGATTGAGGTACAGGATACAGCAAATACGAAACTAGAAAACGGTTTTCAGATGGCTTGCCACATGTCATTACTGGAACTGTGGTACGGCTGTGCCTTTCAATAATCAGTACTTCATTTGCTTGTAAAATTGCTTGCACCTCTTGTGACAGTGAATCAAGTTCTATCTTTGGTCTACGCTCAATTTACTAACGGCTTCCAGAGCTACAGTAAGAATCACATTCCATATGTTCCATTTTCCACAGCTGATCACTACAAAGCCACCCCTGCTGGGAAACGCATTGGTGCAGATATCAAATGACAGCAGACTGGAGGCTTGGTTCCAATCCTTCCTTTGCCCAACAGTCAAATGGGCTGCAAAACATTTGTGGTCTAAAACCCGAGACATAAAGAATGTCCATTAGACCAGTGCTGAACACCAGCAAATGTCCAAGCCCTCGTAAGATGGAGGAAAAAAAATTGGAGTAAAAGAAGCAAGTATATACTTAGTCCATAGAAAACTAAATCATCGAGACTGCTTGCTGCCCAAGAGGTTAGGTTACCCAATCGGAGCAGGCCTACTTAGATATTTTGGGTCCAACCTCAACAAACCGGTATTGAGGGGAGCGTGAACCAGGATTCATCCAAAGGCTGGGCACTAGTCAACACATCCAGAAACAAAACATCCTCTGCATCTTCAAAATTTCACCAGCACAGTAAAATATTACATAGTGCAATAGCTTCCATCTGTTCACGGTCCAACTTACTCTGAAACAGCTTTGGCTCCCCAGTCAAAGACGTTCCCCGCTAAGAGACCTTTCACTAATGCAAACTGCCGTTCCTCCATGCTCAGTGACTCCAAGGCCCGCACAACCTTCTGAAAATGTTTCAACGCTACATCATTTTCCCTCTGTTTCACCTGTAAAACAGTAAGTGCACGAGATTGTCGTCAAATATTACAGGAGAAATACCAGCAGAGAGAAGAAAACAAAAGTGTACAGGATCAGCCAACATAGAGAAAGATACGCAGATCTTGAACAGGCCAATATGGTAATCACAAGCAAGCAAGCAACAATCAACATCAAGAGTGGGACATAAATCAGTGCTGCAATTTTAGGGCTGCACCAGATGCTGCTCTTATCCTCTGTGCCAAGAAACATTCATTGTAAATGAGTCCTCACTTCAAACACACTAAAGTCGAACTGTACACACATCTGTTTACCAGGCACAATATCAAGTAGTATGGATTTTCTTTGACTCAAAACAAAATACCCAAATACAGGAATAGATAAAAGCCTTTTTGCATTCTCCAAGCTCTCAACTGACAAATCAGGAATCGTTGAGACCTCTATTTGGGTTATAATCTATCAAACAGGTTTATTAGAAGCATGAATTAGACAAAGAGCAAAAAAAAAGGAAAATGTCACACTTTTACAACTGCTAGGTTACAACAATAAAAGGGTCATGATATTCGGGTAACTTCCCAGTAATATTGAACACAGACCAGCTCTTGCAATACAGAAGCTATAGGAGAGGCTTAGTCTATGCCCACACACAGGGCGTCTGTCTCAACATCGATGGAATCGGAAAACTGCTGCAGCTCTCGTGCATGAGATTTCATCATGCCTTTCATGACCCCAGGACATCTCAGAGCACTTCACAACTAATTAGTAGCTTTTGAAGTGTGGACATTTTTGTAATGTAGGGAAATATAACTGCCAAATTGTGCACAGCATGGTCTCAAAAGTGACAATGGCCAAATAACTTGTTTTAATGAGCAATGGGATCTATGACAAAATAATCTGATTCAATAATGTCGGTTAAGGAATAAATGCTGGCCAGAACACCCCCTGTTCTTCTTTGAATCGTGTCCTCGGAGCTTTTACCCAAGAGGGTAGACAAGGCATCAATGTAACTAACGTCACGCCCTCCATAATGCACTGAAGCACCAGATGATGTGGTCAAGTCCCTGGGGTGAAGTTTTAACCCACAATCTGTTGATTTAGAAGCGACAGTGCTCCCTTCCCTGGAATGCAATCAACCTGCCAAATTCATTGAAGCTCAAACTGGCACAAAAGCAATTGAAAAGTATAATGGTCTGGGCTGACCCCACACTGTCTTCAGCCTTGGCATTGATTGAACCCAAGCACTGCTATGCACTGGAAGGAGATATACCTTGAGCCCCCTTCGAGGATCCGGTTGGGACAAAGAAAATCAGAGATTATTTTTCCATAATTGAATAAAGGCGTTAGTCACACTAGGGTTTAATTTTGTGGCACCATGATTCCCAGTCAGAATGGAGATGATTGCGCAATTCCCATCAATCACTGCTGGGATTGATTTTACACCTAGGTAACTATCCTCCCCTCACTGTACATTGCTGCAGAAATCACCGTGATTTGACTGGGTGATGCTACTGTAGTGTCCGTCATGAAGTCTGTTTACTGTAGCTTGTACAGGCATGTTTTAAATAGGTGGGGCTGATACCTGGAATCTGTCAGCCCTATACAGAACCAATGTCTTTGATTTGAAAACCGTTCCTCAAGTAATTTTCGACAGACGTTTTTGAAGAAAACAGCCAGGTGAAAGTACATACTGCCAAAGGAGGAAATAACGTTGTATTAAAACAATTGTCTTACTCCATCATTCTGCAAATGCTTAAACATTACAGATAATGACACTGGTTGAATGAATGTTCAACCTTCAGCTCAAATGTAAAATTTATTTAAACAAACCCCCTTTCAAAGCAAATATTGTAATGAGACGGAAACAAAAAATTCTATTTAAGCCATAAATTAAGGAAGCATCAACTATTCTTTTGGTCTGACCTCTACCACCACTTCCCACTTCAGAGTCATATTGTCTAGAACCAAGTTGTAATGGCTGCGAGGAACTGACGACCAACTAGGCAGGTAAATGAACTGGCGCTTATTTTTGGAAAAAATATATACAGGACAGAGAGAAGAGGGCTTCTAAACTCAGGGGTGCTCCGGTTTCCTCCCACAGTCCAAAGGATGTGCAGGTTAGGTGGATTGGCCAGGATAAATTGCCCCTATGTGGAGTTATGGGGAGAAGGTGGGCGAATGGGCTTAGGTAGGGTGGTCTTTCAGAAGGTCAGTACACACGCTGGCCGAATGGCCTCCTTCTTCGCAGTAGGAATTCTATGATTCTCTTCTCCTTAGATGACCCACATATTTCTTCATTCTCTTCCCTGCAAGTCAACTACATTATGATATTAGATCCGTTTTGGCCACGACCATCCCAGGGACCTAATTCAGACCAGTATTGAAATTTCTCGCATAAACTAAATTGCTTACCTGAAAAGTCACCTCAACCTTGACGGAGTCATGGTAACTCTTCTGCACATCTTGCTTTGCCCCCACCCTCCCCGCCAAATTTGGAAATATTAGATAAAAGTCTTGTCCGAAGACGCCTACATGAGGAGCTGTTCTGTACGTTTGAAAATGGGCCAAAGTTGGAAAGGCACATAGGACTGTTTTTTCAGAGCAGATTTAAACCACCGGATGGCCCTTTCAGCTAACCCATCTATGGCGTGATAGGGCTGTTCTTATGTTCCGAATCTCATTGGTCTGCATGAAGTGCTGAAATTCTTCACTTGTGTGTGCAGTCCATTGTGTGAATGCTGTCCATTGTCAGAGATCAGCACTTCAGCAACCCATGTTGCGAACATCTGCCGTAGTTTTTCAATTGTGACGGAGGTCGTGGTCTTCATCTCATGAACGTTCGTCCATTTCGAATGAGCATTAATAATGAGGAGAAACATGCGGCCCATGAAGGGTCTCGCAAAATCAACATGGAGTTGCACCCACTGCTGACCTGGCCATTTCCGCAGATGCAGAAGAGCCGAGGGCAGTAAACTTTGCTGTACGTGACACTGGTTCCAGTATCTAGCAAGGTCTTAAATGTCTTTATCGATCCCAGGTCACCACACGTAACCTCGAGCTAACATTCTCATTTTCGTCATACCAGGATGTGCACGGTGCAATTCTTCGAATAACTTTGTCCGAGCAGGAGCAGGAACGACCACCTTGGCTCCCCATAACAGTACACCATCTTCGCAACTCTGCTCACTTTTCTGATTTGGAAAGGTCGAAATTGACTTGTCATGATGCCAACCGTGAAGGACCATCCACTTGATTTCAGACAAAATGGGGTCCCTTTGGGTCCACAACTTGATTTTTGTGCCAATACAGGTAACATGTCCAGAAGGTTAAGAGCGAGCACAATTTCTTGGGGTACTGGTGGAATACTTTGTGGCAAAGGAAGGCGGCTTAAGGCATCCACAATGTCAATGTGGGTGCCTGGCCTAGGTTGGAGCGTATAGTCGTATGCCGCCAACAGCAGGGCCCATCGTTGAAGCGACCGGGTGAGGGGGGAATGACTTTGTCTTAAATGTACTGATTAAACTTTTTCGCCCCATAAATAATAGACAAACCTTCTTTTCCATCTGAGAATAGGCCCTCTCAGCGTCTGATGGTGTCCTTGACGTGAAAGCAGGAGGTCTCTCGACACTATCCTCAAATCTGAGACACAATATTGCTCCTATTCCCTAGGGCGAGGCCTCACAGGTCAGCACTATTTCTTTAGCAGGATCAAAATGGGCCAAGAGGCTTGAAGACTGCAATGTCATTGTAACCCTCTCGAATGCTTCCTTTTGATGTTGCTATGGGCCAGGGCTTAGAAACTCCAAAGTGTATTATGAAGTTCACATGACCTATAACTTTTAAGTTGAATTTGGCGAGGATGAGCACAAGAGCCTTCACTTCAGGTGTGAATTATCAGACTTCCTAGGTGCTTTTATCAAAACAAAGTTTATTATAAGAATGCAGTTAACTTATATAAAATACAGCAAGAAGTTGTTCTCAATTTCAAACATGAAAAAGCACACAATAGCTACAATAATCTATGTATACAACTCTTAATGAATCCCCCTTAGCTATTCCAATCCAATACAAAATCCAATCAACCAAAACCCCTTCCAAAGGCGTGGCCCAGCACACTGTAATCTCACTTGAATGGGACTGGCCCTTTCCCTGACATCCAGCTTCCAACCAGCAAATTCAAAACTCCTTCCGCAAAGCAACTCTATCTTTAAAGCTGCCAAGTTTGCCACACCGAACGTGCTGTCAGTTCACTGCAACAGCTTTAAAAATAAAAACAGAGAAAACAGGGAAACACTGCTCTTTTCTTCTTCAGTCCAAACCAACAAACCGAAAATGAAACCAAAACACTAAACCGCCTCTCACCTGACAACCACAGCCCAGCTTTACCCACAAAGGCATCACTGAAGTAGTGCTAAAAGACGTGTGTTAACTTTATTCCAATGCTACCTTTGGTACTTCCTAAGAAGCGCATGCAAAGGTGTCAGCAACATGGACAGGTTAGGGATAAATCGTCCATAACATTTCACCATCCGCAAGAATGATTTTAGTTCTGATACGTATTCTGAAGGCTGGTGATCCAAGGATTCCTTAACCTTCTCCTCCAACGTATGCAGTCCTTGAGCGTCAACCCCAAATGCCAAAAATGTTAATGCGTGAGCTTGGAATGTGCATTTTTCTCGAGCCTTACCCCTGCCTCTTTTAATCTTTTCAACACTTCCTTCAAATTTGCCAAGTGTTCTTCTTCAGAAGTTTCCATAATTAATAAGTCATCCACATAGAAAATTACCTTGGGCAGGCCCTGTAACAAGCTTTCCGTAGTATGCTGGAACATGTCGCCCCCTGAAGATACTCAAAACTGTAGCTGGATTTATCGATATAAGCCTTTGTGGACTGTTACGAATTCCCTAAATGCCTCATCTAACTATCTGCTGAGAAGTGTGATTCATATTGAGTTTTGCAAAACAACCCTCCAGCATCTTGCGATATAGATCTTCAATCTTCAGTATAGGGTACCAATCCAGTTTTGCTGTTTGGTTGATGGTTAGGTTATAATCTCCATATATTCCGACAGACCGGTCCAGCTTAACAACAGGGACGACGGGGGCAGCCCACTCAGAAAACCACATGGGCTTAATTATTCCTAAATCCTCCAGCTACTTGAGCTCAGCTTCTACTTTTTTTTGCATAAAGCATAGGGCACAAGACGAGTTTGTCGAACTTGGGTGTTGCCTCAGGATCAACATAGATCTTTGCCTTGAAACACTGTATTTTGACCAGTTCATTCTGAAATACTTCTTCATATTTCCTTAATATTCCATGAAAATTGCCTTCATTAATTGAAAATCTCCAACCAATTTAATCGGATCTCACGGAGCCAATCTCATGCTATGAGACTTGGCCCTTGACCATGATAATCTGTTACTGGTGCTGCTGTGATACCGAGCATCTTCAAGGGTTCTCCAGTTCACGTGGCCGACCTGGCCATTGTGTTTCTTATATTAAGGGCCTAGACCACACCTTGCAAATACCGATACATCTGTCCCCCGGTGACGGTGGCACAGGCTCCTGCATCCACCTTAATTCTTAGTGGCTGACCGTTCACTATTAACACAATTGCAATTGGGGCTGACTTGCTCACTTTAATATTGCTTACTCTGTAGTAGTTTTCTAAGCCATGCGCCGGAACCGTAGTTTTAGTTTGGCCCTTGGTTGGTTTTGTTTGGCTCTGCATTAAATCTTAATATGCTCCCTCCTGAAAAACACATTGCATATTTAAATTTGCACCTCCTTTGGGGGTGCTCTCCCCAGCACTGATACCATACTTCTACGTTCTTGGTCTGCAGACCGGACTTTCTGTATCTCTGTGCCCTGTCTTGCTCACTGCTCTTAGACTCATTCAGCATCCCATCCCTGGCACCAAGACTCCGAGCTTTCTTGCCAAAGTTGATTGACCTCGCCTAGCTGCAGGCTTTGCAATTCTAATGCACCTTTTCCAGCGCTTTCTGTAGCCTGAGCAGTCTCTAACGCTCTTGTCAAGTTATGTCTCTGCTGAGTTTTTTCCTGCATGGTGAAATTATTCACTGCCAACTTCTCCCCGGGGCTGGGCAGCACGGTGGCACAGTGGTTAGCACTGCTGCCTTACGACGGCAAGGACCTGGGTTCGATCACGGCCCCGGGTGACCGTCTCACCCCCACAACCCAAATTGCCCCTTAATTTTAAAAAACCCAGAACTGGATACTCTAAATGTTAAAAAGAATTCTCCCTTGGGTTTCTCATGGTAGAATTAAATTTGTCCCCCCCCCCCCAAAGGGCCGTTCTCACATCTTGAGGCAGACAACAGAAAAAGTTCTGCTTTACCTCGTCGCCAAATGTTAATAGCTGCGAGGAACTGATGCCAATTAGGCTGGTAAACAAATTGGGGTTTATTTTTGGAAAAACAGCTATATGCGGGACTGCGATAAGGCTTCTAAACTTTTTTTTAAAATTTAGAGTACCCAAATCATTTTTTCCAATTAAGGAGCAATTTAGAGTGGCCAATCCACCTACCCTGCACATCTTTTGGGTTGTGGGGACGAAACCCACGCAAACACGGGGAGAATGTGCAGACTCCACACGAACAGTGACCCAGAGCCGGGATCGAACTTGGAACTTCGGCGCCATGAGGCAGCAATGCTAACCACTGCGCCACCGTGTTGCCGTTGAAAGCTTCTAAACCTAACGACTCCTTGACTCCAATAGCCAGCGCTTCCCACCATGGATCTGATGGGTCATGTGACCCCCCCCCCCACCAGGAGAAAGGATCAGTGACAGGCTCACAGGATTTTTTAAAAAAAGGTCTTTGGAAGGGTGGGGTGGCGGGAGAGAGGAAGAGGAAGTCGCTGTGCTAGTAGTTATTGATATACCATTGTTATCGTTTACCAAAAAACACACTGTTATATGTACAAAATGGTGTTTGCCCTTACAATTCATGGTATTATTCAATAAAAGGCCAACTTTAAATGAGGCAACTTGATGAGTTGACAGCAAATGTTTCTCGTAACATCACTGAGAATATTTTTCTCAACAGTGCCCTCTGGTAGCAGGTTCAGCACCATTACACACTTGAAATATTTCAGGAGCTTTTTAATCTTCAAGTGTAGCAACAACATCACAGCCCCCAGTTTTCCATAACCAATGCGATCAAAAGATCGAATACATTTGGCCAGCTCTCTTCTGCAAGCAAATTACTGATATTTCTTTTTGAGGAAAAGTAAAGGAAAGCAGGAGTGCCTACTTTTGAGTAAGGATCTGGAAAGTTGAATTCATTCAGACAGTGCTCCCGCGTGTCCAACAAGCTTCTGACTGTTAGGGATCCGTACGCACTGAGAAAAGGGAAGTGAAAAAGCATTTTCAGGATATACCAGGACAGCCAAGTGTACAGAAATCTACGTTTTAAAAAAAACAATTGTAACGCATCCCAAGGTTACTGAGTTATGTTACTATCCCCAGAGGAAGGTGCAAATGTGAAAGGTGTGTGATAGCAGGATCAGGCTTATTATTGATGCCTTTCATATTGAATTATCTATTGACATCCAAGCTTCTCCATGAGTAATAGCTACTTTTGTGAAGCACTGGAAGACTCCTCGCTTCCAGTGCAGGGTCTGTCAAGAGTCTGTCAAGAGTCTGCATCTTCAAGATAGAAGATGGGGAGAAAATCGATGCACAATACATATGGTTAACTTTAAATTCTAAATTTCTGGTCTGGCATAAATAACTTAACACTATGGAAAATAAAGATTTCCCAGGCGAAGGGTTGTTGCTCAAGAATTTCTCCACCTATTTGACAGCAATGGATTTTAACTTTCGTAAAATAGCAATTCTGATTGGTCACAAAATGTTCTATGACTACTTAAGTATAGGACGATAGGAACTGCTTAACAAGGAAAGGTCAGGGTCCCTCGAGTTCACCTTCTGCCATCCTGGTACTCGCATGATACAAGAATAATGAAATTGTTCAGCAATCATCGCAATTGATCTCTATAATTAGTTGACAACACATTCAGACACAAGGCAAGGAATCCACCCCCCAATGGTGGAAAGCTTTGGAACTACAGATCCAAAGTTGCTTGTTTTGCCCATGACATACCACAAGTCATGCCTCAAGTTATTCAGATGGAAAAAGCAAAATATTATTTTGTGAAAGAAATCTATCTAATTTACACTTGAATGAATCCAAACTATCTGCCTCCACTGTTTTCCAATGGATTCTGCTCCATCAATTTACCACTAACTCAGTGAAATAACATTTCTGCAGATTAGTTCTGAATTTAACATCATTCTCGTGCAGACAGTGCCCTCTGGTGCTACTGTTCTGGATAAGGGGGAACACCTGGTAATAGTCAACATTTGTCTAGTCTCAAAAGCAATGTGATCGATAGCTCAAACTTCTCAAAGACATTGGGGGCCTGCCCAATTTACATAAATCACTCCTTATTATCCAATCCCTCCATTCCCTCAATCGTTCACACTGCTTTCTGTCTTTTCAATGGCTATAATATCCTTTCTGCACTGTGGGGATACACAAAGTCACACCAATGATTTATAAAGGTTGCAAATTACCTCACCATTTCATTGACTTCCATAGAATTTGCAGTACAGAAACAGGCCATTTGGTCCAACTGGTCTATACTGGCATTAATGCTCCCCTTGAGCTTTCCCCTATCTTATTTCACTGAATCCTATTAGCATGTCCTCCTTCTCCTTTCGCTCTAAACTGCATATCTAGCTTCCCCTTAAAAACACTTGTGCTAATTTCCTTTGGTAACAATCCAGTTCAATATTGATCATTAGATATACCCCAACATCTGATTTGTTGAAGAGCCAAATATTTACATGGAGTGCAGCAAAAAAAAGAATTTAGGCCCAGAGCACTTGGAAGTGATAATGTTTTCAAGGCTGGCAGCACCACAGAATTGTGCGCTTTTTATATTAATCTACAATTACTTTGGATTCACATTGAACACTGGCCTTGGTCAATACTCACAATGGCTGGTGCCTCAATGTCTGAAGCTTGTGCCTGTATTTTTGCCGGAATTTCTCTGCTCGCTCTGTGGCATCCAATAACTGGGGTTGGCTAGCGACAGCCCGCTTTACTACCTGAAACAGAAGAAACAAAAACACAGCTTCATATCGGAACAACTTCTTTTAGCTGATCTAAATGGTTTCATAGGGTGATATATTTGAACAGAGAAGAGTCACAAAGAAAGAACTCACATTTATGTTGTGTCTCATCATACCCAGAATATCCCAAGTTGTTTCACAACCAATTACTTTGTATTGATGTGCAGACCGTTATGTAAACATTCTGGATGCAAGATGGATGAGATAAGAAAACAACGGGGCTATTAAGGTCACCTTGTTTCCTGTGTGTGCCCCCCCTCCCCCACCCAAATCAACTCCTTGATAACATAATATTGCATTATAAAGTTTCATCACTGCTTTGGATACAAGGGGAGGCAGTGGCATAGTGATATTTTCACTCGACTAGTAATCCAGAGACCCAGGCTGTATGGAACTGGGTTCGAATTCCACCAGGGCAGTTGGTGGAATTTGAATTCAATAAAAATCTGAAATTAGAAGTCTAATGATGATCATGGCAACATTGTCAATTGTCGTAAATTCCCATCTGGTTCACTAATGTCCTCTCGGGAAGAAAATCTGCCGTCCTTACCTGGTCTGGCCTACACGTGACTCCAGCACCACAGCAACGTGGTTGATTCTTAAATGCCCTCCGGGATGGGCAATAAATGCTGGCCCAGCCAGCGAAGCCCACATCCCATGATTAATTTTTTTTTAAAAACTTTTTATTACTGCTTCCGAATGCTTTATCACTATTTTACACTTTGGGTACATATTTATATCCAATTCACACGCTTGTGGTTAAGCATTCTATCATCATTCTGAAGTCCAGAAATGCCTTGGTCCCTAATTCCAGATTTAAGAGCTTACTGTGAACCAGATTCATGGAAATACATTCTTGTATGAAGCATAGAGAAGTGCACTTGTCTTTTTGTATTTTTTTGTTACTTGTTTTCTAAGATGTGCTTATTGCTGTGTTCGCCATTAAACATTTATGAAAGTGATAAATTATGAAGGGGGTTCCAGATGTACAAAATCTGAATGCATTTGTAGCTGACTGCCCAATATCAGCGTAAATGGGCATAAATGCTTTTAGTGTAGTAAAATGTACCAAGACACTTCACATAAAAGTGTAATCAAAAAATGAAACCAAGCTGAAGAAGGAGGTATTCCCGCTGGGTTACTAAACATTTAGTAGGTTTAAGGCGTGTGTTATATGTGGAGAGAGGCGGACAGGTTTAGAGATGAAATTCCAGAACTTCAGCATCTGAGAGTGCAGCTGTCAGTAAGACTAGAAGTAAAATCCTTATAGAACTGATGAAAGAAATGCTTTCCCTCAAACAACATTTGCAAAATGTGGTGACCTCATTTAAGTCAACTAATGTGTTTCAGTATCACTATCACATTCAGAATAACTATCACATTGCCCCATATAAGAACGGTCTGCACATCAATACAAACTCTGGGTTGCAGCCCCGTCGGACTTGCAGAGATAGCTTTTGGGGCCGTGGTCAATTTTTAAATTGTCCCTTACTTGAGATTTTAATTATTTAAAAAAATTGAGATACTGTGGTGAATGTATAATTACTGATAATTCACCAGTGCACTGTATTATGTATGTTATGTTATTAACCCTGTGGGCTCCACCTATGGGCCATTGTGTGGCTTCACCCACAGGGGGATATGTTGGGGCATGTACGGGCTCTGCCCATGGCTCCAACCCTTTAGAGGAAGTATAAGAGCAGCTGACCTGCGGGGCCACCTTCAGTGTTGTACCGGTCGCAGGCAGGCACAGTTCTAAGCTGATTAAATCCAGTTTACTTCTCCATGTGTCTTCGAGTGAATTGATGGTCGCATCAGATACGTTATTGATTTTCTTTTTAAGCCAATTTCAATATTATTAATTTCCACCACAAAATGTCTGCCCAATTATTCACCATTACATTATCTAATTTTCTTAAATTTGTACGGTATTTCCACCTTTATTTATATATTGTACTGTAGGCTTGTGTGTACAACTATGTTTGTTTTAGAATGAGGGTTGGGCTACAGATTTTGGAATACGACTAATCTACTGCCACAACCTGGTCACATAGGATCAATGGGCTGGAAAATGCATTTTTCAACAACAAGACTAACCATTGATTGGACTTTTAATTACTCAAAATGCATTTCTTACTATAAGCTTATCTGAAAAGGATGACAAGCAATGCATCTGCTCCTCCTGGCCTCATTCAGATCCAAGGGATTCTAAAGTTTCTCAATGTAACCACCGAAAGGCGATGGTGTTTGTGACAGGATAATTCCCATTATGTTGCAGCACCACACATGGCCAGTCCAGATGTTGCACGTGCACTCAAAATAAAACTCCAGACAACTGGGGCAGGATTCTCCGCCGGCGTGATTCTCCGTTTTGCGGGTGCCCAGGGGTTTCCAGACGGCGTGGGGCTGCTCCACAATGGGCAACCACACTGACCAGCCGGTGCAACGGAGAATCCCGCCGGCAGGTGGGAGCAGAAATGTGGCGCGGCAGGGTGGAAAATCCAGCCCCTGGTGCTTCCGGTTTTGGAGTTCCAGATTTGAGAGTGCATTGATCCAACCTCCCCGATAAATGCAGACACTGCGGCACTTTGGATGTGGGTTTCTGCCCTCAAATTTCCCAGCAGCAGGTTGCCAACAATGGAGTTGGCAGAAGATGGGGATCAAATCGCTCATCTTCCAGTAATGGCAAGACTACAAGGTACCAATGTAACAGCAAACCACAAAACAAAAGGACTAGATCCTGGAAATCTGAATCCGAATAAAAATGCCAAGAGACATTTAGCAAGTCCGGTATCGTCTGTAAAGAAAGGAAAATACTTTGCCCTTTCAGGCATCACCTTTCATCAGAAGACTCCATTGTCAAGCGTTTCCAGCATTTTCTGTTCATGTTAAAAACAAGTAAAAAGACCTTAATTTCTCCACTGTCTTTTACCCCAGGACATACCACATTGTTTTACAGCCAATAAAGCACTCTTGATCTGTAACCACTGTTGCAATGCAGGAAACAGAACAGCTCATTTGCCCACAAGGTCCCATAACCAGCAATTAAATAATGAAAAAAACTAAATGAAAATCGCTTGTCACAAGTAGGCTTCAAATGAAGTTACTGTGAAAAGCCCCTAGTCGCCACATTCCGGCGCCTGTTCGGGGAGGCTGGTATGGGAATTGAACCCGCGCTGTTGGCCTGCCTTGGTCTGCTTTAAAAGCCAGCTATTTAGCCCTGTGCTAAACCAGGCCCTAAATGACTAATATATGACTAAATAATCTGTTTTTTAGGTTGGTTGGGGGACAAATATCAGCCAGGATACTGGGGAGGAATACCCTGTTCTTCTTCGTACTAGTACCATGGGATCAGTTATAGCCACCTGAGGGGCCTTGGAATATCGGTTCATCCTAAAAACAGCATTACTGACAGTGCAGCACATCCTCAGTACAGCACTTAAGTGTCAACTTGAGTTATGTGCTCAGGTTGGTGGAGTGGGACTTAATGCCACAATTTACTGACTCAGAGGTGACGGTCATCCCAAAAGGCAACTAGCAACAGAAAAGTAATAATATCCCAATTCACCGGATATTGATTTTGAAAAATGCTAATTTTATTTCAACGGCTTTGTAGGCACATGGACCGTAAGATGTGATACCAACCTATACAGACATTACTAGATCCAATACCTAATGCAACTGATCTCAGCTGATGCTGTTAGTTAAGACTAACATTGTTAACTTTGTTGGGCTGAGGAGGAGGAAAATAAAACAAATCAGGATTTCTGTCTCTGATAATTACCCAACAAGTCTCCTGGAAGTGTGGTATTTGGATCTCAACAGAGTCAAACGTCACTATGATGCCCAGTGTGATAGAGCAGCCGTGCATCCATCATTCAGACGTACACCGACCAACTGCCTGCTTAGACAAGGCGTTGGGCAGCTGCCGGTGTGGAACTGAACCCTAACGGGAGGGAACATCCGAGGCAAAACAGGAAAGAAGGGTAAAAAAAAAAAAAAGAGGGAGAATTGTAAAAGCAAAATCTGGAAACTAACATTTCCTGATTGCACCTAAAGAGATCAAATAGCAGTAGCTCCTGGAAGTTGAGGCAAATAGAATAGATACATTTAAGGGAATTACACAAGGAAGAACAAAATAGAAGATTATTTTAATAGGGTTAGATGAAGAAGAGTGTCAAGGAGCTCATGTAGAGGGTAAACATCAGCAAAAACCAGTTAGATCAAACGGCCTGTCACAGTGCTGTAAATTCTACGTAACTCTACTCATGTCAAACTTACACCATCCAAGGGGCAGCATGTGGCACAAGTGGTTAGCACTGGGACTGCGGCGCTGAGGACCCAGGTTTGAATCCCTGCCCTCGGTCACTGTCCGTGTGGAGTTTGCACATTCTCCCCATGTCTGCGTGGGTTTCACCTCCACAACCCAAAGATGTGGAGGTTAGGTGGATTGGCCACGCTAAATTGCCCCTTAATTTGAGAAAACATAATTGGGTATTCTAAATTTAAAACAAAAAACTTACACCATCCAAAGCATCCTCGAAGCAGCTCAGCCAATACTCCCTTGCCATTGCATCTTCGGTGAGGTCAACCGTATCTGGGATGTATGATGATGCATCTTGGAGGAGAGGAAGGTTCACCAGTTGCCGTTCCAGTCGGTCCATCTCCAGCATGTCAAACTACCAATGAATCAAACGTTCAGTTTACTGCCTGAAGCAACGCTTCCCTTTAGTTTGTTAGGCTTCTTTCGCAGCATCTCAAAAATGTGAAAATATTAGTTGGGGGGGGGTTGATGATAAGAATGCCCCAAAAAAGTCAATACACACAAGCCCACACGCACAAGCGCGCATAGTTCCAGGCTGCCAAACCGTCAGACACAGGAAGCCTCATTTGCTTTGGTGCTTATCCTGGCAACATTAAAAGTTTCTTCCATTTTCTACTCACGCTGCTGTGCTGTACTACAATCTGGCACTAAACATATGGAGGGCTTTAGAAGCATTGTAGCTACAAAAAGCTGGACAACAGAATTCACCTACATCTCCCTTTATTAAAGAGGATGCTGCCAATGTCACAATAGGAGGTAGTAAAGAAAACGATTAGGGTAACGTAAAGAATGAAAAAGTTGACCACACTCTAAAGTGAAAAGTCATCCAATCTGGATGGGATACATCCTTTTGATTGTTGTGTAAGGGTGGAAATTGTAGAGGCTCTGACCACAATATTCCAATCACTCTGGGATATGCGGGCAGTGCCAAAGGATTGGAAATTGATAATGCTCATTAATCCCGGACAAATATTTCCAAGTGTCATTAAGTGTCAAGAAATGAAAGCCAGCACGGATTTGTTAAAGGAAAATTGTTTGACGAACTTGACTGAATTATTTGATGAAATAACAAAAAAAGAGTGAATCATGATGTTATGGTTGATGGACTAAAAGGTGTTTGATAACGTACCACATAATAAGACTTCTAGTGAAATGAATGGCCATGCCATTAAAGAAAAGGTGGCTGTATAAATACAAATTGGCTACAAGACAGAATTCAGGAAGTATTGATGAAAGATCATTTTACAGGATAGAGGGAAGTGCACAGTGATGTCCCCCAGGGATTCATATTATGACTACTGCTCTTTCTGATATATATATATATTGATGACCTGGACTTGGGTACATAGGGCATAGTTTCAAAGTTTGCAGATAATGCAAAATTCAGACCTGAGGATAGGAACAGGCTTCAGAAGGATGTGGGCAGACTGGTGAACAGGCAGGAACATGCTAGGTGAAATTTAACACAGAGAAAAGTGCGATATGATAAAGTTTGATTGGAAGAATGCAAATTAAATGGTACAATTTAAATGAGGGCGCAGAAAGACTTGGGGGCAGGGGGCGGTGTTTGAAGCTGGTGGAACAAGTTCAGAAGATTATTAAAAAGGATCCTTGGCTTTATAAATAGAGGCATAGAGCACAAAAGCTAGGGAATTATGTTAAACATTTATAAAACACTGGTAAGTACTCAATTGGACGGGCAGCACGGTGGTGCAGTGGTTAGCAATGCTGCCTCACGGCGCCGAGGTCCCGGGTTCGATCCCGGCTCTGGATCACTGTCCATGTGGAGTTTGCACATTCTCTCTGTGTTTGCGTGGGTTTCGCCCCCACAACCCAAAGATGTGCAGGGTAGGTGGACGCTAAATTGTCCTTTAATTGGAAAAAATGAATTGGGTACCCTAAATTTTTTTTTTTTATAAAAGTACTCAATTGGACAACTGTGGCCAATTCTGGACACCAGACTTTAGGGAAGATATCACGCCCTTAAGTGAGTTTACCGAACAGTTACATGGGGTGGCAAGAGAAACCAGTTTGTTCTCCTTGGAGGAGAGAAGGTAAAGTAAGATGAGATTTGATGGAGGCATTTATAATTTTAAAGAGTTCTGAGAGAGAAAATAAAGATAAACTGTTTCCAGTGATAAAAAGGTTGGAAATCAGAGGGGACATATTTAAGGTAACTGACAGATGGACCAGGGGCAACATGAGGGGAAAAAATACACAGCAAGTAATGACCTGAAATGTACTTTCTGAAATAAAATTCAATAACAACTTTCAAAAGGGAACTGGCTAAATACTTCAAATAGAAATATTTATTGGACAATGGGGAAAGAGCAAGAGAGTAGAATTAACTGGATATTCTTCCAAAGAGTAGCCACAGTCATGATAGGCTAAATGGGTCCTTCTGCGCTGCATCACACTATGACATGAGCCCCATTACCTACACACAAAATAACTTTTTTAAAGCACATACTTTAAAAATTACACTACACTTTTTACATTTACCAATGTGCTTTTGGGGGCATTTTGATCATAACAGCACTGTGTAAGGATCACAAGTCTTTCCAATCCCTGCTCCTTACCACCAAGACACCCAAAATACTGCATTCAAACTTACTGTTGGCTTGCAGGTGATATCAGTACACTTACAATTGCCACTTTTGGAAAAACGGAAAGGCATTCAAGGGGGTAAAAGCCAGCCTATCCATTAGTGCCATTCAAACTGTAGCATTGACACATCATTCAAAGCACAGACAGGCCAAACAGGATTACATCCTCAGGTGATATCCGCTCACTCATCCCCAGAGTATGAAAACAGTTGGAGCAACTACAAACAAACAGACTCTTATCTATTGTTCTGTGTTCCATGTTCTATTCTGCAGTGGAGAGTAAAGAACAGAATTGAAGGACATGGCTATTCAACCTGCTTATCCTCAACATCAACTATTCCACCCCCCCCCCACCCCCAATTGCCAATTATTCCTATCTGTTCCTTCTTTCAACAGGATGAAAATTACACTGGAGTGTTAATGCGACAAAGCAAAGAGTAGAAAATAAATTAATAGGACCACTTACTGAAAACTGTAGATGGATTAACAGAACGTGGAGGAGACCAGGAAAGGAATGAAAGACGCAGGTTAGAACTTAAAGGTGCAAAATGAACAAAAGAAAATAAATTAGTTACCGCACAAACCTCTGCGTGCAAAAATCTCACCAGATGAAGAGGAGGTTGTACCCTTCTCTAGCCATCATCCCAGCCCTTCCAGAAATTATGGCATCTTAAATCATACACTCAAGACTTCTAGAATCCATTTCAGTGCAGGGAGTGGATAATTCTCTGCTTTCTAAAAATTACTTTAAGGCTTAAGTAGCCTTCTTATTGAAATTCTGGTTCAGAAAACTTGCTATTTTAACTGACTAGCTGTCATTTATTCAAGTGTAGGTAGCGACACCTAATGAAACTCAAACCACATACAGCCAGGGGGAAAAAATAACCTCACATCCGGGGTATGCAATTTGATGCCCCATCCTGACATACAGTCACTAGCTGTAACCTGATTGGAGACAAAAGTACCACAGTTTCAAAGACATGCCTGAAGCGGCAAGAATGCCCTTGTCTGTGCACATCTCAGCAACAACCGGTGACATGAATTACTCATATTATTTCAGAGATACAAGGCAGACACTGGAAACAGCCTGTGTAGGGAAATGTTTGAGTCTCAAATGCACATTTACACTGAAGCAAGAACTAACATGCAATTTCAAAAACCATTATTAACAAAGGGAGATGGTGGTGTAATGGTGATGTCACTGGACTAGTAATTCAGAGGTCCAGGTTAATGCTCTGGGGATATAGTTTCAACTCCCAACACAGCAGCTGGTGGAATTTCAATTCAATTAATAAAATCTGGAATTAATTAAAATGTGTGGTATGATTTTGCTATTATGAAAACCTTTTAATAAACATATATATATTTTTTAAATCTGGAATTGAAAGCTATTCTGAGTAATGGTAACCATGAAACTATCAATTGTTGTAAAAACCCATCTGGTTCACTCATCTCCTTAAGGGAAGGAAATGCGGCATCCCTACCTGGTCTGACCGACACGTGACACACAGCAATGTGGTTTATTCTCAACTGCCCTCCGCAGTAGCCTAGCAAGCCACTCGGTTCAAGGGAAAATTAGGGATGGAAACAATGCTGGCCTTGCATGTAATGCCCACATCTCCAGAAAGAAAAAAAAGCACCTTTTGGAAATCTTCTGGAATAAATAATTAATGCGCAAAACACGATAGAGTAACTGGGTGGACTGAAGAGGCGTCTGCTGATTTCAGGCAAAGGGTTTATTTTCCTTTCACTTCATGGCATGATGGGATTTAAAAAAAGGTTTGCTTCAGAATAAATCAAACTGCTGTTAATAGCCTGCCTGTGAATGAACTCACATTCATGTCAAATTTGTGATGGTTCCAAGGTGCATTTATGCTGCAAATGCAGTCCCTTCTTCCGTATTGTAAAAGCAGCCAGAATCAAGTCACAGCTTGACACAATATCAATCAGAACTATGTGGAGTGAGGCCCCTTGGAGAAAGGAGCCTCCTACATCTCTCCAATGCCAGGTTGAACCCCCACACTGCATTTAAACTACATGAGCGTTGAATTTGTATGCCTGAAGTGCTCATCATATTAATCTGCTACATCAGAAAGCATTATAAACAGGATCTTTTTGCAAATCATCTGAAGCAAATTACCCAAATTTTGAAACAACATGGATTTGTTTTGGTTTGTCCTGCTGGACGGGAAGGTTAAGTGTCACTTTAACCCCCTGCTTCCACGACAACTGCTCATTACTTAAAAGAGAAGGGCGATCTGGTGGATGCCCACTTCGTAGGCTAGTCTTTTAAAGGTGCAAGATTTTATATAACTCACGTGGTTCATAAAACGCATGACTCTCATTACAGATGCTTACCGTTCCACTTCGGGTTCGCTGCATTGGATGCACATCAGGAGAACTGTTCATTAAACCTGAACTGCCAGCATAGTTCTCTCCCCAGCTATACTGATTAGGATCTGAAAAGAAAATCATGATAAGGTAGAAATAAAGTAACTTAGCCGTAGGAGGTCTGTATTTCTGAGAACAAAGCGAAAGTTGGAGAACCTGAACTGATTTTTCATCAACAACCAACACTCCAGAATTCTCTCTTCGTGCTTTTTAAAAATAAATTTAGACTATCCAATTTTTTTTTTTCCAACTAAGGGGCAATGTAGCGTGGCCAATCCACCTAGCCTGCACATCTTTGGGTCGTGGGGTCGAAACCCACGCAGATACGGGGAGAATGTGCAAACTCCACACAGACAGTGACCGGGGCCGGAATCGAACCCGGGTCCTCAGCGCTGTAGGCAGCAGTGCTAACTGTGCCACCGTGCTGCCCTGGTTGGATAATTTCTGTTCTGTATTTTAATACTATTAAACCACCTTGGTTCTGTAACTGACAAAAAGATCAATTTCAGTTTTTTTGAAATAAATAACCTTCTGTTGTCACAAATATGAAGTTACTGTGAAAAGCCCCTAGTCGCCACATTCCAGCACCTGTTCGGGTAAGCTGATATGGGAATTGAACCCGCACTGCTGGCCTTGTTCTGTATCACAAACCAGTTGTCTAGCCCACTGAGCTAAACCAGCCCCATAACCGCTAAAAAAAATAATTGGGGGTACTCTAAATTTATATTTAAAAAAAGAAATGATCTAACTGAATGGTAGCACAGGCTCAAGTGACTGAATGGTCTAAAAATAATAATAATAGCTTATTGTCACAAGTAGGCTTCATTGAAGTTACTGTGAAAAGTCCATAGTCGCCACATTCTGCCGCCTGTTCGGGGAAGCCAGTACAGGAATTGAACCCACGCTGCTGGCCTTGTTCTGCATTACAAGCCAGCTGTTTAGCCCACTGTGCTAACTATTGCTATTATGACCCAAGCACAGCGCAGGGGCGAGGACAAAATGCCGGATTTTGCCAAAATTGAAAGAGATATACTGAAAACAAATACTTACTGTCCTCTTCTGCTCCCTTTAGAAAAGTTCCAATGGCACCAAGGTATCCTTCATGTCTCAAAAACAATGCCTGAACTTCACCCTAACAACCAGGTGCGATAAAACCAATGATAAAGCGGTCAGTAACAAATTTAATTTTGCACAGTAACTTTTAATTGCAAAGGGGTTAGGACGGCTGGATTCATGGTAAGAGTTAATATTAAATATTTTAGGTACTTTTCAAAGACCCCACCACCCTTCCCCTGTGATCATTACCTTTGTGAAGTAGTTAATACTATATGTAATAGTGTGCATGGTAACAGGATGGCCTCGGATAAAGAAACCGCCGAAGTAGACTCTGCTGAGGTTGTGAAGCTTGGCATACAGGCAGGCCAGCTGGCCAATGTCATTGCTGATCATATGGAGTAAACTCTTTGCCATGTCCTCTTTGGTGAACTCTAAACACATTGAAAAAAAAGTTAGTTAATGATCTGTACGGTTATGCGGAAGAGAGGGGAGAGGAGAAGAGAGAGGGAAGAGTGGGGTTCACATTTACAGACATTACTAACCTCTTGCAAGGTTCCAGAATTTCAACCAATGTCTCACTTAATAGTCCCTATGAAACAAAGCTTCCCGCATAGGGAGCTACAGATTTCAGTCATATCACTGCAGGTCTAGTTATCTTCAATTCCACATCAAATTAGTGATTTGACTGAGAGATGAATGGCAATGGAGAATGGTACACTGGTGTAGTAAAAGTGCATGCTTCTTAGCTTGGGCCTTAAACATTGTTCAGTGAAAGAGTGAAGAAACATTACTCTACCTAAAACCAGACTATACATTAAACATAAAAAGCGGCAACAAGGATTGTATACCTATAGTAAGAGTTATTCCATTCCTAGCACTAACACCTCCCACCTTAAACGAGCTTAAAACTTAAAAGTAAAGGCAATTGGTCAAGTAAGAATTTTTGCTCTGCGTTCTATCATCATCACATACATCATCAGTCATGTTAGAACCCATAGAATTCCTACAGTGCAGAAAGAGGCCATTCGGCCCATCAAATCTGCACTGACCTCCCGAAAGAGTACTCAACCTAGGCCCACACTCCCCCCTATCTCCGTAACCCCGCCAGTCCACCTGACCATCACATCCTTGGACACTAAAGGGCAATTTAGCATGGTCAATCCACCTGACCCGCACATCTTTGTGGGAGGAAACCAGAGCATCCAGAGGAAAGGCACGCAGACATAGGGAGAATGTGCAAACTCCACACAGTCACACGAGGCCGGAATTGAACCGGGGCCCCAGTGTGAGGCAGCAGTGCTAACCAGTGTTCTTTGCATGATTCAGCTTGAGGTACAATCATGTATTCTATTGCTGTTTATGAGAGGGACTGATGGTAGCTCTATTGGGTAAGATTACAGAACAGCAATAACTTTTAGCATCGTTACTCAGCTAAATGTGTTTTATACACTGAGTAAACTATAAAAATAAAAAACAGGAGCAGGAGTAAAGCCTGTTCCACGTTTCAATATCATGGCTAATTTCCTGCTCCAATGACTCCTGATGCCGTGAGAAAAAAAAATCTGTCTATCTCTGCTTTGAATGTACTCAATGAGGGAGCAACCATGACATTTGGGAGTAGACAGTTCCAAAGATTCATAACCCTCAAAGCGAATACATTTTTCACCTCAATCCCAAATGATTGACCTCAAAGACTTTCCCCCGTATTTTAGATTGCCCCAGCCAGAGGACACAACCTCCTGTCTAGCCCCTCCCCTTCAGAATCTTGTATGCCTCAGTGAGGTTACCGCTCAACTCCCAAGTATAGGCCCAATTTACCCAGCCTCCCACCATGGAGCAACCCTATCATCCAAGGAAACAATCGAGTGAACCTTTGCAGCACCACTTCCAATGTAAGTACATTCTGCCTTAAGTGTAGAGACCAGAACTGTGCGCAGAACCCCAAGTGGTCTCACCAAAGTCCTATACAACTGTAGCAAGACTTCCTTATTCTTGTACTTCAAGCCCCATGTAATGTAGGCCAACATGCCTCTACTCCTGAATGCTAACTTTGTGTTCTTTGTACAAGCACTGTACACCCATGTCTCTCTGAATGTAACTTTATTTTTAAATATAGGATTGATACTTACGTAACCGCACTCTAAAACAAACCTACACAAAATGTCCGAATCTCATAATGCCATTTTGAATTCCCCATTACCTTTAGAAAAACTTACTTTAATCTCATTTAACCGACCTGGTTTTAAGCTCCCTCTTTAGGTCTCTTTTATCATTGTAAGAGGTCTTACAACACTAGGTTAAAGTCCAACAGGTTTGTTTGGAATCACTAGCTTTCGGAGCCCAGCGGGTTCCAAACAAACCTGTTGGACTTTAACCTGGTGTTGTAAGACTTCTTACTGTGCCTGCCCCAGTTCACTGTCGGCATCTCCACATCTTTTATCATTTGCTAAGATATTGGGCAGGCATCATGCTCTTGTCCTGTTTCAATCGAGCTGTTAGTATATATGCAAAGCAGCCACACTTTATACAACTGGATTGAGTGCGTTATAAGGCTCCAATTTTCTAATGCGGAGGGGAAATTCCTGTCTTCTCTAATTTAAAGCCCACACTCCTCTAATTCCAATTTTCACTTTGCCCATCCAAGATGAATCCATCACCAGGTCACTGGTCTTTGGGATACTCTCCAAAAATCAATTTGTACACTAGTGGTCTCATTGTCTTCAAAAAGACTCCTAAGGATCCCTCTCTTCCTTCCAAATTCCCCCCCCCCCCCCCCTATTTTATCTTCTTGATGTCCACTGGCATAACTTGGAACTTATCCATGGTTAAGATTTGGGAGAAAATTACGTTGATCTGTTGTGCTGTGTAACAAAGTTTGTACAGGTTCTAAAACAGAAACAGCAACAGACTGCAGGCATTTCAAGGCATGCATTAAAACCAAATGGCTTTCCTATATGTCAAACGGAGATGAGAGACAACTGACTCATACCAGACTTGGGGCGGCACGGTGGCGCAGTGGTCAGCACTGCTGTCTACGGCACTGAGGACCCGGGTTCGATCCCGACCCCGGGTCACTATCTGTGAGGAGTTTGTACATTTTCCACATGTCTGCGCGGGTTTCACCGCCACAACCAGAAGATGTACAGGTTAGGTGGATTGCAAGTTAGGTGAATTGTTCACGCTAAATTGCCCTTTAATTGGAAAAAAAAAAAAATTGGGTATTCTAAATTTATATATTTTTTAAAAGACTCATACCAGACTCATTAAGTCACTGCTGCATTTATTCATTTAGAGAATGGCAGGAAATGCCATTGAAGCCATATCACAAAAAGGGGCAGGCCAGCTCGTCAGTTTTTTTCACATGGCCTAATGACAAAGCACTGAATAAGTTGGAGGGATTGATTTCCCACTGATTGGCATCTCAGAGGAAAGGGCAAACTACCACTCAGTCTACAAGCATTCTCAGCTTCCAGGTCAGTCAGAATCAGAAGGATAAGCTACACAAGGCAGCCAAGAGAGATAGTGTGGCACGACATTCTTTGCTCAAATTCTCAGTTAGGGTTAAGCCTAACTCTCCCCTTTGAGAGCTGACTGGTGGTAATTTTACCGAAGGGTCACCGCACTTCAGGCAAGGGGCAATGCTGAGAAGGCAGGACCTTCCATGAATAACGTCAGCTGGCATGTAAATTGAACCTGCGCTGTTGGCATCGCTCTGCATCACAAACCAGCCATCCAACCAACTGAGCTAACCTTCATGCACTGTAACTACAATTGCAATAAATTATCCGATGATTATTTCCATTTCCCACTTCAGCTAGCTTTGTCCATGAGTAAGAGGAACAAATTAGTATAGTCTCAGCATCAGTTCTGGGTTGCAAAATTATGCTTACTAAGAACTGGAACAAACCTACTTCACATAGGAACCTTACAGACAGAAAGCGACTTTCTCATCCCATAAATTTTGGTTTGATTAAAAACAAAGTATGAAAGGTAAAAAAACAAATTCAACTGCTAATTACCTCTCCCCAACAGTTATCTCAATAAATTGCGTCCAGCTGAAGAGGACATAAAGCAAGACACAGCTACTCACCAAGATGCACTTACCTTTATCGGTGGTGGCAGATTTTCCAAAGCTGCTGGCAATTAGATCACCGGTCAGCCCAAAGGATTCGTACGACCCTCCATAAATATCACGAACTAACATGTCCACGTTCGTGTGCTGCCCTTTTGATGCAAGTTGCAACAGTTCGTCAAATCGCTGTAGAAAGAAAATAAAAGTTAAATTCAAGCCATAATCAAATCAAGTCAGCCTTTAAGGGAGAAGAATCGAGATGTGAAGAATGCTGGAAACAGCTTTTATAAAAATTTAAAATGCCACGAGTCTTACATATTGTGAATTCTATAGCACTTTGTTTTCCAATTGCTACCCAGGTTCGGGACACCCAAAGTGAAGGAAAACCCTGAACTTAAAATTGCAAATCATGTTAATTGAGTGCCCCCTTTGCTTACCTTCCTCCTCCACTGACTACTTGATGAAATACAAGTCCATAAGGGTGGCCAGTGGTTAGCACTGCTGCCCCACGGCACTGAGGACCTGGGTTCGATCACAGCCCCGGGTCACTGCTTGTGTGGAGTTTGCACATTTGCCCCATGTTTGCGTTGGTCTCACCCCCACGATCCAAAGATGTGCAGGCTAGGTGGATTGGCTACTCTAAATTGCCCATTAATTGGGGGGGAAAAAATTGGGTCCTCTAAATTAAAAAAAATATAGGTCCATAAGCACCAGTTGCCCTACAGCGCCTATCAAGTCGTCAGTCTTTGCCTACACAGGCAGTGTCATCACCCTTATCCTATCCTCACCCATCTGTACTGGGTTGGATTCATAATGACCAAGAGCTGGGGCAATGAGGAATTCTGCTCATCCAGTAAACGGAGGGAAATTCTCACACCCCTACTCTACCCCACAGCAAAGATCAATTAGCTCAGGAGGAACTGGGGATTAAACCTCATCATCTGGGTACTCATTTAAGTTCATCTGGGTTTGATTATTTCCTCCCGCAATATTATATCACAATCCATTCACTTGAGTGGCCATGAGAGGAAGCAGCAACCCCACTAACAGCTCTCTTCCATTCACGCTCAACAGTTATGCACGAGGAGTTACAAAAGAATAGTTTTGGCTGAATTGTGCCCAGTTTAACCATCATTATGTAGGGAGCCTTGCCTCACTGTTTCAACATCACCCTCTGATGTCACAGGAATGATCAGGCCCCTTTCACAGCAAGGACTGCAGTTCAATCTTGATGACCTTCACTTATCCCGGCGCACACGCGCAGCAACGATATTCTAAACAGGATGTCAATTTGAAAGAAGCAACAGAAGAAAGCAACATGGGAGCAATGGGAAATCTGCTTAATAACAAGCAAAGCAATTAATGGAAACCAACAGCATTTTAACTGGTAACCTCAACAGAAAAGAACAGCTGCCATCATTCTCAGTGTCATGATAAAACCTCAGGAATTATTAAGATGTCAGCTTGTTAGAAGTACTTGGGTTGAACTCTCACACCAGAGACCTGAGCACACATGTTACCAGTGGAACAGTGCGGGATTCCTGCACTGGCTGAGGTGCCACCTTTCGGATGAGGCATTAAACTTTGTCCCAGTTGCTCCGTCAGGTGCATGCAAATCAATCCACGGCTATCCTAAAGTCCCATTGAACTTTGACGAAAAGCAGGTTTGTTATTCTTACTTTACTAGTCAGTGTGCATCCTTCAGTGCTGTGCACAAATTGGCTACCACATTACATTCAAAGTGATTAGATTTCAAGAATACCCGAGGGCCATAAGATCGTGAAAGGTGGTCCTTAAATGCTATTTTCTTTCCCTTTATTACTACACGAGGAGGCAATCATCCCAAGCTTTTAAATACCTGACTAAAGGGCAGAATTGCTGATGCCCGAAGACTGTTTCAAGGCCAGATTCCTGACCTCAACTAGGAATGTGATAAAGAGAGAAGCTATAAAGGACTAAAAGGGAAAGAGGGGGAGGGGATGGCCACCTTTGTTTTTGTCAGCAAGGCTCCGAGTCCCCAGAACGTACCGCCTCCAATTGAGCTCCCTCCGATTCGCTCAAATTGGTCTTCAGACTCCACCTGCATAGATGAGAGGAATTAGAATTAACACAGTTTGTTGTTCAATTCGCTATTTCTAACCCACTTTGAGACATCACAGGGCAATGTAAACTGCATATTTTTTCCAGTGTTGCCGTACCAGGTACAACCTGTTGTTTTTAAAAAGGTTTAAAATGTAATTACACAGGAAATCTTCCTTCAATGTTTCACCGCAGAAGCATGCAAATCTGAATCTTATATTTAACAAATTATTATCTGGTTACTGTTACATTTTTATGTTGAAAGAATGCCTATCAGTTGGATGCCACAACTAGCCTTTGTGCTTCCAGGATGGTGGAGGGGGATGAAATTCAAGGTTGCAGGTATTCTTGGCACTGATCTGGAAACCGCACATGTATCTGGATAAGGACAGGGTTGGGTTCAGCTGTGATGTTCCCTTCAATCAAATAGCCAGTTGATCCCTACTATAAGCGTAGTAGCGTGCCCCTCTAAGGCGCGAGGTTTCAGAGGGTCAGGTGTCCCTTTCGATCAATCAGGCCGAGGAGCGTGACTCCTGTGGCCTTTTGCGGGCTCTCGTGGGCAGTCTAGAAGCTGGAGTTGATGTCAAAGACATCAGAAACAACTTTTATCATTCTCTGTACATCACTATTCTGTCAATAGTTCTATAGCTACTCTGCTTGCTGGTCACCACTCCTTCCAAGATAATACATTTGGCGACAAGGATCAATGGAGCACTTTTCATTAGCCACGGAGAACAGCAGAGGAGAATTTGTGTACAAGTCGTGGGATGCAGGTCTATTCAGTAGTCAGTGAGTTATCATTACACCTCTATTCAAAAAGCTTGAGCCATTCAACCCGAATTCGGAAGATTGGGGTCAATATGTTGAACACCTGCGATATTTCTTCAAAGCAAACAAGATGGGGGAAAAACAGAGGGTAATACTGTTAACAGCCTGTTTTGGGGGGGGGGGGGGGGGGGGCATGTTACTTGAGCATGGGAATGGCTACTTTTCCGTGAGCTCTGGCTCTACTCGTCTTTTAATCGTTTATTTTATCCTGCTGCACATTCCATAATAATTTTTTTTAGGATGTATATCTTGCACTATGTCCCTGGATGATCTTGGTTGGCGTGCTGAGATGCTGAGTTAAATCCGAAAGAATCTTCGTTTGATTGAGGCAGTCGGAGGTGGCTGGGGTGGGGCCCAGCTTGCAGAGACAGTGTTGCTGGTGAGCAGACCTATGCCTCAATGGTGTTGTGCACATCGGGATGATGGCCACCATTTTGAACAATGTTTTTAAGTAGAATAAGTAAACTTTACAATTGGAATTAATAGCAATTCTTTCACGTTATTAACTTAAATAAAACGATTATAACTTTTTTTTTTTTTAAAAAGGATATAACAGATCTTTTTCTTTCGATGTTTTGGACCAGTAGTAAGACCTTCAGGTCTTCCTTGTCAATCATTATTTTTTAGTCTTGGGTCTTCCGATATATTTTCTGGGTTGTTTGGTTTTTCTTTCTTCCTCCTGCTCTTTATTTATTTATTTATTAATTTATCACCTTGTACTTTATAATCTGTGACACTTTATTCGCTTTGTGGAGCCGTTCGCCCAGCCTCCGCATGCCGTTGGCTTTTTCTTCTGCTCCGGTCGTCGGCTGCCTTTGTTCAACTGACTGCTGTCAACAGCCCCAACTGCTCTTAACTGCCTTTATTTTTAAAATAGCTGCCCCCGCCAGCGCCAGCGCGTGCCTCCCGCATGCGCTGCCAACTTTTTTTTTTTTTTTTAAAGCACGCGCCCCTTTCCAATAATAATTTTTTTTTTCTTTTCATAAACAAAAGCTCCAACTGGGGTCGATTCTACACACACCCGCAGATAACAATAGTGGCCAAACATCTTTTCTTTCTCCCCCTCAACATGGTCAAAGATTTGACAGGATTTTTAATTGAACGGCAGGCAGATGAGCTTCAAGGCACTGACTGGTGACGTCCCGTTCCTCTAAAGACACCAGCTCAAGTTGGTCATCCGCTCCCTTCCCCCAACATTGGTTCCCCAAACAAAAACCTAAGTCCTCCCAAGACAACACCCACGGCTCAAATGCCACATTTTTTATTACAATCCCTTCATAATATTTTGATATATGATGGATGATAATTTAGTGTTTAGATAATTTAGTTTTCATTCCTTCAAAGAGACAAGACCAGACGTAGACATGTTGCACTTTGTCAGTCAGTGTGTGTGCGCCCAACTTTTCAACATAGATCATACTCACCCGGACTATAGATACTCCTGATCCAATGTTCACCAGCAGGTAGGGAAAGATATCTGGGTGCGTTGTCTGAAAGCGGAATTCAGGATCTGCATGTTTCACATACACAAAGGCCTCATGCGGGATATTTCGCAGCACAAAGTTGCAACCTTTGATTAAGCAAGTCATTTCATCTTCCTTATCCACTCTGCAAAGAAATTGAAAGGAAAATCTGATTTCACTCATTTAGAAAGCCAAAGTACAGGTGTCATATCCACAGGGAATGGCTTATACATATAAAACTCATCATTAAACACAAGCCATGAGAAATCTACAGTGTAACCTGTCCCATCACAAATTAAGAACCTGGAGACTGAAATAGTGCACTTGCCCCAAGTGTGGGAAGAGTAATACACTAACAAAACCAAAGAAACAACGTATTCTCCAGCAAAGTACAAACCATACAACCTGATAAAATACCACCCAATGCCACCACAAACCATATCCTTCGACCATTCATTCCAACACCTCTCTGAAGCATTCCCTCAGTGCTTACCATCTTTTGGTCCTGAGAAGCTCCTGTGTTCTTGTAGAAAGTTTTTGTAAATAATATAAAATATCTTTATCAAATTTATTTTGAGAAGCTAAAATGAAGCTTGTGCTACTGGAACATGCTTCTAATTTCAGAATGAGGAATAATTGATTGTTGGGCAGAAGTGTGTACTAAGGTCATTAGCTCACTTAAGGGACAGAGAGTCTTTAACAAACCCAATTTTGTTTCTCCAGAACACAGTGGTATACAAATTGAGAGACTTCCTTTATTTTCCACTTCTGATCAATGACGATTCCTTGTGTTAACTGATAGGGAAAAAGGAGTGTTTCATACGATTATAATTGGAAGGGGGTTTGACTGAGATACAGGGCATGATTTGGATTGGTGACACAGTAAGTACTGCAGACGGGAGCACACAAGAGACATTGATAGATTGGGTGAGCAAACACCATGAAATATGAAGGTTAGATGATAAAGAGTAAGAGTTTTTGCTACTTTTACATAAAGCATGAGCCGGACCACATCTGTACAGTGCACAGTTCTGGTCACCACATCAGAGAAAGGCCATATTGGTGTTGGAAGCAGGAACAGCACAGATTCACCAGAATATCAAAGCTCAAAGGGCAGTGAATGAGGAGAGATTGCATAAACTAAGTTTGTAACCCTGGTTTAAGGGGTTTTGTTTGAGGTTTTTTTTTAAAAAAAGGATTTTAAACAGATTTGAAAGGGTAGTAAGATGAACCTTTTCCTGCCAGTAAGGGACTATACATATATAGTCAAGCCATTAAAGTAAGGTTGGTAGAACTGTGGAACTCTCCCACATAAAGCAATAGATGCAAACTAAATTAACATTTGAACTTTGATTTTTACTAGCCAAGGGCATTCGGAAATATGGAGTTGGAATACAAATCAGTCATGATCTCACTAAATGCCATTACAGGATCAAGAGCTGAATGGACTTACCAGTGTTCCTGTTTTAGGATGATGTCCAGTAATGTTGTTTCTGTCGGACACACACCTTTTCCAGAAGCATAATACCAAGTACTGTAGTATAGGGAGGTAATGGAAACACGGGAAGAGGAGCAGACTGTTTCGTTCCTCAAACAAGTTCTGCTATTTATGGTTAATCTGTGACCTAACTCCATATGACTACCTTTGCCCCATATCCGTTAACACATTTGGTTAACAAATAATTGCAAATCACTAAGATTATTCTAGATCACCGTATCTGAAAAAATAATTCAATGCCACCAGGAGACACTTGGGGAGATGGTGAAAAGTGCTAATGTCACTGGGCAGGTAAGCCAGAGGGCCAAGTTAACAATACTCCGGGGCCTGATTAATACCACACTCCTGTATGCTTCATATGATGCCGGTGTCTACACATTTACATTGTGTATATTGTGTTGCCCTATTATGTATTTCCTTTTCACGTACTAAATGATCTGTTTGAGCTGCTCGCAGAAAAATACTTTTCACTGTAACTCGGTGCACGTGACAATAAACAAATCCAATCCAATTTATCCTGATTTATCATTTTTGGGGGCAGCACGGTAGCATAGTGGTTAGCACAGTTTCTATACAGCTCCAGGGTCCCAAGTTTGATTCCCAGCTTGGGTCACTATCTGTGTGGAGTCTGCACGCTCTCCCAGTGTGTGCGTGGGTTTCCTCCGGGTACTCCGGTTTCCTCCCACAGTCCAAAGATGTGCGGGTTAGGTGGACTGGGTATGCTAAAATTGCCCTTAGTGTCCAAAAAGGTTAATTGGGGTTACTGGGTTAAGAGGGATGGGATGGAGGTGTGTGCTTGAGTGAGGTGCTCTTTCCGGGGGTCGGTGTGGACTCGATGGGCCGAATGACTTCCTTCTGCACTGTAAATTCTATGATTCTATAATCATGGGTTCAAATCCCAAAACAGAGGCTGGTGGAATTTAAATTCAATTAATAAAATCTGGAATTGAACATTTGTCTCAGTAATTGCTGTAAAAACCCATCTGGTTCACGGATTCCCAAGAGGGAAGGGAATCAGGCATCCTTAACCAGTCTGGTCCACATTCACCTCCAGATCCACAGCAATGTGGTTGACTCTTCCCTGCCTCCGAAATGGCCAGGCAGCCCTCTCTGTTCAAGGGCAAAATGGGGATTGTCACCTAAAGATGGCCTTAAAAGCAACACTCACATCCCATGAAAGAATAAAGAAAAATAACTTACTGTAGGACCAGCAACAAGGGAAAGCCAATAATATCTCATTTCTTTCGGTTTATCACTCAACAGCCTAATGCCATACTCACGCATAATTGACAGCGGTATTTTAAGCTCAATAAGACTTATGACCTTATTGACTAAAAGAGCCTGGTTAAGAACCAAACACATCAAAATGATAGCTTACATTTCTTTTGCATACTTCTGTTTAATGCACAACTGAAATGCACCTAAATGCAGTCTAACCAATGATGTTTCACCACTGCACCTCCCCAGATCTGGTTCCAGTTAAAGAATTATTACTCTTTTCCACACCTTCCAAAACTTCAAAAAGTAGCTACATGCTGTTTGTGGAAACAATAACAACCAAGATTGTTAAATTCTTCCATTTCTACAAAACACAACCCTCAAGTTAAAACTAGGGTCTGAGGAGGCTTTTGCCCGGTTAGTCTGTGTTGGGAGGGTCGTGGACTGTCCTGTGGGACGTCTGAAAAGCAAAAGCTGTCGGAGTTGATTGTGGACTTCTAGAGGAGGTCCCTTATTCAAAGGCACCCAGCGATTGATTGACAGTTCAGGCACTGGGAGGGATGAGGGCATCAAGAGCTATCCCCTGCCCTAGCTGCTGACTTCCTATCCCTCATGAACCGCTCTCTCACCATTACATAGCTGCAGTCCAGGTCCCCCCAACACCAAGCTGCAGTCTGGGTCCGTCGGCAATCCTGAACCTTGGCTGGGTGCATTACCAACACCTCCCCAATGAAGCTGCCAAGATATGGGGGAGGCTCACTGCCGCCCAGTTATGTATTTGATTAGCACGTAGTACAGTGTGCCTTCCTGAAAAGAAGTGATGTGAGGATCCCGCTGGATCTCCAGCCAGGGGGAAGCCCTCGTTAGCTAGATTAAATTCCACCCATAGTCGAATATAAATTTCTCCATTGCACTTAAAGACAAAATGTATTACCTAGGCATCCAGGTGGCGCGGGAATAGGAACGGTTCCACAGGTTCAATCTGGCCCGACTGGTAGACCAAATGAAGGATGATTTTCGGAGGTGGTATGCGCTCCCGTTGTATACGCACACACTGGGAGGGTGCAGACAGTGAAAATGACTGTCCTCCCGAGATTCCTGTTTGAGTTTCAGTGTCTCCCCATCTTTATTCTGTGGTCCTTTTCTAAACGGGTCAACCGGGGAATCACTGGCTTTGCATGGGTGGGTAAGACCCCACGAGTAAAAAAGGGAATGCTTGAGCGGAGCGGGGGGGGGGGGGGGGGGGGGGGGGGTTGGCTCTGCCGAACTTCAGTAATTACTATTGGGCGGCGAATATAGCCATGATCAGGAAGTGGGTGGTGGGAGGAGGGTTGATGTGGGAGCGAGTGGAGGCGGCTTCAAGCAAGGGCACCAGCTTGGGGGCGTTGATAGCAGCGCCTCTGCCGTTCCTGCTGGCACAGTACTCCACCAGCCCCGTGGTGGTGGCGGCCATGTGGGTCTGGGGGCAATGGAGGAGGCATGTGGGAGCAGAGGGAGCATCGGTGTGGTCTCCAATCTGTAATAATCACCGGTTTGCCCCGGGAAGAATGGACGGGGGGGGGTTTCGGAGATGGCGGAGAGCAGGGATTGAGAGGATGGGGGATATATTTATAGAGGGGAGCTTTCCTAGCTTGAGGGAGCTGGAGGAGAAATTTGGATTGGCGAGGGGAAACAAATTTAGGTACCTGCAGGTGCGAAACTTCCTATGTAGGCAAGTTTCAACCTTCCCACTCCTACCACCAAGGGGGATACAGGACAGGGTCGTTTCCAGAGTGTGGGTGGGAGAAGGGAGGGTCTCTGACATCTACAAGGAACTCATGGGACCAGAGGGATGCAGACAGAGGAGCTGAAGCCCAAGTGGGAAGAGGAGTTGGGAGGAGAAATTGAGGATGGTCTCTGGGCGGACGCATTGAGTAGAGTCAACACGTCCACAACATGTGCCAGGCTCAGCCTGATACAATTCAAGGTCGTTCACCAGGCTCACATGACAGTGGCCCAGATCAGCAGGTTCTTTGGGGTGGAAGATAGGTGCGCAAGGTGTGCGGGAGGACCAGCGAACCATGTCCACATGTTCTAGACATGCCCAAAGCTCAGGGGATTCTGGCAGGGGTTTGCAGATGTCACATCCACGGTGTTAAAAACAAGGGTGGCAATGAGTCCAGAGGTGGTGATTTTCAGAGTGTCGGAAGATCCGGGAATCCAAGAGGAGAAAGAGGCAGACGTTCTGGCCTTTGTCGCTCTGGTAGCCCGGAGGCGGATATTATTAGCTTGGAAGGACTCAAAGCCCCCAAAGTCAGAGACCTGGCTTTCGGACATGGCTAGCTTTCTCGGTTTGGAGAAAATCAAGTTTGCCTTGAGAGAGTCAAGGTTAGGGTTCGCCCGGAGGTGGCAGCCGTTCTTCGACTTCTTTGCAGCAAATTAATCGTAAGCAGAAGGGGGGGTGGGGGGTTTAGCTTAGTTTAGAGTTGGGGGTTGGTAAAGGTGGGACCAGTAAGGGAGGAAGACGGTTTTTGCACTATGTTTATAAATTCATGAACATTGTTTACTTTGTTGTTGTAAAACCATAAATACCTCAATAAAATGATTATTTTTTAAAAATGTATAAAAAAACAATGGCGTTACTTGGAATACCCATACACAAGAGTGAATGAGAGAGAGTCAGAGTGATAGGAACACCTTAAGTGACCTGTGCATGAAATCACCTTGGGGAGTACTTAAAAACAAAAGACTTTGTGAGTTTAAAAGAAGCCTTCATAATCACCCCATAGCAGTGTAATATAATTTGTTTGGGGATACAACAGCACTCCTTTGTATCCGAATTATCTGCTTTCCTCCATAGCACTGATTGGTAATAAAATTCTGTTTTGCCGCAAAAACTGACACATTTAGCCATAAAATATACTAGTGGAACTCTGATAATATTGCTCACAGTGAGTCAGTGTTTTATATCAACTGAAGCTTTGGAGTAAATTTTTTATTATAAAGTGCCGCAGCCAGTAAAAGGAGAAGCCATTTAACATTATCATAACCTAGTAAACGTCCAATAGCATTCTTCATGTTCAGTTAAAGGATGTACTGTTTTACAAGGAATCATTATACCACGCAAGAGGTAATTATTCTCCCACCAAAGTGCAGGTGTGCATCATTTTAAGTAGGGGAACTTTAGAATTATGAAGGATTTTGATAGGGTAGATGTAGAAAATATATTTCCACTTGGGTGGGAGACCAAAACTAGAGACCATTAATATAAAATAGCTACCAATAAATCCAGGAAGGCATTCAGGAGGAACCTGTTTTGCCCCGAGAGTAGTTACAATATAGAAATCACTGTCACACGCAGTAGGTCAATGAATAGCATGGATGCATTTTAAGGGGAAGCAAAATTAGAACCAGAGAGTAAAAGGAATAAACGGATAGGGTTGGACGTATTAGGGTGGGAGGGGGCCCATGTGGAGCATAAACACTGGCATGGTCCAGTGGGGTGAAAAGCCGGTCTCTGTGCTGTACATCATATGCAAAGTTTCAACACTACTATTTACGTACTGCAAATATAAAAAGATCAATTATAGAAGTTGCTGCTGTTCAGATATTGCCATTAATTAACAGACTTCTGCCATCATAGTTCCAGTACCTTGTGCTCCTGAAAAGTTCCTTTGTTTCTTTATACATTGGAGGTAAGACACAAGGAAAATGCATATCTTAAAAAAAAAAGTTTTTTTTTTTTTTAAATTTGAGTACCAAATTAATTTTTTCCAATTAAGGGGCAATTTAGCGTGGCCAATCCATCTACCCTGCACATCTTTGGGTTGTGGGGGCGAAACCCATGCAAACGCGGGGAGAATGTGCAAACTCCACACGGACAGTGACCCAGAGCCAGGATCGAACCTGGGACCTCGGTGCCGTGAGGCAGCAGTGCTATCCACTGCGCCACCGTGCTGCCCTAGAAAATACATACCTGTTATACCAGTTCTAACTTACCAGTCAATCTCCTGTGATGTTACATATCAGGACAAGTATAACCTTTCACATGGAGCAGTTATGAGGGAGTACAGTGCAGCAGGATGGCCTCTATTTTACTGCTAGGGGTATCAGAGGTAAGACAGATTAATTAAAAGCGTGTATTGTCACATGGAGTTGCGATGTTGTTGCCATCACCACCAAAGTCAGTGGGCAATAGAGCAGCAGATATATAGACAATTCACTGAGGTTTGCAAAATCAATAATGGAGTAATATTGGGGTATTTCAACTTTCCCAACATTAATTGGGATAGTCAACATTGTAAAGGGTTTAGAGGGAGCAGGTCTCTTGAAATGTATTCAAGAGAAATTTAATATCAACATGTCGAAGGTCCAACATGGGATGGCGCAGTGCTGGACCTAGTTCTGGGGAACAAAGCCAGACAGGTGTTTGAGGTAGCAGTGGGGGAGCATTTTAGTAACAGCTACCACAACACCGTGGGCACGATTCTCTGCTCCCGCGCCGTTTCAGAGAATCGCCTGGGTCGCCAAATTTTCCCGCGATGCCGGTCCGACGCCCTCCCACGATTCACGGAAGCGGCCAGATCGACACAATCGCGTTTTGCGCGGCGCGGTCCAGTGAATTGCCCGAGACATCCAAAATGGCGATTCACCGGTACCCCCGCGATTCTCAGTGCCGGATGGGCCGAGCGGCCTGCCCAAAACGGCGGGTTCCCCCTGGCGCCATCCACACCTGGTCGCTGCCGCCGGGAACAGCGCGAGAACGCTGGGGGGGGCGGCCGGGCCTCAAATGTGGTCTGGCCCGCGATCGGTGCCCATCGATCGTCGGGCCAGCCTCTCTGAAGGAGGACCTCTTTTCTTCCACAGCCCCGCAAGATTCGTCGGACATCGTCTTGCGGGGCGGACTCGGGGAGAACGGCAAACACGCATGTGTGAGTTGGCGCCGGCCAACCCGCACATGTGCGGGTGACGCCAGTTATGCGGCACCGGCCGCGTCATGTATGCGACGCCAAGGCCTGGCGCGTGTAAATGATGCGGCGCCGCTCCTAGCCCATTTTCGGGCCATGAATCGATCGGGATAGGGGCCATTTCGCGCCGTCGTGAACCTCGACGGCGTTCACGACGGCACGAACACTCTATCTCCATTTCAGAGAATCGCGTCCCGTATGTTTCAAATTTCTCATGGAAAAAGAAAAAGATGGTTTGCAAAAAAACGGGTTTTGGATTGGGGGAAGGCGGAGTTTATTAAAATAAGGTAGGGTCTGGCCAAGGTAGACTGAGAACAGCTACTTCTGGGTAAATCTACAGCATAACAGGGGGGCAGGCGGGGGGGGGGGTATAGAAAGTGCAGGGGGAAACTCACAAAAGCAATTAGGAGAGCAAAGGGGGACGAAACAGTACTGGCGGGTAAGATTAGGGAAAATCCCAAGATATTCCATCAGTATATCAAGGGGAAGAGAATAACCAGGGAAAGAGTAGGACCCTAGTTGTTACAAGGGGGTAACTTGTGTGTCGAGCCGCTTTACATTGATAGGGTATTAAACGAGTACTTCACATCTACCTTCACTTTGGAGAATTCAGACAGAGGGACTGTGAGGTTCTTGAGCAGTTTGGCATAGGGAGTGAGCAGATACTGGAGGTTTTGGTGGGCTTAATAGTGGACAAATCCCCAGGTCCTGATGAGTTGTATCCCAGGCTGCTGTCGGAGGCAAGGGAGGAAGTTACAGGAGCTCGGACTCAAAATTTTAATTCCTCTCTGGACTGGAGGATGGTTAACATGGTTCCACTTTTCAAGAAGGGTGGCAGAGATAAACCAGGGAATTACAGACCAGCAGTCTCACAGCGGTGGGAGGGAAACTATAGAAGAATGTTTTGAAGGACAGAATCAATCTCTACTTGGAAAGGCAAGGTTTTATCAGGGGCAGTCAGAATGGCTTTGTCAGAGGTAGGTCATGCCTAACAAATTTTTAAAAAATATATATTTATTCTCCTCCTTTTTCACATTTTTCATCCAAATTTACACCCACCAACAAACAAACGACGGTAACAAATACAATGTCATTCCACTGGACAACAATTCCTCTCCCACAAACCATCAAATAACCCTCAACATTTTAAATACAAACATCAAAGAAAAGGATTCAGGAATCCACCATCCACCCATACATAGTCACCAACAACATACACAGTCCAACTGCCCCCCACCCCCCCCCCCCCCCACCACCCACCCCCACCCCCTAATGTTCAATGTCATCAAATTATTGAAAGTGCATAATAAACAAAGCCCATGAATTGTAGAACTCTCCCACCCTTCCCCTCAACTCAAACTTCACCTTCTTGAGTGTTAAAACTCCAACAGATTCCCCCGCCACGCCAGGGCATAGTGTGGAGAAACTGGGGCGAGATTCTCCGACCCCCCCACCGGGTAGGAGAATCGCCGGGGGCTGGATTGAATCCCGCCCCCGCCGGTTGCAGAATTCTCCGGCACCGGATATTCGGCGGGGGCGGGAATCGCGCCGCACCGGTTGGCGGGCCTCCCCCCCCGGCGATTCTCCGGCCCAGATGGGCCGAAGTCCCGCCGCTAAAATGCCTGTCCCACCGGCGTAGATTAAACCACCTACCTTACGGCGGGACAAGGCGGCGCGGGTGGGCTCTGGGGTGGGGGGGGCGATCTGGCCCCGGGGGGTGCCCCCACGGTGGCCTGGCCCGCGATTGGGGCCCACCGATCCACGGGTGGGCCTGTGCCATGGGGGCACTCTTTCCCTTCCGCCTTCGCCACGGTCTCCACCATGGCGGAGGCGGAAGACACTCCCTCCACTGCGCAGGAATGCCGTCAGCGGCCGCTAACGCTCCCGCGCATGCGCCACCCGGAGATGTCATTTCCGCACCAGTTGGCGGGGCACCAAAGGCCTTTTCCGCCAGCTGGCAGGGCGGAAATTCATCCGGCGCCGGCCTAGCCCCTTAAGGTTGGGGCTCGGCCCCCAAAGGTGCGGAGCATTCCGCACCTTTGGGGCGGTGCGATGCCCGACTGATTTGCGCCGTTTTGGGCGCCAGTCGGCGGACATCGCGCCGATACCGGAGAATTTTGCCCGTGATCTCCACCCGAACAGGATCCGCCTTCGGGCGATCAGCGAGGCGAAGGCCCCCCGCAATGTTCGCAAACATCCTCTACCTCCTCAAAGAGTTGGCTCATCCTCACCTTTGTGAGGTGCACCCTATACATCATCTTCAGTTGTATCAACCCCAACCTCGCACACAAAGTTGAGGCATTTACCTCCGTAGCACCTCACACCACAACCCCATCTCCATGGTCTCTCCCAACTCTTCCCCCCACTTTGCCCTAATTCCCTCCAGCGGTGCTTTCTTTTCTCCCAGAATCGCCCCATAAATAGCCGACACCATCCCCGTCTCCATTCCCCCTGCCGTCAGCACCTCCTCCAACAGTGTGGAGGCCAGCGCCAATGGAAAGCTCTGTATATCCTTCTTAGCAAAATCTCGGACCTGCAAATACCTAAATAATTCCCTCTGCCCCAACCCATATTTCATGCCTAACAAATTTGATACTCTTTTAAGGAGATGACCGGGTGTGTAGATGAGGGTAGTGCAGTTGATGCAGTTTATATAGATTCAGCAAAGCCTTTGACTAGGTCCCACATGGGAGACTGAAAAAGATGATAAAAGCACATGGGATCCAGGGTAATGTGGCAAGTTGGATCCAAAATTGGCTTAGTGATAAGAAACAGAGGGAGATGGTAGTCAATTGTTTGTGTGACTGGAGGTCGGTGTCCAGTGGCGTATGACAGCGATCAGTGCTGGGTCCCTTATTGTTTGTGATATATGTAAACAATATAGAAGGAAATGTATGTGTGTGCGTGTGGGGGGGGGGGGGGGGGGGGGGGGGGGGGGGGGGGGGTGATAAGTAGGTTTGCAGATGACACGAAGATTGGCTGGGCGGTTGGTAGGGAAGGTGGTGGTATTAGGAGGATATAGACGGATTGGTCAGAAGGGCAGGTTACTGGCAGATGGAATTTAATCCTGAAAATTGTGAGGTGATGCACTTTGGAAGGAGTAACACGACAAGGGAGTACTCAATGAGTGGCAGGACACCAGGTGGCTCAGAGGAACAGAGGGATCTTGGGGTGTCTCTCCACAGATCCCTGAAGGCAGCAGGACAGGTTAATGGTGTAGTTAAGAAGGCATAATGGGACACTTCTCTTTTTCAGTTGTGGCATAGATTATAAGAGCCAGGAGCTATGTTGGAGCAGTGCACGACTTTGGTTAAGCCACAGCTGGGATAGTGTGTTCAGTTCTGGTCATCGTGCTATGGGAAAGGTGCAATTGCACTAGAGAGGGTGCAGAGGAAATTCACCAGAATGTTGCTTGGGATGGAGCATTTTAGCTATGAAGAGAGGTTGGATAAGCTCAGGTTGTTTTCTTTGGAGCAGAGAAAGCGGAGAGGGGGCCTGATTCTGGTGTATAAGATTATGAAGGGCATGGACAGGGTGAATAGAAAGCAGCTGTTCCCCTTAGTTGGTCAATAACAAGGGGGTCAAAAACAAGGGGGCATAATTTTAAGATGAAAGGCAGGAGGTTTAGAAGGGATTTGAGGGAAAAGAATTTCGCCCCGAGAGTGATGGGAATCTGGAAAACACTGCCTGGGAGAATAGCTGAGGCAGTAAACCTCACAATCTTTAAGAAGTACTTGGATGAGCACTTCAAATGTCATAACATTGAAGGCTATGGACCAAGTGCTAGGAAGTGGGATTAGTGTAGATTAGAGCAGTTTTTGTCAGTGTTTGATGGGCCTCTTCCATACTGTATGATTCAATGACACCAAACAGAAAATAAATAAAGAATTTGTATTCATATAGCACCTTTCATGTCTTCAAGATATCCCAATGGCCTTCACAGCCAATGATGCAATTTTGCTTTAAACTGTGATCAATTTTATAATGTTGGAAATCCAGCAGCTAATTTCCAAAGAAGATTCCACAAATAGAAATTAGATAAGAACCAGATGCTCTGTCGTAGTGATGCTGGTTGAAGGGTTCGGACAATGGGGCAAATTCTCTTTCTCTTCTTCAAGATAGTGCCATTGGAACTTTTACATCCACCTCAGGGGGCAGATACGCCCTTGGTTCAAACGACTAAGCAGAAAGACAACATCTCTGAGAGTGCAGTACATCAGTACTGCACAAGTTTTATCAGCCTAGATATTGTGCACAAGTTCCAAGAGTGGCACTTGAACCTAAGATGCCCTGACTCAGAGGCAAAGTGCTTTCAGCCACAACAGACACAGCAAAGATTGTTAAGACAACTGGGAATTCCTCCCATGGAGGGGATTTTTTTTATAGCTTTGTCTTCATTCAAAAGATTCACAGAACATAGAACACAGAACAATACAGCACAGAACAGGCCCTTCGGCCCACGATGTTGTGCCGAACCTTTGTCCTAGATTAATCATAGATCATAGAATTTACAGTGCAGAAGGAGGCCATTCGGCCCATCGAGTCTGCACCGGCTCTTGGAAATTCCTCTTTCCTTATCCTTCCCACCCACTGTACTTTGATACATAATCGCTTCTGACAATTGAGATCTGTTTCTCCATCAATCCAGAAGCAAACACAGGAGAGTTAGCTCGCAGGCTTTGGCAGTTGCATGCAGCACTGATAGCAACCCTTTGACTTAATGGAGCAAATTGAATTTCCTGATTGTGCCCAGAATACAGGAAAGAAAGATTTGGTTACAGACTGTTCAATGTACTCTGGTACTTTTTCTCACAAATATTTTTATAATTTATTTTTTCATAGGATGTGGCATTTGTTACCTATCCCTAAATTGCTTTTGAACTTAGTGGCTTGCTCGTCCATTTCAATTGGGCAGTTGAGAGTCAAACACATTGCTGTGGGTCTGGAATCACATGTAAGTCAGACCAGGTAAGGATAGATTTGCTTCCTTAAAGGGCATTTGTTTCATGGTCACCATTACTGAGACTAGCTTTCAATTCCCGATTTATCCATTTAATTTAATTCCACCAGCTGTTGAGGTGGAATTTGAACTCAAGTCCCCAGAGCATTAGCCTGGCCCTGGATCATTAGCCTGGATCACTAGCCCAATGACATTACCACTACGCCACACCCTTCCCTGCAAGCTATCACTTACTTTAGTCCCAGCTTCTTCTCAATCAGGTTCTTAAACTTGTGAGCACCACCTCCTGTAGCTTTAATCACTTTGGTCTCTGTGTTCACTAGGTGAGCTTTGATGAAGTCCAGACATGTTTCTATATAAGCATTTTCAAATTTAACAAAATGAAGTCGGGCAGTGATCTCTTCCTGAACAGAGATCTCGTACAATGGTTCATCATCAGGGACCTTAGAAAAACACAAACACAGCATCACGGTCTGAAATACAGGCTGCGGAGGGGGAAATTTTCTTGGAGAAACATAATACAACTCAAACAACTAATATCTACCTCAATGGTATCCACTCTACTTGTCTCCAACAGAGGCTCAGGTGTGTCCTATAAAGACTCAAAGTTTAAAATCAACCTTCCCAGAAATTGCAAATGTCTTAAGTTGATGGAAGTAATAAAGCTTGATGTTCTAGTTCAGGATGATTTTAGCAATGAAGTAACAGTGATAAGCGTAGCCCTTTCCTAGCAGCATAAAATTGAAATGCATCAATCAGCAAACAACAAAGGCACAAATAGGACAGGGCTGCCTGGACTTATTGAGCTAGTCTGTTCGGGCTTGGGAGCTACATTTTGGACTAAAGGTCATAGCTTGGATACCCTTGTATGACAACATGTTTTTAAATGATCACTTGACAAAAAGTTCAACAATTACGCAAGATTCTTATTTCATAACAGTTGTCTTTTTTTTTTGATCGTCTGTTCTTTGTTCATTTGCTATTATACCTGTGATAATAGAATGAGAAAGTAAAATATGGTTAAAAAGTAACAACTAAAATTAATTTTAACAGTTAATAATATCAGTCAGCTGAACTCCTTATGGGGACCAACTCCTTTTGGAAATAGCTCTTTGTTGTACGAGTTACAAAGACACGGCTCTAAATTATGTTTTTCTATTGGAACATAGGAACAGGAGTAGGCCGTTCAGCCCAATGAGCCTGTCCTACCGTTTAATGAGATCACGACTAATCTGTGGCCAAACACCACATACCTGCCTTCTGCCCATATCCTTTAATCGAATATGCTTAACAAAACTCTATCACAGGTTTAAAATTAACAACTGATCGAGCTTCAATTGCTGCTTGTGGGAAAGAGTTCCAAACCTCTACCACCCTTTGAGTGAAGAAGTGCTTCCCAACATCTCTCCTGAATGGTCTAGCCCTAATTTTTAGATCAGGCCCCCTAGTTTTAGAATCTCCAACCAGTGGACATAGTTTATCTTCACCTACCCTGTCTTTCCCTGTTAATACCATGAATACTTCGATCAGATCACCCCTTAATCTTCGAAAATAATGGGCAGCATGGTAGCATAGTGGTTAGCACGGTTGCTTCACAGCACCAGGGTCCCAGGTTCAATTCCCAGCTTGGGTCACTGTCTGCGCGGAGTCTGCACGTTCTCCCAGTGTCTGCGTGGATTTCCTCCGGGTGCTCCGGTTTCCTCCCAACGTTCGGTGGATTGGCCATGCTAAATTGCCCTTAGTGTCCAAAGAAATGATAAGTAGGGGTTACTGGATTATGGATAGGGTAGATACGTGGGCTTCAGTAGGGTGCTCTTTGTAAGGGCCAGTGCAGATTCGATGGGCCGAATGGCCTCCTTCTGCACTGTAAATTCTATGATTCTATGAGTACTTCGATCAGACCACCCCTTAACCTTCTAAATTCTACCAAAAACAGGCCTAATTTGTGCAATCTCTCCTCTTAACTTAAATCAACATAGTCCATGTCTCATTTTTGTAAACCTACGTTGCACTCCCTCCAAGGCCAATTCTTCCACAGTCAATGATGTTTCTGAATGTAAACTACCTGGCCCAAGTGTTAAGCAAATAAAGGTACCTTTAAGGGATTTATATTTGTATTGGTAAATATTAGAAACACGGTATAGTTTGAAGTGGATTTAACGTGCCTGGAAGGGCAAAACCTATAGTTAGATTAATGCTGGACAAAAGTGTTTGCACGTGCAGGGGTTGGTTTCAATTACAACTGAATTACATTGTGCTTACAGAGGGCTACAGCGTGAAGAGTAAATAAACCAACAGTGGTTGCTTAGTAACTGGGGCCTTGTAAGTTCAAGAAGCTTTTAAGATTTAGTTTCGCTAATTTGATTGCAGTTGGAGAGAGGTAGTGAGAGAGAAGGCAGCTCTCACAAGCTCTGCTAGAAGCAGTTGGTTTTATAAGGGTAGAGAGGAACATCTCTCTTAGCTTTGCTGGAAGAAAAGCCATAGTATGGAGTAATGGTTAAGAAAATAGATGCGGGAAAGCTAAAATCCAGTTGGTTAAGGAAGCTTGAGAAATGAAGAGAAGTTTCCAAGAAGTCTGAAGTTATCGGAACAGGAAACTGGGAACCAGAACAGATTACTGGCCAGTAAAGTCAGAGAGTTGAAAAGGCATTGGATCGTGAAAAGCCAGAAAATATCTGCAGAAGTGCTAAGGTTTGTGAGAAATTATTAGTTTGGGAGACATTATTTGAAATAACTCTGGAAATCTTTTAAGATAAAGGAAAGCTGAAGGGAGAGCTGTAAAAGCTGAAAGCAAAACCTTGATGGAAGTAATGGAGGGAAAGCATAATTTAAAAGAAAATTTGAAAGTGTGGCATTTGAAAGCGGAATGTGGAATCAATGAGACAAGGTGACACAATACAAGAATCATCTGGGGGGATTTTGAGGAGAAATCCAGACATTCATTTGGGTTCAGGGAGGAGTGTGTTTTACCACAATCACCTTGTGATTAAAAGGGACTGTGTGTTAATGAGGCCATTGTAGCTTAAGAGATAGGGAGTAAAGGAGTATTGTATCATAATCCAATTTTTCATGTTTAGTCTTTTTTTCTTGTTAAAACTAATTAGTGGGCAGCACGCTGGCGCAGTGGTTAGCACTGCTGTCTCCAGCGCCGAGGTCCCAGGTTTCATCCCGGCCCTGGATCACTGTCCGTGTGCAGTTTGCACATTCTCCCCATGTTTGCGTGGGTTTCGCCCCCACAACCCAAAGATATGCAGGGTAGGTGGATTGGCCACGCTAAATTGCCTCTTAATTGGAAAAAATGAATGGGATACTCTAATTTTTTTTAAAAACTAATTAGCAGTCGAGACACTTTTCCTCCTCTTTTATTAAAAAAGGTAAAAGTTATGGTCCTCTGAGCCAGGATTCCATTTGGGAATCTTCCTGTCCAGTTGTATGTCAGATGGTAACACATTCACCAAGTTGCACATGTACACAGATAATACCCTGATCTAGCCCATCACCTTCCCTCTCGACCCCGCCTGTGTCGTCCAACATCCAATCCTGGAACTGCTGCATTTACCTCCAATTAAAAACCTAGAAGGCCATAGACATTGTTACTGCCCCATGCCACAAACTCCACTCCCTATCTACCGATTCCATCCCCAACTCTGCCCATTATCTCAGGCTGAACCAAGTGATTCACAATCTTGATATCCTATTTGACCCCGAGCTTCTTTTCTATTCTGTATTCACCATCAAAATCACCTCCTTTTGCCACTAACAACTTTGGTCTCCTACCTTCATCCTTGAAAACGTTCATCTGTGTTTTGGTACCTTTAGGCTTGACGATTTCACTGAACTTCTGGCGGGTCTCTCATTTTCAATCATTTGTCAACTTGAAATCGTTCAAAATTCTACTGTCCATATTGTTTCTGACACAAAGTTCCATTCACCCATCACCTCTGTGGCCTATACACACTGACCTTTACTGGCTCTCGGTAAAGGTATGCCTCAATTTTCTAATACTCATCCTCGTTATCAAATCTCTCCGTGATCTCTCCCTCACCTCTGTAATCTGCCCAGCCCCATAACCAGCAGAGGTTACGTGTGCTCCTCTAATTCTGGTCTCCTGAGTATCTCTGATTTTGATTACTCCACCTGTGAGGCCATGCCCCCCGCAACACTCTAAAATACTTCTTCGGGGGCGGCACGGTGGTGCAGTGGTTCGCACTCGGCCCCAGATCACTGTCCGTGTGGAGTTTGCACATTCTCCCTGGGTCTGCATGGGTCTCATTCCCACAACCCAAAGATGTGCATGGTAGGTGGATTGGCCACGCTAAATTGCCCCTTAGTTGGAAAAAAGAAGTGGATACTTAAATTATTTTTAAAAATTAAATTAGAAAAAAAAATACAATGCTTCTTCAAACCTAACTCATTGGACAGTTTTTCGGCCGTCTGCCTGATTATCGCCTTATGTGGTTCAGTGTCAAATTTTGCTTTATAACACTCCTGTTTGGGATGCTTTATTACTTTAACGGTGCTGTATAAATAAAAGTTGTTTTTGTTGCTACACATCATACTTACTTTGCCATAATGATCGAAGGATCGTACTTTGGCAACCTTGTGTTGCACAGTTGAATAGTAGGCCAGCTTCGTCAAGGAGCCACCTATTAACAAAAGACATTTGCTAGTTCTGTAAACATGTAGCATAACAGCTCACAAAAAAACAGGGATAGTGCTAAATGCACAGTTGTCACTGGACATAAATGACAGGTGGCAATACAGAAGAGAAAATTATACTTGTGCCAGTTTGATTCAATGCAGTGTGCTGTTCTTGATTAACCAGCTCAAACTGCTCCTATTTCCAATGCCAGATGTAACCACCGGCAAGTCAGCCTTACGTTATCTGCCTCAAAATTAGCAAGTTTGAAAGCGATAAATCAATACTTCTATTGTTGAGAGCTCTGCACAGTTCAAAGAGCACAGCACAAAATGTCGACATCCTTCACTAAACTCCCACACACCCTTATCACTCCTAAAGAATAACACCAAGCTACATACTAACTTTTCATTCATTTTTATTTTGCTGTTAATTCTCCAGCTGAAACAGAAACCTGTGCTGCCAAATCATAGAATTTACAGTGCAGGAGGCCATTCGGCCCATCGGGTCTGCACCGGCTCTTGGAAAGAGCACCCTACCCAAGGTCCACACCTCCACCCTATCCCCATAACCCAGTAACCCCACCCAACACTAAGGGCAATTTTGGACACTATGGGCAATTTAGCATGGCCAACCCACCTAACCCGCACATCTTCGGACTGTGGGAGGAAACCAGAGCACCTGGAGGAAACCCACACACACACGGGGAGAATGTGTAGACTCCGCACAGACAGTGACCCAAGCCGGGAATCGAAACTGGGACCCTGGAGCTGTGAAGCAATTGTGCTATCCACAATGCTACCGTGCTGCCAATCCTTTCATCCCTTTGTATTATACGTGCACACAGTCATTCTCTGTTGGAGAAACAACAGAAAGAACAGCACGTCTGCACGTTCTCCCCGTGTCTGCATGGGTTTCCTCCGGGTGCTCCGGTTTCCTCCCACAAAGCCCAAAAGACGCACTGTTAGGTAACTTGGACATTCTGAATTCTCCCTCCGTGTACCCGAACAGGCGCCGGAATGTGGCGACTAGGGGCTTTTCACAGTAACTTCATTGCAGTACTAATGTAAGCCTATTTGTGACAATACAGATTATTTTAAAAAATAAAAGTCCACAATTTCTGTACCTACAATCATAGATTATCATAGAATTTGCAGTGTTCTCTCTTGGGTGGGAAACACCTCCAAACAATGGAGATGAAACCAGATTACCACAAGCTCCTATCAACAACACACTACCAGGGACTTCCGGTGACGGCGGGTGGGAGGCGGCCGCACAATGGAGGGCTCCCGTTCGGCAACGGCATTTTCGGGGCTTTAAGCCCGGTCCCAGGGTCTGCAGAGGCGGCAGAAGCAAGGAGAAGGCACGGAGGCGGCACAGTGAAGACACAGGAGAAAAAAAATAACATAGAAAAATGTTGAGGGTGAGCAAGAAAACGGCCGGGAAAAAAACAGCTGGAGGTCCGTTGGGGAGTGGAAAGGTCACCGCGGGGTCACCAGGATAAATGGAAGCTGGAGCACAGGGAAGGCTGCACTGCTTACGGCTGAAGAAATAACTACGGTGATGGCTGCGGAATTTGAAAAGCAGTTGGCGCAGATTGTGAAATGCATGGAGACGGTGAGGAAGGAGATGAGGGAGGTTTTGAGTGTGCTGGTGGAGGAGGCGGTTTCCCCGGTGAAGACGGGGAACACTGCGAGCGCAGTGGCGGAGGTGCGAGAGCAAGGGGAGGCGCTGAAGGAAGTGGAGGAGACGTTATTGCAGCACGGTGATCAACTTGCCTCGATGGGGCAAGAGATGCGGAAGGTGATGGATACTAACAAGGATCTGCGAGGAAAAATGGAAGACCTGGAAAACAGATCCAGGCGACAGAATTTGAGGATTGTGGGGCTGCCCGAAGGAGTTGAAGGACCGAAGCCGACTGAGTATTTTGCCACGATGCTGGCAAAACTATTGGGGGAGGGGGGAGGATCCATCCCGATATGAACTGGATCGGGCACATCGGTCGTGGAGGCCTGTACCAAAGGCGAGTGAGCCGCCAAGGGCAGTGACTCTGTGCTTCCGTAGGTACAGGGTGAAGGAGAAGGTCCTGAGCTGGGCCAAGCAGAAGCGGGTGATGCGGTGGGCTGGAGCTGGTATACGTGTATACCAGGACTTTACGGTGGAGCTGGCAAGGAGGCGGGCTGCCTTCAACCGGGTGAAGAGGGCACTGTACATTAGCAAGGTGCGGTGCGGCATTGTATATCCAGCGAAGCTGAGGGTGACTTACAAGCTCAGGGACTTTTATTTTGGAACGGCGGAAGCAGCGGAGGAGTTTGCGAAAGTAGAAGGACTGTGGCAGAACTGATAAATTGAGGAATGGCCATGTGCCGATGTAACCTCATGACTGTATTTTCTTCTTTTTTGTATCACTGCGCGCGGGTGTAGAGATTAAAGGAGCCAATGTGGTATATATTTGGACAAGGGAAGGGACGGGACTTTCACTCGAAATGAGAGTTCTTTGGGGTGTAGGTGGATATGCGGGGTTTGTGTGCTAAAAGGGGATCTTTGGGCTTTCCCAAGGCCGGGCAAGTGGGAAAGGGACCCGGGCGGGGGCCTCCACGCTGGCCGGCTTAAGCCGGTCAGTGAACGGGAGTGAGGTGGGGGGAGGGGCTGCGGCCATCGGAGCCTGGCAGAACAGGGTCCGAGTGGTCTAGCCGGGGTGGAAAGTTGGGGGGAAGAAACAGAGGTTGGGAGGAGGAGTTTTACAAGAGGCAGTGGACGGGAGGAGCTGTGTAAGATTAAGGGTGACTACGGGTAATCCCGGATTCCTTTTTGTCATTTGTTTATGTAAACATGCGGGTTGAGGTTCGGAGGTTGGTGGGTAGATGGGATCGTTGTTATTATGGGGACTGACATATCTTGCTGATTATTGTTTATTGTTGATGGATGTAAATGTGGGAGAAAATGTGAAAAAGGAGAATACAAATTTTTTTTTTAAAAAAACACTACCAATTTGTTTCTGGCTCAAGAAATAGGGGCTCCAAAATAGGCTGTGCGCCAGTGTTTTATAAAGTAGATTTTTCCGCTGCTTCTCGCTCTCCTTTTTTGATTATCTGCACCCCGATATTTCTGCTGCGACAAGCTTAAATTGTGAATGACCTTGGGGTTTAGCGGAGAAAGAGGCCATCAAATGAAGGAAGGGTTGAATAAAAAATATACAAATCAGGTGAATCTGCTCCTTCACACTCATGTTCAATTACCTCAGAACTAATGTTTACAGCTCAACTTGATCTTTAAAGCACTTCATCAATTATGTATTTTTTTAAAAAATACATTTAGAGTATCCAATTCATTTTTTCCAATTAAGGGACAATTTAGCGTGGCCAATCCACCTACCCTCCACATCTTCTGGGTTGTGGGGGCGAAGCCCACACAAACACGGGGATAATGTGCAAACTCCACCCGGGCAGTGACCCAGAGCCGGGATTGAACCTGGGACCTCGGCGCCGTGAGGCAGCAATGCTAACCACTGCGTCACCGTGCTGCCCATCAATTATGTATTTCATGAAGTTTTATGTTTAGCTAGTATATTAAGTAAATAAAGCCCATTTTATCCAGTTCATTGGGGAATTACTGGAAGAACTTATCACAATGTTTCTCGTGAAAAGTTCTTAATCATTAGCTGCCACCTGTAGCAACCAAGCTAATAAAACTACTTCCTTAACATTGGAAGTGCAGAGGGGCAGGTATCAATCAGTTCCACCCACCCTGCAAGTCACTCTCTGAGTTCCAAGGCCAGACAGATGAACAGCCTAATCTGCCAATGTATTCAGGTTTGACCTGCTTTCTTGGTTTCTCTGTCTGGAAGCAGCTGGCCTTTGCACACACGCTGCTCCTCCATCATAGCTGTTATCAAAAACTCACCATGCTGAACAATACAAAAACAAAATATACCTACCAATAGTCAAGACAACTTATTTTACACTGAACAGAAACTCAGTTCACATTCTTCACGTGTCAGCCTTGTTGGGATTTTTGAACTTTCAATACATCACAGCTCAGGCAGCACGGTGGTGTAGTGGCCCGGTGCCGGGATTGAATCTGGGACCTTGGCGCTGTGAGGCAGCAGTGCTAACCACTGCACCGCCGTGCTACCCCCTGCACCTGATATGATGAATGGCACACTTGAAACATTACAGCCTGTCTTTTCTCTTCACAGATGCTGACTTGACTAACATTTTGTGTATTTATGCTTTCACATAGATAAAATCTACGTCAGGAAAAACACACCAGCAACTTAATACTCACAATATTTCCCGAAGGCACTCATTCTATTCTGCCATGAATCCTCAGTTCAATAAATGTTATTTCCAAAAAGACCGTTGTAATTTTCTTTCATCTATACAAAAGCAACTACTTGTCAGCGTCCACACAGTCCAACCAGAATGATGGACATAAGGGCTTTAAGTTCTTTTACATAAATTGCAAATGTCTCTGTATTCTTTTTTAGAAAAACCTGCGCATTGCTAAATCAAATTGCTCCATTCCAGGAGATTGCAAACTGCTAAATTGTACATCCTGCCAATGCATTTACGATGGGGGCACTCATTTTTATGGATCTGTTGAGTTCATATGTCATCTTTCTATAGCAGGCAAGACTTCTAATGGCTTCAAAGTCTGATTTTCTGTTTTGAGTTGGCAGCAGGCTGTTCATGCATGACTTCCTAAATAATTAATAATTTCCTAAAGGAGAATATTCAACCACTATAACTGATATAACGGGTGACACGGTGGTTAGCACTGCTGCATCACAGCGCCAGGAACCCGGATTCAATTCCGGCTTGGGTCACTGTCCGTGTGGAGATTGCACATTCTCCCGGTGTCTGCATGGGTTTCACCCCCACAACCCAAAGATCTGCAGGATTGGTGGATTGGCCATGCTAAATTGCCCCTTTATTGGAAAAAATGAATTGGGTACTCTAAATTTATTTTTTTGAAAACAATCTTTATAATTTATACTGACACACGTTATTCAAATATCTGTCAGATTCTACAACAACAATTTGCATTAATATAGTGTCTTTAACATCACAACATGCCCCATGACACTTCACAAGAGCAATTATCACACAAAAGTTGGCAACAAGCTACATAGGGAGAAACTAGGCCAGATGGTTAGGTCAAAGTAAGGAGTGTCTTGAAAGAAGAGAGATATATAAGCGGTTCGACGACAAGGAAAATTAGGAGAAAGGTTAAGAGGAAATATAACTTAGGAGAGTTTACTGAGGGAGGTGTTAAGATTCAGAACAGAGGTAAAAAAGCCAACATAAGCGTACTTTACCTGAATGCTCGTAGTATTCGGAATAAGGTAAATGAGTTGATGGCGCAAATCATCGTGAACGACTATGATTTAGTGGCCATTACTGAAACATGGTTAAAGGATGGTCACGACTGGGAGTTAAATATCCGAGGGTATCAAACCTTTCGGAAGGACAGAGTGGATGGTAAGGGAGGTGGTGTAGCTCTGTTATTTAAGGATGACATCCGGGCAACAGTAAGGGATGACATCGGTGCTATGGAGGATAAGGTTGAATCCATTTGGGTGGAAATCAGGAATAGTAAGGCGAAAAAGTCATTGATGGGAGTAATCTATAGGCCACCAAATAGTAACATTATGGTGGGGCAGGCAATAAACAAAGAAATAACAGATGCATGTAGAAATGGTACAGCAGTTATCATGGGGGATTTTAATCTACATGTTGATTGGTTTAACCAGGTCAGTCAAGGCAGCCTTGAGGAGGAGTTTATAGAATGTATCCGCGATAGTTTCCTAGAACAGTATGTAATGGAACCTACGAGGGAACAAGCGGTCCTAGATCTGGTCCTGTGTAATGAGACAGGATTGATTCAGGATCTCATAGTTAGGGATCCTCTCGGAAGGAGCGATCACAATATGGTGGAATTTAAAATACAGATGGAGAGTGAGAAGGTAAAATCAAGCACTAGTGTTTTGTGCTTAAACAAAGGAGATTACAATGGGATGAGAGAAGAACTAGCTAAGGTAGACTGGGAGCAAAGACTTTATAGTGAAACAGTTGAGAAACAGTGGAGAGCCTTCCAAGTGATTTTTCACAGTGCTCAGCAAAGGTTTATACCAACAAAAAGGAAGGGCGGTAAAAAGAGGGAAAATCGACCGTGGATATCTAAGGAAATAAGGGAGAGTATCAAATTGAAGGAAAAAACATACAAAGTAGCAAAGATCAGTGGGAGACTAGAGGACTGGGAAATCTTTAGGGGGCAACAGAAAGCTACTAAAAAAGCTATAAAGAGTAAGATAGATTATGAGAATAAACTTGCTCAGAATATAAAAAGATAGCAAAAGTTTCTACAAAGAGGATGAGAAGGGAGATTTAGTAATGGGAGATGAGGAAATGGCTGAGGAACTGAACAGGTTTTTTGGGTCGGTCTTCACAGTGGAAGACACAAATAACATGCCAGTGACGGATGGAAATGAGGCTATGACAGGTGAGGACCTTGAGAGGATTGTTATCACCAAGGAGGTAGTGATGGGCAAGCTAATGGGGCTAAAGGTAGACAAGTCTCCGGGACCTGATGGAATGCATCCCAGAGTGCTAAAAGAGATGGCTAGGGAAATTGCAAATGCACTAGTGATAATTTACCAAAATTCACGAGACTCTGGGGTGGTCCCGGCGGATTGGAAATTAGCAAACGTGACACCACTGTTTAAAAAAGGAGGTAGGCAGAAAGCGGGTAATTATAGGCCAGTGAGCTTAACTTCGGTACTAGGGAAGATGCTGGAATCTATCATCAAGGAAGAAATAGGGAGGCATCTGGAGGGAAATTGTCCCATTGGACAGGCACAGCATGGGTTCATAAAGGGCAGGTCATGCCTAACTAATTTAGTGGAATTTTTTGAGGACATTAACAGTGCGGTACATAACGGGGAGCCAATGGATGTGGTATATCTGGATTTCCAGAAAGCCTTTGACAAGGTGCCACACAAAAGGTTGCTGCATAAGATAAAGATGCATGGCATTAAGGGGAAAGTAGTAGCATGGATAGAGGATTGGTTAATTAATAGAAAGCAAAGAGTGGGACTTCCGGGTGCGGCGATGACCAGCTAGGTCGCACGTTTCGGCAGCTCCCGGTGGAACGGACTTTTGGGCTCTTGATAGGAGCCCCAACGGCAATTCTAACGGCAAAAAACACTGTGCTGGAATCCAGAAGGGAATCCCCCCTGGACACGGATGGAAAAAAGAGAGGAAAGTGGCCGGATTGCAGTGGATCCTCTAGAGCAGCGGCCAGGAAGACAGGCACAAAGCAAGATGGCGTCGGAAGGAGGCAGTTTAATATGGGGCCCTGACCAACAAGAGTTCCTGCGGCGTTGCGTGGAAGAACTCAAAAAGGAGATGAAGAAGGAGCTGTTGGCCCCAATATTACAAGCGATTGAGGGGCTAAAGAAGGAGCAAAAGACCCAGGAACAGGAGCTTCGGGTCGTGAAGGCAAAGGCTGCTGAGAATGAGGACGACATACAAGGCCTGGTGGTGAAAACGGAGATGCACAAGGCACAACACAAAAGGTGTGTGGAAAGGCTGGAGATGCTGGAGAATAATGCGAGGAGGAAGAATTTAAGGATTATTGGTCTTCCCGAAGGTGTAGAAGGGGCGGACGTCGGGGCATATGTGAGCACGATGCTGCACTCGTTAATGGGACCGGAGGCCCCGACGGGTCCGCTGGAGGTGGAGGGAGCCTATCGAGTTATGGCGCGAAGACCGAGGGCTGGAGAAATTCCTCGAGCCATAGTGGTGAGATTTCTCCGATATAAGGACAGAGAGATGGTCCTCAGATGGGCAAAGAAAACTCGGAGCAGTAGGTGGGAGAACGCGGTGATTCGCGTATATCAAGATTGGAGTGCGGAGGTGGCGAGAAGGAGGGCAAGCTTTAATCGGGCCAAGGCAGTGCTGCACAAACGGAAGATTAAATTTGGAATGCTGCAACCGGCAAGACTGTGGGTCACACATCAAGGGAAACACCACTACTTCGAAACGGCAGATGAGGCGTGGACATTTATTGTCGAGGAGAAACTGGAGTGAGCGGGCCATAAAAAGAACGTTTGGGACAAAGTGGGGGGGTGAATATGTGGGATGAAGGGGGGGGAAAAGAGGGAAGAGATGACTTCCCAAGGTGTTAATCCTGCGACCCTGTAACTTTTCTCTCTTCCCCATGTCGTGGGGGAGGGGGGGAGGGAGGATGAGGAGCTGAGGGCGCCAGCCATTGGGAGCAGGGCCAAAAGGGAAGCGCGGGCTTTGTTCCCGCGCTATGGTAATCACGGCGGGAGCAGGGAAGCAGGAGAGGGGGCCTCGCACAGTGTGAGCCGAGGTCACGGGGGGGGAAGCCGAGGTCGGCCAGGGTTTGCTGACTTCGGGGAGCAACATGGGGGGTGCAATTACGCTAGTTTGGGATCTAGCAGGGGGGGGGTTAACTGGGTTGCTGCTGCTGGGGAGAAGGGGGAGCTGGTATGGGGGGGGCGGGGGGGGGCCGCTTGGGGGGGATACGGCTACGTGGGAACCGGGTGAGGAGCTGGATTGAAAAAGGAGATGGCTAGTCGTCAAGGGGGGTGGGTAAAGAGCCCCCCCCCAACCCAGTTGATCACGTGGAATGTGAGAGGGCTGAACGGGCCGATTAAGATGGCACGGGTACTCGCACACCTAAAGAAACTTAAGGCAGATGTGGTTATGCTTCAGAAGACGCATCTGAAGCTGATAGACCAGGTCAGACTACGCAAAGGATGGGTGGGGCAGGTGTTACATTCGGGGCTAGACGCAAAAAACAGGGGGGTGGCCATACTAGTGGGGAAGCGGGTAATGTTTGAGGCAAAGACTATAGTGGCGGATAGTGGGGGCAGATACGTGATGGTGAGTGGCAAATTGCAAGGGGAGGCGGTGGTATTAGTGAACGTGTATGCCCCGAACTGGGATGTTGCCAACTTTATGAGGCGTATGCTAGGACGAATCCCAGACCTAGAAGTGGGGAAGTTGGTAATCGGTGGAGATTTTAATACGGTGCTGGACCCAGGGCTGGACAGATCGAGGTCCAGGACCGGAAGGAGGCCGGCTGCAGCTAGGGTGCTTAAGGACTTTATGGAGCAGATGGGAGGAGTAGACCCCTGGAGATTTAGTAGACCTAGGAGTAAGGAGTTTTTGTTTTTCTCCTATGTCCACAAAGTTTATTCACGAATAGATTTTTTTGTTTTGGGAAGGGCACTGATCCCAAAGGTGACGGGAACTGAGTACACGGCTATAGCCATTTTGGATCATGCTCCACATTGGGTGGATCTGGAGATAGGGGAAGAAAAACAATAGCGTCCACCCTGGAGAATGGACATGGGATTATTGGCGGATGAGGGTGTGTGTTTAAGGGCGAGGGGGTGTATTGAAAGGTACTTGGAACTCAATGATAATGGGGAGGTACAGGTGGGAGTGGTCTGGGAGGCGCTGAAGGCAGTGGTTAGAGGGGAGCTGCTATCTATTAGGGCACATAAACAGGAGGGTAGGGAAAGGGAGCGGTTGTTGAAAGAACTTCTGAGGGTGGACAGACAATATGCGGAGGCACCGGAGGAGGGACTGTACAGGGAAAGGCAAAGGCTATATGTAGAATTTGACTTGTTGACTACGGGTAATGCAGAGGCACAATGGAGGAAGGCACAGGGTGTACAGTACGAATACGGGGAGAAGGCTGGCCCACCAACTGAGGAAAAGGGGAGCAGCGAGGGAGATAGGGGGGGTGAGAGATGAGGAGGGAGAGATGGAGCAGGGAGCGGAGAGAGTGAATGGAGTGTTCAAGACATTTTACGAAAGATTATATGAAGCTCAGCCCCCGGATGGGAAGGAGAGAATGATGTGCTTTCTGGATCAGCTGGAATTTCCTAAGGTGGAGGAGCAGGAGAGGGTGGGACTGGGAGCACAGATTGAGACGGAGGAAGTGGTGAAAGGGATTGGGAGCATGCAGGCGAGGAAGGCCCCGGGACCAGATGGATTCCCAGTTGAATTCTATAGGAAATATATGGACTTGCTGGCCCCGCTACTGATGAGAACCTTTAATGAGGCGAGGGAAAGGGGGCAGCTGCCCCCGACTATGTCAGAGGCAACGATATCGCTCCTCCTAAAGAAGGAAAAAGACCCGCTGCAATGCGGGTCCTACAGGCCCATTTCCCTCCTGAATGTAGACGCTAAGATTCTGGCCAAGGTAATGGCAATGAGGATGGAGGATTGTGTCCCTGGGGTGGTTCATGAGGACCAAACTGGGTTTGTGAAGGGGAGACAGCTGAATACAAATATACGGAGGCTGCTAGGGGTAATGATGATGCCCCCACCAGAGGGGGAAGCGGAGATAGTGGTGGCGATGGATGCCGAGAAAGCATTTGATAGAGTGGAGTGGGATTATTTGTGGGAGGTGCTGAGATTTGGTTTTGGGGATGGGTATATCAGGTGGGTACAGTTGCTGTCTAGGGCCCCGATGGTGAGCGTGGTCACAAATGGACAGGGGTCTGACTATTTTCGGCTCCATAGAGGGACGAGGCAGGGATGTCCTCTGTCCCCGTTATTGTTTGCACTGGCGATTGAACCCCTGGCCATAGCATTGAGGGGTTCCAGGAAGTGGAGGGGAGTACTCAGGGGGGGAGAAGAACACCGGGTATCTCTGTATGCGGATGATTTGTTGCTATATGTGGCGGACCCGGCGGAGGGGATGCCAGAGATAATGCGGATACTTGGGGAGTTTGGGGATTTTTCAGAGTATAAACTGAACATGGGGAAAAGTGAGTTGTTTGTGGTGCATCCAGGGGAGCAGAGCAGAGAGATAGAGGATTTACCGTTGAGGAAGGTAACAAGGGACTTCCGGTACTTGGGGATCCAGATAGCCAAGAATTGGGGTACATTACACAGGCTTAATTTAACGCGGTTGGTGGAGCAGATGGAGGAGGACTTTAAGAGATGGGACATGGTGTCCCTGTCATTGGCAGGTAGGGTGCAGGCGGTTAAAATGGTGGTCCTCCCGAGATTCCTTTTTGTGTTTCAGTGCCTCCCGGTGGTGATCACGAAGGCTTTTTTCAAAAGAATCGAGAAGAGTATTATGAGTTTTGTGTGGGCTGGGAAGACCCCGAGAGTGAGGAGGGGATTCTTGCATCGTAGTAGGGACAGTGGGGGGCTGGCGCTACTGAGCCTAAGTGAGTACTACTGGGCCGCCAATGTTTCAATGGTGTGTAAGTGGATGGGAGAAGGGGAGGGAGCGGCGTGGAAGAGATTGGAGAGGGCGTCCTGCAGGGGGACTAGCCTACAAGCAATGGTGACGGCACCGTTGCGGTTCTCACCAAAGAAATACACAAGCCCGGTGCTGGTGGCTACATTGAAAATTTGGGGGCAGTGGAGGGCTTTTGCGAGGCAACAGGTGAGGGAATTCCCGCAGCTCCCGACGCAGGAGGTGCAGGATAGAGTGATCTCAGAGACATGGGTGGGGGATGGTAAGGTGTCGTACATATACAGGGAAATGAGGGACGAGGGGGAGATCATGGTAGATGAGCTGAAAGGGAAATGGGAAGAAGAACTGGGGGAGGAGATTGAGGAGGGGCTGTGGGCTGATGCCCTACGTAGGGTAAACTCATCGTCCTCGTGTGCCAGGCTAAGCCTGATACAATTTAAGGTGTTACACAGAGCGCATATGACTGGAGCACGGCTTAGTAAATTTTTTGGGGTAGAGGATAGGTGTGCGAGATGCCGAGAGGCCCAGCGAATCACACCCACATGTTCTGGTCATGCCCGGCACTACAGGGGTTCTGGGTGGGGGTGGCAAAGGTGCTTTCGAAGGTGGTGGGGTTCCGGGTCGAACCAAGCTGGGGGTCCGGGTCGAACCAAGCTGGGGGTTGGCTATATTTGGGGTTGCAGAAGAGCCGGGAGTGCAGGAGGCGAGAGAGGCTGATGTTTTGGCCTTTGCGTCCTTAGTAGCCC